>NC_059369.1:34617500-34928500 GCF_019703515.2 Myxocyprinus asiaticus
CCTAGTGCTTGACACATGCACTGTCAAGATGTACACTGAAAAGGGGGTTACATATTGGTCTGTTCTTACCCAGAAACAACTGGATCACTTCAGAAGACATTGATTTAGCCACTGGAGTTTGACGGATTATGTTTATGGTGACTTGATCTATTTTTTTGGAGCTTCAAAGGCCTGGCCACCATTCACTTGCATTGAATGGATCTACAGAGCTGAGATACTCTTCTAATAATCTTTGTGTTCTGCAGAAGTCAGTCAGTCATACACATCTTAGATGGCATGAGGGTGAATAAATGAGAGAATTTTCATTTTTGAGTGAACTATTCCTTTAAAAGTGTTTTTGTCTGTTTTTATTTTATATGATTTTTGGAGATAGCAGATGGAGTGTACAGGCAGTTAATAAGAGTAAGAGATGCTTTTCATGATAGTGACCATCCTGCACCTGACTGAGATGAGGGTGAGACATTTGGGATCAGATTAATGAACAATGTAAGGTTATATGAAAGAAAACATACAGTACAAGTCCTGATTATTAGAAGAACTAGAGTTCACATGGGTCTGTTTGAGAATGTTGTCTGTCCTGATTGTCTTACCTCATCTTTTCTGCATTCATTTTATCATCTTTCTCACTCTCCATTTATCACATCCCTTTTTATTTGCATGTTTTTTTTTTTTTTTTTTTAATATAAGCTGGTTTTTAAGTGGGCAATTAAGATGTACTAGCTCATTTAAATAAGTGAGATGACAAGGTCTCTGTGCCACATGGCACATCTTCAGAAGAGCTAGAGCCCCCCAAACCAACAGACACACACACAATCTCTCTCTCTATTTACAGTGACAGCTCTGAGACAAGGGTGCACCAAAGCTGACCCCTGGCAGCTTAAAATGACCAATGACTGCCAGAAGTGAGAGAGATTTTGCTCAGTATATTTATATATCCATCAAATGCCCAAAGAGAGGATCAAGAACAGGATGCTGGAGAGAGATGGCTGTATCTGCTCATTAGCACATGCCACTAACAGCACAAAGCTATTGCTTTACGCACTTATTACAATTCAGTGACAGGGCTGTTAACAGTTTTTATTATTATTTGTTTAAACAGACATAAGACAATGTGTATGGATAAAGCAAAGAGCCAAAACCTTCTAGGGCAATTAGTTGAACTGTTCAATTAAGTATAAGAAAGCCCAACTTCAATGTCCAAAGATATTCATATGATTTTCTATCTAAAGAACACAATACACCAGGGATACAGTAGATGTCACACAGGGATGTTTTCACAATCAGTGTATCTCAGTAACCATAAGGATCAGTAACTATCCTTTGAGTCAAAATCCAATTGCACACATACTGGATTGCAGTGGTTTTATACTGTATGTCAGACTGAAATGTCAAGTTTAAAACAGTTTTAAAATAGGACAATGTTTGTGAATTCTATCCTCAAAATTAAAATTCCAAAATCACCACATTTGTTTATAAAAGCTCTTAGATATACAAGTGGAAACCCTTCAACCACATAGGAATACATAAAGACTAGGGTCAACAACATAGTCAAGGTTGATTTTTAATCAAAAGGTTGAACTGTGTTCTCAGGATACGGATATTTTTCATAAAGTTAGTGTAAAGGTTTCACCAGGAAGGAAGCAGGTTGGTAGTCCAGGTAAATCAGCTTTTATTCAGCGTCACAGACAAAGTATAGGCTATTCAGCTTCATGTAACAAAGAGCAGGCTTTTCAACTTTGCTGGCATTCTCAGCTGTCTTTTTAAGCCCATCTCTGTCGTCACTGTAACAAGAAACAGGTGTTATGCATCATCAATCACCAGGTGACGGTCCTTACCGCTTCCTCTCTCCCCAGTGACAGACACACGACCACGAACTGCTCAGTCAGCTTGTTGCAGGTTGTCACATTTTTATTGGGGCATTTTATCACAAGTAGTTAATGTTGTAATTTTATAAAATTTATTACAATTTCTGTTGATCAAAACAATGGTTTCATAGTTTTTAAAGTTGCCTTTTGCATTTTTCATTGTTTTACTTCATTTTGTGTTTCATGATGGCTTTAACTGTTTAAATTTGCCATTATATAGTCTAGAACAAACTATTAAGGTGCATCTATTGGTCTAATGGAGTCTAATGGTGAATATGGCTACACAGTATAGTCTCTGCACCCCACCTCTATAGGACATACTCTGGTTTCCCAGCCCCGTTGTTGTGCTCTTAATCTTCATCCACTCTATCCTCCCATGTGACTGTAAGTTAGTTGATGTAACCTACATTTTGCTGTGATGTGGACCAGAGCACAAAGTCTGGCCTGAGATGCTAAGACTAAACTGATTCACTGTTGCATTTAAAATATGTTTAGTAATCATTTTAATACTTGAGGTTGGATTAAAGGATTTTACATGCTCTAGTTATTGATTATGACAATAAAGCATGGTTTAATATTTAGAAGTAATGACATGCATTCAATCTTTTATAAATGCCCATATGTGATTATTCACCAAATATGTATCAAAATGTTTGTCACTAGCCTATCAAAATAAGTTATCCACAGTATGTGAGCATTTACCGGCATGCAGACCCACACACACACACACACACACACACACACACACACACACCCACCCACACCCCCCACCAATGCACCATTACCCTCACAGTCAAAAGCGAACACACAAAAAGAACCAGACAATTACCAGTAGGGGTCAAATGCAAAGATATGCAGCCGTGCTCATGGTCATATAAACATATAACACACACACACACATACTGAATTTCACCTGGGGCAAGCAGCACTGCATGATTCAGGTCTTCATCTTATCACCTCAGTGCACTAGCGCGTACTGCAGCGCTGAGGA
Organism: Myxocyprinus asiaticus; assembly: GCF_019703515.2. NCBI lineage: Eukaryota > Metazoa > Chordata > Actinopteri > Cypriniformes > Catostomidae > Myxocyprinus > Myxocyprinus asiaticus. The sequence continues at coordinate 34,620,357 of NC_059369.1, forward strand.
GAGATGTAAGTAGAGAGAACTGGACAGAGCCTTGCTGAATAATGCATGCTTCATACAACATCAGAAAAAAGACATTATACTCTTGCTTACAGGGCTGGCGATCTCAGTTACATAGATTTGAACAAAATAATTAAATAAATAAAATACAAATAAAAATTTTATCTTGGAATGAATTGTGCACTTTCTTGTGGCGCTTATTTGGGAAATGTATTGTCCAATGTTTAAAAAAGATCTCAGTAAGATCAGTCGTTTGTAATATAAAATATTTAAAATACTTCTAGATGACCAGTTTCATAATTTAAAAGAAGACCAAGAAAAACTGTCATTAGTCTGGCCATTTGGAGTTCCTTTGAAAACAATGTGCATGCTCAGTTACTGTGGCTACCTTCACACCTCAGCAATACACAAACAAAAAACATGTTTACGCAAGTTTTTGACAATTTTGTGCAAAATTAATTTTATACATTTAATTAAATTATTTTTTAGACTGATCACCCTGTGAATTTGGCAAAAGCGGGTTGAATGTTCTGCTACTGAAATAAGTCTGTGCTTGCTGAAATTTAAATCACTGCACCCCAGTGGCCAAAACTGGAAGTGGAGTTGAATGTATGGGCACATGTGAGCTCCAGTTTCTGGGTGAAATGTCCACTGGGTGGCCCCAAAAGTGAGTAGCATTTTTAGTTGTAACTGATGTAATTCAGTCAATTGGAACGCATTTTTACCATACACCCTAACCCAAAACCCGACCCTAAACTTAACCTTAAGTGGAGTAAATATGTAACTTTAAAGCGGAAAATGCAACTTCCAAATCGTGCGTACAATTTTTATGGAAACATGATTACTTCCTGGTTTCCATGGACCAGAACCCGTGTCTCTGAGGTTGCTTACACAATGCACCATCTGTAGCACAGAGGGAAAGGTGATCTCAGGTTGATTTCAGGATACATGAACATTCGGAAGCAACATATCGATTTCCTCTCTGACCTTCTTGTTCTTTTAATGTAAAAGTTTTTGACACAGATTTTAGATGATATTATCGTTGTCTGCCACTATGGCTAAAGCTATTACTTATTCAATTAAGTCAATGCGAATTGTTGTGTGCAACCCAATCTACTTGTGAAAAATGGATATTCAACAAGAAAACGTGTAGGGCAGGAATGTTTATTACAAGACAGAATTCAATCTACTCCTGTCTGCTGTTGTATATTCAGGACAATTTGAGAATCATACCTGTTAGTGAATATGGTTGTCTAGCTCAAACATTGACTGTGAATGTAGCGTGTGTGATTCTTTTTCCCAGAACCTATGTAGGCACCTCTAAAAGATGTAGACAGATGGTTGTCCTAACAGAAAAAACTGAATAAAGCCGGCATCCCTGAGGCACACACACAACCTCTTCCTTTTGTAGATGGCACAGGGGATATTTTATGCTTAAATCTATCCTGACACTTGTCTCCCTTCGGACAGCATGGGTAAAATTGTAAACATTGTGTATTTATGACAACTATCTTCCCTGAATTGAATTTAGTGGAGTTAAACCAAAGGCCTTCAGAACTTTTCTTTTGACTTTCACTTTCACTTTCATTTTTTTTTTTAACCTTTTAATGAACAGCTGTTGGGTAAACAAGTGAACACAATTAATCCACACTGGGAAAGATTAAGGTACATTTTAGCTATATAATGATTGCTAAAAGTCTATGTTGTCAGGACAAGTGTATTTATTTATTTATCTATCTATTTATTTATTTATTAAATATCAGGTCAGGGCAGACTGTTGCAACTTTATCCATTTCATTTATTAAAATTTATGTTGGCCAAAACAGTGGTTTGATGTTGTTCTATGTTAACTTTTACTGTTTGATATTGTTTCCTGAATTGTTTTGTGCTTCATGGTGTTTTAACTGTTTAAATTGCTGTTAACTGTTAAAATGTGTATATTTCTGTTTTACAGAATGTGTATCAAAATATGCTGCATTAATTCAATACAGTCGTTCAATGCATGTGCAGTTTCAAAGTAAGCATAGACATCAGTTATAATACTTGAAATTAGATTAAAAAAATTCAACATGGTCTGGTTATTGATTATGAAACTAAATTGTGATTATATATTTACTAGCACTGGCATGTGTTGAAATACATGATATACTGATAAATACTGACACAAACTTTGTCCCATCAGAGCATATGTGTATGCTTTGTCCCAAAAGATAACATTTGAAAAACTGACAACTGATAATTTCATAGCAGTCAGTAAAAGGCCTTGTTTTTTGTTCCTGGTTTTAATACCCCTCCTCTCTCTGTCTCTCTGTCTCAGAATGATTCCCGCCTCCCATAAGTTGTTCTTACTGAGTGACCTGGCATCATCACGGGACTATGAGCTTTGCGTCTTGGCCGTCTACGATGATGGTATCACAGATCTTACTGCTACCCGATTGGTCGGTTGTGTGTCCTTTAGCACAGATCGCGAGTTCCGCCACTGCCGCTCAATCCATGACCAGTTCCTGGGTGGCACCATGATAATTGTGATAGGTGGAATCATTGTTGCGTCAGTCCTTGTCTTCATTTTCATCCTTCTGATGAAGTATAAACTTCACAGTCAGCACTACAAGCAGAAGGCTGCCTGCGTCAGCAACGTTTGTTCTCAAACCAACGGTGGCCAGCAGGGGGTGGCATCAGGCCCTCCACCCAGGTCATCCTCCTCTGGCTCTGCCAGCAAGCCCTCTGCCCCTCACGGGTCAGATAGACAAGACGGGTCCCATGGCTTAGAGGGGGGCTATGGAGCACTAAAAGGGACCACTGTGGTGGACTTGAACCCAGAACACGGCAAATCAATAAAAGAGGATGACTCCATATCGCAATAACACAGGGTTCAAATCCCACCTCCCTCCCCATCCTCTTCACACCACAATCAATTTTATTTTATTTTATTTTATTATTATTTTATTTTTATGTTCTTGGGGTCCTGCTTCCTTACTAAGGATTATCTCCTGTCTAAGGTGAGGATGTTTTTTACTCTTGTCCTGTCTGTTAAGGTTTGTTGCTAGGCAACTTGTTGTCAGTGTGATAGAATCTCCACACACTACAGCTCTGATGTGGAGATGTTTCAGTTCTGTTAATTAGAACTCATTTAATGGGTAAATTACAGGCATACTGACTATGCTCTCTCTCTTTGTCAGGGCAATGGGCCTATAAAGATTTCATAAACAGTACGGTACACTTGAAATCGCTTAAGTGACACTGTTCAAATTGGCAGGCTGACACACACGGTTTAATGTAATAGTGTGCATTTGAATTGCACAAAGGGATAAAATGGAAAAACTGCACCTATTTGGGATGTTTTCAATAGGAAAAGGAGGAAGTCCTACAGTTCCCCTAACACTGCACATTTCAGCGCATTGTGCTTACGTGTATGTTATGCATTTCCCTATTGCTTAGTAAAAAGCACATTATTATTTGCCTTTTTGATGTTCAAGCCATGCACCTAAGTATCTGTGTTTGCAGCGGTTATGTTTAAATTACCACTTTACCATAGTATTAGAAGTCCAAAGGATAGGGATATAAAAATCTTTTTAGCTGCAGCTACCTTGGCTCTCGCCCACCTGCCACAAATGGCGGGAATAAGCATTTGCTATAAACCTCAATTACAGCAAGTAAACACTAGAGAGAGAGAAAGAGAATGAAAGAAAATCGGGAAATAGTAGTGAATGAAAGAGAAAGAGACCAGAATGTCCCTGTTGTAAAGACCATCTCAGACCAGAATTAAATTCCATGCTGGTTAGTGCTGGTCTAGTTGGTGGCTCAGCATAGCCATCTCTGGCCACACCTTGGGCAGCTATTCTCTATATAGGTAATAGCAAAGTCTCTGGTAATTTGGTTCACTCAGTGGCCATGTTCATCATAAAATTAAATCAGCAGCAAAATCTGACAACAGTTGTATCATAAATATTTGCTTCTTTAGCTCAAATCATGCTTAAAACATGTATTTTTCAGGCTGTTCCAATGAGCTTTCTAGGGTAAACAAACTCCTAAAATGAAAAAATGTGATTGGCTCTTTTAGCTGACAGGCTGGACTTTCATTCCAAGAGGTGCAATTTTAAGCATTACAATTTCTTCTATTCATTTTTGTACAAGTGGCCCATCTCCTCCTCCTATACTGTTTCTGACGATGGAGACTAGCATCTACAACAGCAGAGGAAAGAAAGGGAATGTAGAAAACAACATTTCAGTTCGCTTTGCCACTCATTGCCATTTTGGGCCTGCTATTTACCTTCCTGTAAGACCAATCATCATCACACTTGCTGCGCTAAGGGCAGTAGTTTGTATTAAACTCAGAGCCTGAACACCCTTGGTGGCACAATCTAGGTTGGCCAGCTTCCTCACACTGAAAGCCATGTGGATAACAACCAGCAGAGGACCACCTCAGCTCTTAGATTTAAGAGATGACTTGGGAGACCCATCTCAGTGGGTTGGTCATTTTTCAATAGCATAGACTTAAGGAGCTTGAGGAGCCCTTAATGGGCTAGGATAAAAGCGCTAGTGGTAAGGGTAAGAAGCTCTGTTTTATAGGAAATAGCACCTTCAAGAGGGAGAAATCTGATACTGCAAGACTGAGAGTTGAAGGGCAGTCAGTGTCATTTAGGGTCATTGTCAGGAAAAACTTCAAAAGGTTGCTTTAGGCTTTTGGCACTACTGAGCCATGTACTGCCTGTACAACTAGGTGAACAAAGAGTTATGAAAAAAAGAAAAAAAAAACCTATAATAATAATTTATTTTCCAAAACTCAATTTGATTTTGAAACACCCCACAGGTCCTGTCACCACCTCAGAATTGTAAAATATTGAGGTGTTTGATGTTTCTCTTTAGATGCCTATTCCCTTGATGCTCAACTGAGAACTGATTCATGGTCTAATATTCTGATGGTCCTCAACGGATTGAAATGCTGTTCTGTTTGAGGTATTTCCCAAATTGAAGCACAATTACAAAAGAAAATACACTGCCTTTCCTATCCAGCTTCAGATGGATTCAAATTTCCTTTTGCTCGGCTTTAAGAGGCTTGGGGGAGAGATTACGACACAAGGAATAGAGATATAGGGCCTGGCAAAGAGCGACAGAGATAGGGAAAGGCACTATGGTGGAAGTAAAAAGGCAGATCTGAGTATTGTGATGGGGGTTTAGAGATTGAGATAAAAGGGTAAAGTGGTAGTGTCTCAGATATTGAGACAAATGGGCTAATCTGTGGGGTGGGATGTTGTGGAATATCAGCAGACCTGTGGTAGAAAGTACTATTATTTCTGTGCGCCATAGAAAATGGGACGCAACCTCTCTCCTCCCACCCTGCCGACAGCAGAACCAGAATCCCTCCAGACTGCAGCACAGCACGCTGTGCTAAAAATAGACATCTGAATGAGGCCTAGCAATAACAAGCTCTCTGCAGATAGCTAACTGCAATGTATTAGGACTTGTCCTTGCTGTTGATGAGGTTTGTGATCTGTACATTCAATTTGAGAGCAGACTCCCCCTCTGGCAATTGATGATTGTTGGAGAATGAAGGTAAAGAAGTCGTTAAATGTCCAATTAACATGTACTATGTGTAGACATCAGTGCTGTCTGTTTATGATTAGTCAGCTAATGTGGTATGGAGAATTGTTTGTGTATCCTTGAGTCTTTTCTTTCTGATGCACAGTGATACTCCAAAAGTGGTCATTGTATCATATGTGGAATGTATTCTGCAAGGGTTCACTGTCTTTCTCATTTTCTTGACATTTTAAATTAAATGTTTTTGCAAGTCACCGTTGACCTCAATAATATTTACTTTGGATTTCATGTTGTTTTTTCATACCTATTTTAAGGTGCAATGTTAAAATGTTTTTAAAGGCTCGCTTGCCAATATTGCAGTCGCCTTGTACTTATACTGACACCTAGCTGTGTGGATGCAGCATTATGTAAAAGCCATAGTTTTTGACTACTGATGCCATTTTAGATACATGCTAAATGAACAGCGATGATACATTTATTAACTGAGTGAAAGTGTCTGATAATAGGCAGGTTACCGAGATAAAGTGAGTAGTATTAGGATGGTCATGTGATCTCAACATGGTGGCCCCCATGAGACAGCCCAGCACTTTGATAAAATAAAACAGCTTTTATTTATCTACTGATATGACATATGAGTCTTCATCTCATGATAGTTGTCTGTCAACATTGTATAAAAGTACTATTCATTTTTTAGGGTTAAAACTCAAATTAGGGATAGTTCACCCAAAAATAAAAACTGTAATTATTGGCTCACTCTCATGTCTTTCTAAACCCATATGAATTTCTTTAGTTTTTGGAACACAAAAGCACTAGGGAACGAGCAAAGGATGCAAGAAAAGGAAATGAGGATGGAGAAATCAAAGAAAAACATATTTGTAAAATGGAATATCCTTGCTCACTCAAGCGTCACTTCAGAGCAGTCTTTGCGTAGCCAGATTACTTGCTTGCTGTCTTGTTGTTGAAATTTGAGTAATTAAATGTTCATAATAAATTCTAATAATTCAAGATGCACTGTTGAAAAATGTGACAATTATGGTTTATTTGAACAGCAAAGGTGAAACATTGAACTGTTGTGCCAGATGTGAAGGGGGAGGAGAATTTGTGCGTTCTTCTGGTGTTTTGACCAAAAAAGTGTTCTGCATAGTATCCACCTGTGCATACTTTCTCAAGCTTCCTCAGGTTGCATCCTCTGTCCTCCATCCTTGCCTCCTCATGGTGAATTTAAGGAATTGATAGGTCCTTCACGGTAGAGGACAGAGGAGTGAGGAATCAAGGATGCATCAATGAGGGTATTGAAAAGAACCCAGAATTCTCATATTTGGGTGAACTATCCCTTTAAATGAATGTCTGAATTATTATGCTGCTACATCTGATCTGTTTGCTTTATTTTTTCATTTTTTTTATTTTTTTTTTTTAAGGCAAACTTCTCAATCTGGATGCAAGATGCAGAATGCCAGATTAAATGGGATTGAAGCCAGTCTATCAGTACGAAAAGATGTGGGTGGAAAGCAAATACAACTGCCATTCTGTGATCAGTTCCTTATGCAAGACTCTCTCCAGTCCATGGATATTATATGCCTCTTTGGAGCATTTGAGCAAGATTTTTTAATTTAGTTTTTATTTTTTAATTCAGAGGCTATTGCCCCAAAAGAGAAGAATCATCAAACCACTTATATGGAAATAGGGAGGTAAACACACCCCATTGGGAGTATGTTGCGGTTATTTTTTCTTATATTTGAAAAGTTTCATTAAAGAACATCGGTGTTTAATAGATGAAGGAGCACCGATCTCAGCAATGGTCTAGTGCCAAAGGACTGACATCTCTGGATTTAATGTTTTCCTGGAGGCTCATGTGGATATAGTCTTATCAAAGTTCAATGAAATATTGATGAGTCCATATTGAGTTAACATTTGTGGACCCTCTTGAACACTTTATTATGGATTCAGCTGTATTGTCTCAGCTAATGACTCTGGATCTCTCTCTTTATTGGGAAACTGAACACAATGGATCAATATTTAGCTGATTAACAATCATGGGGAGTGTGTTCTTGGGTTCTGGAGATTAGGACAAACTGGAGAGGCACCACCAGAAATTTGATTACCACACTGCACTAAAAATTTCAGAATCTCACGTGTTAACAAGGATTTATTTGTAAGGCAGTTTTGAAAACTCTACATCTGACAACAGACTATGTGAAAGCAGGATAGGCTGTGCTAAATATACTGTATGCCTCTTTGACATTTGGCCTGCTAAAATAAATGCTGTTCTTTTTTTTCTTTTTTTTTTCTCTAATTGATTGTGTATGTATTTGTATGTGAAGTACAGCTTCAGCCATCTCTGATTGAATCATTTGATTTTAAGGAGAAAATAATAAAAACATATGGGATGGAATTTTATGCTTTCATGTGAATTTATAAAGAAATAAAGTATTTTTCTTCAAAGCTGGTGAAATTACTTTTTATTAGCCCAGAACTGGGTTTTATCATCAGTAGCAGCTGTCACTGTACATATTTGCATTGTGTTTCTGATGTATTCTAATTTTCCACCAAATGTAATTGTTTTCACTATGAAGCATATTATGAAATTTGTCTTTATTATTTATTTATCTATTTATTTATTTATTTATTTATTTATTATTTTTTTGATAATTATGTTCTTGTCTCCAGATTTTCTTTCTTTCATTAGGTCTTACGTGCATTGGAGTGCATCAGAGTCAAGTCAAGTGCACAATATTCCTTTTAAAAAGGCTTTTATGCTAATACAATGAAGCAGTAATGACTCCTATCACCACATGATTTCACTGCTCATGCGCATTATGCTGATGTCTGAGCTTGGCCTGATTACTTGCATTTTTAAGCAGTATGTGGCGTTCGAACCTCCTGGTCATGGTAAAATTACTGAAAACGGTATCACAGCCCAGCACAATTATAACCACACTGAAAATTAGCAGGTGCCCAATCACTAACAGAACAATCCTAATCACTTACAGAACAATATTGCTGTGATTCTTGAATTGTCTTCAGTAAAATTACCTGAAGAAATGCTTCCAGATGAATGCAAATATTTATATTTTTAATAAAACTTTACTCGTATTATTTCAGGGAAAATGTAGTAAACAATCCATAATTGCTGATGTTGTGGCCATGTACACATTGTAGGTAAATATGGTTGCCACTTCACTTCTGAGCGCTTAATCCCGTTCTATGCACAGAGTTTGGGAGTGACAAGCATATTCTACAACTGAATTCATCATTCAGTCTTTGGCATGTGTGCAAAAGCTAAACAAGTAGTACCCTGCTGAAAAAGAAATGAAAACGCTGGTCACCAGCATAGTGTTTTGAATGCTGGTCCACAACACGACACATGCTGGTGTGCTGGTGTTCCAACAAGGCTTTTTGACAATCTTAACTGTTAAGACTTTCTTGGTTAACAAGCATTACTAGTAAAACATACTGGTTGACCAGCTTCACCAGTTACATTTTGCTGGCAAACAACATGCCTATACTGGTCCACTAGCTAGACCAGCACCAAACCAATATTAACCAGTAAAAATCAGCCTAGACCTGCATGGGCATTGGTCATTTAAGTGTGTCTTGAAATTTTGACACTGTATTTTTCTGCTGTAGTCGCTCTCACAATCCCTGCATTCTAGGAGAAAACTGTACAAAAAGTGTATAGTTTAATGTTGAACTAAAAACTATACAAAAATCGTTTCGCACCGTGCTCATAACCGTTTGGCCTGTTGAAAGAAATTGACCTTTTTTCTGATGTTATTTTTATTTTATTTTATTAATTTTATTATTATTTTATTTTTTTTTCATATAATTTTAATTTGTTGTTTTATTTTATTGGTGGGGACTAAAATAGGACCAGGACATTTATTGACAGTTTCGTGAGAATCATCCATATGAGAGTATTGTTGATGCCCTCACTTGTTTTGGTATTATTAGTTACTTTTATGCCTGAATTTAGTTTAAATGAGCCATTTTTGCCATTTAGCTAATTTCTCAATTTGATGACTTAATGGGAAGAGAAACAAAAAATAACTTTCTGGGTTTCTAGATATCTGAATTTGATTTGCTTGTTTTTGGCCATTCTCTACCCAGAGCTATGAATATTGCAGAATGACAGACAAACCTTAGCTTGTTTAAATTCTGCAATAGTTTTATTATGATGATGCCAACAATGACGTGGAACCCCTGCTGATACCAGAATAGTCTCAATAAAATGACAATGTTTGTGGATTCCTGTATACTAATACAACAGAGAGGTTAGAAATCAGCATGCTGTTGCTTGTTATTACCCTCAGTGCTTTGGTTTGTCATTAAAGGGCAGCATATCTGAAATAATTAGCAATGCAGATGCCAGAGGCCATAAAAAGGAGAATGATGCCCTCTGATCAGCATGCTAATGAAACCTAATACTAAAATAACACACATTTCTCACAGCCACAGGGGAGATTTGCCTTTGAAATAACAATCTTTCAAATGCACACAGATGCACACAGTCTGACACATGTTCTGTTGAGACTATGCTTTTGTGATCCTTTATAAACTTTTGTGTCCTCTGTTGTTGGGTTCAGTGCTTGAGGTATTCAATGCAATGTGTAGTTAAAGGAACAGTTCACCCAAAAATGAAAATTCTGTCATCATGCAGTCTCTCAAGGCAATTTTTTTCAGACAGATGGCTCCAGTCTATTCACTGCCATTGTATGGGAAATAACAGCATCAATATTCTTCAGAATTTCTCAATTTGTGTTCCACAGAAGAAAGACATATGGGTTTGAAATGACACAAGGGAGAATAAATGATGACAGAATTTTCATTTTCAGTGTGTGAAATTGTGCACCACTAGCATCACCCATATATATATATTACTGCATATTACATGTCACTTATACATTACTTATTACAAGCTGGGTTAGGAAAAAGTATTTTAACATTAAATATAATATACACTCCAGCTTTAAATGCTGTGGCTTCAATTCAATAACGTGTTTCTCCACCTTGTTTATCACTGTCTCTTATCCTCCTTAAGAGTGTATACTGTGTATACATCACAGAATGTTTTCATTCGGTCCTTTGTCTCCGTATAATTGCTGTTGACTCCCATGCAGAATGTGGTTAACAATGTAATCTGATAAGGGTCTAAACAAGCCTGAGTAAAGGAAAGAATGTTTCCAATGCAGCTGAGAACGTGCTTGTCTGAACGTCATTCACAAATCAGTGTGCTTGATGAAATGCTCAGTCGGCATGCTCCAACACATGTCTGCAACATATTTTCACCTGAAGATACTGGATGATATGCACATGTAGGTGTCATGTCTCATGAAGATGCCTGAGACTACATCAAAGCTCTATTAAACTCCATGATTAGTGAGGCTTTGTGTAATAGCTGGTGTAATGATTAGGTCTGCTGTTAATTCAACTCCAGATTGCAATTTTATGGTGCTGTCAAGGCAAGCTTAAAGATATTCAGCAAAACACATCTTGTATTGTGTATTCTTGTTGATAATATAATGTGATTGATGAAAAGCTGTGGATCATGCTAATAACACTGGCTCGGTTCCAAAACCTAGTGAGCCGCTGTGCTGTCTACTGCCTACATAGGGAGCTGCCTTCTCAGGCCAAAATATACTCTATGCAAGTACATGAATGGAAAAGCTTTCAGCTACACAAGCTCGATTTAGTGCATTGTTATGAAGGTAAAATAGTGCCTAAATGATTTGCATGTGCAGAGTAATATTTGTAAAAGCTTAAATGAAGTTACAAGCATGATAGAAACATTTGCATGCACAGAGTAAGATTTGTGAAAGAATTCATCAAATTGCAAGCGTAAAAATAAATTGCATGCACACAGAGCGTTTTGTAAAGGTGTAAATCAAGTTGCAAGCGTAAGAAAAAAATATTAGCAATACTTTAATGCTTTGCATAAGTGTAATTCATGTGTTGTGAATCAGTAATTACGTATTAAAAAGTAAATTTGGTGTGTATTCTTCGGACTTCCTTTTTTTGTGCTTACACTTTTGGCACTGTGTTTGCTACTCAACATGGCCAAAACATTTAAATTTACATTTAGTCATTTAGCAGTGTTTTCTGCTGGTTCTTGAATGTTGAGAAGGTAACAGCAGATCGTGTGTAGGCTGGAAGTTCATTCCACCACAGAGGAGCAGAGAAAGTGAAAGATCATGAAATAGACTTTGAGCCTCTTTGTTATGGGACCACCAGGCATTGCTCGTTCATAGACCACAGAGAGCGAGTTGAAGCATAGACCTGAAGAAATGAATTAAAGAGGGTGCAGTTCCATTGGCTGTCCTGAAAGCCAGAGACAAAGCCTTGAATTTGATGCGGGCAGCTTCAGATAGCCAGTGGAGTAAAATCAAGAGTGGGGTGACATGAGCCCTTTTTGGCTGATTGAAGACCAGATGCACGGCTACATTCTGGACCATCTGCAGTGGCTTAATTGTGTTAGCTGGAAGGTCAGCCAACAGAGCATTTCAGTAGTCCAGTCTTGAAATGACCAGAGCTTGGACCAGGAGCTGTGTAGCATATTCAGACAGGAAAGGTCTGATTTTCCTGATGTTGTAAAATGCTAATCTGCAAGACCGGCGGTTGATGAGATGTGTGCAGTGAAATTAAGCTTGTCATCAACCACAACTTCCAGGTTCTGGGCTGTTCTGCTTGGTGTTAGTGTAGTTGAACCAAGATAAAATGTGAGGTTGAGGTCAACAGATGGGTTGGCTGGGATCATGAAGAGTTCTGTCTTAGCAAGTTTGAGCTGAAGATGTCATTCCTTCATCCAGGCCGAAATGTCCGAGAGGCAGGCAGAGATACGAGCTGAGGCAGTAGGGTCATCAGGCTGGAACGGCAGGTAGAGCTGCGTATCATCTGTGTAGCAATGGAAGGAAAAGCCATGTGCCTCAATGACTGGTCCCAGTGTTGTTGTGTACATCGAGAAGAGGAGGGGTCCAAGCACTGATCCTTGAGGAACACCAGTGGTCAGTTGGTGTGTCTTGGACACCTTTCCTCTCAAATCAAAATAAATTCAAATCAAATAACTTTTATTGTCACACAGCCATATACACAAGTGCAATAGTGTGTGAAATTCTTGGGTGCAGTTCCGAGCAACATAGTATTCGTGACAGTGATGGGACATATACCAATTTACAATAAACATCAGATTTACAACACAATTTAAAATCTAATATACACATAATTACACATAACACAATAAACAAATAATAACATACAATGTACAGTATACAATGCACACAATATAGAATACACATTATACAATAAAAAAAGTGTATATAGTATATATAAAATGTACAGTAGTTTGTATTGTACTGTATAGACATTCAGGCTGTCGGTTGATAGTAAGTTGCCTGTGTGCTGTTAAGAGAGAGAATATAATATAATAATAATATAATTTATGACAGTCTGGTGTGAGATATAAGAGTAAGGGTAATAAAGTGCAGTGCTGACGTATTTTGATCGTGGGAGATCAAGAGTTCAAAAGTCTGATTGTTTGGGGGAAGAAGCTATCATGAAGTCGGCTGGTGCAGGTCCTGATGCTGCAATACCGCCTGCCTGATGGTAGCAGTGAGAAAAGCCCATGGCCCGGTTGGCTGGAGTCTGATGATCCTACAAGCTTTTTTCACACACCGCCTGGTATATATGTCCTGGAGGGAGGGAAGCTCACCTCCGATGATATGTCTGGCAGTTCACATCACCCTTTGCAGTGCTTTACGGTTGTGGGTGGTGCTACTGACGTACCAGGTGGAGATGCAGCCAGTCAGGATGCTCTCTACAGTGCAGGCGTAGAACCGTGTGAGGATGTGGTGGTTCATTCCAAACTTCCTCAGCAGTCTCAGGAAGATGAGGCGCTGATGAGCCTTCTTCACAATGGCTTCAGTGTGGATGGACCATGCGAGTTCCTCAGTGAGGTGGACACCCAGGAACTTGAAGCTGCTGACTCACTCCACTGGTGCTCTATTGATGGTGATGGGACTGTGTTCTTTTTCTCTTCTCCTGAAGTCCACCACAAGCTCCTTTGTCTTACTGATGTTGAGGGAGAGGTTGTGCTCCTGACACCAGTGTGTCAGAGTGTGCACCTCCTCTCTGTAGGCTGTTTCATCATTGTCAGTGATCAGACCTACCACCGTCGTATCATCAGCAAACTTAATGATGGCATTGGAGCTGTGTGTTGCCACACAGTCATGTGTGTACAGGGAATACAGGAGTGGGCTGAGAACACAGTCCTGTGGGGCTCCAGTGTTGAGGGTCAGTGATGAGGAGATGTTGCTGCCCATTCTAACCACCTGGCGTCTGCTTGACAGGAAGTCCAGGATCCAGCTGCACAGCGAGCTGTTTAAGCCCAGAGCCCGGAGTTTCTCATCAAGCTTGGAGGGCACTATGGTGTTAAATGCTGAGCTGTAGTCTACAAACAACATTCTCACATAAGTGTTCTTTTTTTCCAGGTGGGAGAGAGCAGTGTGTATTGTAGATGCAATAGCATCATCAGTGGAGCAGTTGTTTAGGTAAGCAAACTGCAATGGTCTAGTGATGGAGGCAGCACAGAGCAGATGTAATCTCTGATTAGTCTCTCAAAGCAATTGCTGATGATATGGGTCAGAGCAACAGGACACCAGTCATTTAAGCAAGTGATTTTGGATTGCTTTGGAACAGGCACAATGGTGGATGTTTTAAAGCATGTGGGGACTACAGACAAAGAGAGGGAAAGATTGAAAATGTCCGTAAAAACACCAGCCAGTTGGTTCATGCATGCTCTGATGACGCGGCCCGGAATGCCGTCTGGACCCGCGGCTTTGCGGATATTCACCCGTCGGAAGGATCAGGTTACATCCGCTACAGAGACGGAGAGTGAACTAACCTCTGTAGCTTCGGCCGCAAGAGCTCTCTCCGCGAGGGCGGTGTTATTTCCCTCGAAACAAGCATAAAAAGTATTTAGCTCATCCGGGAGAGAGGAAGCAGTGTTCACGGCAGAGTTTTTATTCCCTTTAAAGTCCGTGATGATATTAATTCCCTGCCACATGCTTCTAGAGTTGGTGGTGTTAAACTGTCCTTCAATCTTGTCCCTGTACTGGCGTTTGGCTGCTCTGATAGTTTTTCGGAGGGCATAACTGGCTTGTTTATGCTCCTCCGCATTCCCGGAATTAAAAGTGGAGGTCCGTGCATCAAGTGCCGCGTGAACATCGCTATTAATCCAAGGTTTCTGGTTCCGTATTGTAGATCCGTATTGTTCTGGTCAGAATGACATCCTCTACGCACTTTCTGATGAAACACGTTACGCTATCAGCGTAAAGCTCGATGTCATCATCAGAGGTGGGCCGGAATGTCTCCCAGTCCGCGTGATCAAAACAGTCTTATAGCATAGAGTCTGATTGGTCCGACCAACACTGGATCGTTCTGAGGGTGGGTGCTTCCTGTTTCAGTTTCTGCCTGTAACCGGGCAGAAGCAGAATGGAAGAGTGGTCCGATTTGCCAAATGGTGGGCGGGGGAGGGATTTGTAGCCGTCCCGGAAGGGAAAGTAGCAATGGTCCAAAACCCGGTCCCCTCGTGTGTTAAAACTAATGTGTTGGTGGTATTTTGGTGTGACTGATTTGAAACTGGCTTTATTAAAGTCCCCGGTCACAATGAACACAGCCTCATGGTGTGCGGTTTCCTGCTTGCTTATAATACCGTACAGTTCCTTGAGTGCCCGGTCTGTGTCGGCTTGTGGGGAGATGTACACAGCAGTGATAATGACCGTTGTGAATTCCCTCGGTAGCCAGAATGGTCAACACAGAAGCATGAGAAATTCCAGATCAGGAGAGAAAGACTTGATAGAATGTACGTTCCTCTGATCACACCAGGATTTGTTGATCATAAAACATACACCACCACCTCTGCTTTTACCTGAGAGGTCTTTCTCTCTGTCTGCTCGGTGCACGGAGAACCCCGCGGGTTCAGTGGCTGAATCTGGAATCTCAGCAGACATCCAAGTTTCCGTAAGGCAGATAATGCAGCAGTCAATCGTCTCTCGTTGGAAAGAGATCTGCGCTCTCAGCTTGCAGAGCTTGTTGTCCAGAGACTGAACATTTGCCAGTAGAATACTGATCTTGAACTATCTTGAACGATCTGCCAGTGAGATATAACTCAAACCATCCAAGCGCAGCTCCTGTGATGCACATGTCAGAGAGGGTGGTCAGGAGGATCTTGTGGTTCACTGTGTTAAAGGCAGCAGAAAAGTCAAGAAGATTGAGGATGGATGATTCACAGGGTTTCAGCTACTGACAAGAGGGTAGTCTCTGTTGAGTGTCCTTTTTTGAAGCCAGACTGATGTCCGTCGAGTAGGTTGTTCTGTGAAAAAAAAGCAGACAACTGGTTGAATACGACCCCCTCAAGAGTTTTAGACAGGAAGGGTATGAGAGACACCGGTCTGTACTTGTCAACTGCTGTGGGGTTATGTGTTGTTTTTAAAGCAGTGGGGTTACTCGAGCCTGCTTGAAAGTATTGGGAAAGTTTCCAGTTGGGAGAGATGCATTGATAATGTGTGTGAGTGCAGGTAAGATCGATGGAGAGGCAGCTTGCATATGATGGGAGGGGATAGGGTCAAGTGGACAGGTGGTAGGATGGTTAGAAAGAAGCACTTTGGAGACCTCAGTCTCGGAGAGAGGAGCGAAAGAGGAAAACAGATGAGATATTGGTAGAGAGTAGCTGTGGGTGTTAGGTATAGAGAACTGGCTGCTGATGCTCAATACCTTGTCAGTAAAAAATGTAGCAAAGTCATCAGCAGTCAGGGAAGTAGTAGGATGTGGTGGAGGAGGATAGAGAAGAGGTGAGAAAGTTGAAAATGTTTACGGGAATCTGAAGTGTTACTGATCTTGTTCTGGTAATAATCAATTTTAGCAGCAGAAACTCTAGTGGAAAAAGAGGAGAGAAGTGATTAACACTTACACAGGTCAGCAGGGTCTTTTGACTTGTGCAACTTTCTCTCCGCAGCCTTCAGCTCAGTTCAGTGATCACAAAGTGTCTCAGACAGCCAGGGGCTGGAGGGTGTGACACGTGCTGGCCTGGAGTTAAGAGGACAGACACTATCAGGGCAATAACCTAATGTTGAGCAAAGAACATTTGTAGCTTCATTTAAATCAAGTGAAAATAAATGGTTAGTGGAGGGAAGGGATGCAGAGACTAGAGTGGGTGAGAGAGAGCGAAGGTTGCGGCGGAAGGACATTGCAAACCTACAATATACAAGCAAAGAAAGGATGTCATGAACAGCAAAATGGATTTACCGCATAGAATCAGTCTGTGTATGTGAAATATAATACTGCAAACATGTAATTGACTTGTGTTTGTGGCATAAATATTTTCCAGAAATAGTCCAAAATATACTGTTCCATCTTCCCTGTGTTGCGCTCACACTTTTGGCATGAATTTCTCACTGAAAAGAGTTTTGCAAGTGCAAGGGGGAAGGAGGGTCTACCTGCTTCTATTAACCAAATACATGAGGTTTTCATTGACCAGTTTACTCTGACCTGATTGGTTTAATAACGTGACAGACCGCTTGTTCTTCATATGGCTCAGCGTCGTTTCTCTGGGTATCTCCCCTCTCTTAAATATTAAACTTAAATATTAATGCATACACATTCTTTTATTGTGAGTGTAAAGTTGAGCTGACACCATTTATTGATATAAATTTCAGTCTGTTGTTCAAATGTTTCTTCTTTTTGCTGTTCATTATTTTAATTTTATTTTAATTACTTTCAATCATTGACATGGCAAATGGATGGATATATAGATGAATCATGTATGTATGCATATTTCAATTTAATATTTAAGAGAGGAGAGATACCCAGAGGAAGGACGCTGAGCCATATGAAGAAGAAGCTGTCTGTCAGGTTATTAAACCAATCAGGTCAGAGTAAACTAGTCAACGAAAACCTCATTTGATTGGTTACTAGAAGCAGGTAGATCCGCCTTCCCCCTCGCGCTTGCAAAACTCTTTTCAGTGAGAAATTTGTGCCAAAAGTGTGAGCGTAACAAAGAAAAGACGGAACAGTGTATATCGGATTATTTTTGGAAAATATTTATGCCACAAATACAAATCATTTACACGTTTGCAGTAGTTTATTTAACACATACAGACTGATTCTATGCGGTCAATCCGTTTTGCTGTTCATGACACCCTTTCTTTGCTTGCATATCACTGATTGCAGGTTTTCAATGTTTTTGGCCATGTTTAGGCGCAAAAACCATGCCAAAATGGTAAGAAGTGTGAAAACAAGTCAGAAGAATACACACCAAATTTACTTTGTGTTAATATGCAATTACTGATTCACAACACATGAATTACACTGATGCAAAGCATTAAGTTATTGCTAATATTTTTTTCTTACGCTTGCAACTTGATTTACACATTTACAAAACAATCTGTGCACATGAAATTTATTTTTACGCTTACAATTTGATTTACGCTTTCACAAATATTACTCTGTGCATGCACATTTTTCTATCACACTTTTAACTTCATTTACACTTTTACAAATCTTACTTTGCATATGCAAATCATTTAGGCACTATTTTACCTTCATAGTTTATGCATTCCAAAATGTGTCAAGCTGCAATCCATTTCAAAATGCCAGAAGGTATTGTATTCTCAACATTGCCGCAAGATGGCACTATTGCAGACAGAGTAAACCATATTCTACAGTCAGGTTTCTCTTTAAAGTCAACTTTTTATTGTAAAGCAAGAGTTTGAAAAGAATCTTGCTTAGCAAGTTAGCTAGCTACCTGAATAATAATACATCTGGTTTAGGTAACTCTGTCGCCCACTTGTGTACTGAGGTTAAAGGAATAGTTTACCCAACAATTAAATTTCTCTCATCATTTACACCCCCTCATGCCATCCAAGATGTGTATAACTTACTTTCTTCTGCTGAACACAAACAAAGATTTTTAAAAGAATATTTCAGTTATGTTGGTCCTCACAATGCAAGTGAATGGTGACCAGAACTTTGAAGGTCCAAAAGAGACATAAAGGCAGTATAAAAGCAATCCATAAGACTCCAGTGGCTAAATCCATATCTTCTGAAGCGATATTATAGGTGTAGCTGAGAAACAGATCAATATTAAAGTAATTTTTTACTGAAAATATACAGTTTCATTTACACAGTCTGGTGTGGAAGTGACTTTCACTTTCACATTCAGCCACCTACTGTTTAGGGCTGGTCAAAGGTGGAGATTAATGGTAAAAAAATAAAAAAATAAAAGGACTTACATATTGACCTGTTTCTCACCCATACCTATCAAATCACTTCTAAAGACATGGATTTAAACACTGGAATCAAATTGAATACTTTATGCTCCCTTTATGTCCTTTTTTGACCTTCTGAGTTCTAGTCACCATTCACTTGCATTGTGAGGACCAACAGAGCTAAGATATTCTTCTAAGAATCTTAATTTGTGATTTGCAGATGAAAGAACGTCATACACATCTGGGATGGCATGAGGGTGAGTAAATGATGAGAGAATTATAATTTTTGGTTGAACTATCCCTTTAAGCAGGGCCATAACCACCATAGACATTGAGGGGGACATGTCCCCCCAATATTCATAATAGTGGTCTATTGATATGGGTTTTTACATGGTTGATTATGAAATTATTACATTTGGTTGATGGTGATGGGGCTGTGTTCTTTTTCTCTTCTCCTGAATTCCACCACAAGCTCCTTTGTCTTACTGACGTTGAGGGAGAGGTTGTGCTCCCGACACCAGCGTGTCAGAGTGTGCACCTCCTCTCTGTAGGCCATTTCATCATTGTCAGTGATCAGACCTACCACCGTCATATCATCAGCAAACTTAATGATGGCATTGGAGCTATGTGTTGCCACACAGTCATGTGTGTACAGGGAATACAGGAGTGGGCTAAGAACACAGCCCTGTGGGGCTTCAGTGTTGAGGGTCAGTAATGAGGAGATGTTACTGCCCATTCTAACCACCTGGTGTCTGCTTGACAGGAAGTCCAGCACCCAGCTACACAGCGAGCTGTTTAAGCCCAGAGCCCAGAGTTTCTCATTAAGCTTGGAGGGCACTATGGTGTTGAATGCTGAGCTGTAGTCTACAAACAGCATTCTCACATAAGTGTTCCTTTTCTCCAGGTGGGAGAGAGCAGTGTGTATTGTAGATGCAATGGCATCATCAGTGGAGCGGTTGTTGCGGTAAGCAAACTGCAATGGGTCCAGTGATGGAGGCAGCACAGAGCAGATGTAATCTCTGATTAGTCTCTCAAAGCATTTGCTGATGATAGGGGTCAGAGCAACAGGACGCCAGTCATTTAAGCAAGTGATTTTGGATTGCTTTGGTACAGGCACAGTGGTGGACATTTTAAAGCATGTGGGGACTACAGACAAAGAGAGGAAAAGGTTGAAAATGTCCATAAAAGCACCAGCCAGTTGGTTCACGCACGCTCTGATGACGCAGCCCGGAATGCTATCTGGACCCGCGGCTTTACAGATATTCACCCGTCGGAAGGAACGGGTTACATCCGCTACAGAGACGGAGAGTGAACTAACCTCTGTAGGTTCGGCCGCGAGAGCTCTCTCTGCGAGGGCGGTGTTATTTCCCTCGAACCATGCATAAAAAGTATTTAGCTCATCCGGGAGAAAGGCAGCAGTGTTCACGGTGGAGTCTGTATTCCCTTTAAAGTCCGTGATGATATTAATTCCCTGCAACATGCTTCTAGAGTTGGTGGTGTTAAACTGTCCTTCAATCTTGTTCCGTACTGGCGTTTTGTTGCTCTGATAGTCTTTCGGAGGGCATAACTGGCTTGTTTATGCTCCTCCACGTTCCCGGAATTAAAAGCGGAGGTCCGCGCATTAAGTTCCACGTGAACATCGCTATTAATCCAAGGTTTCTGGTTTGGGTAGATCCGTATTGTTTTGGATGGAACAACATCCTCTATACACTTTCTGATGAAACATGTTACGCTATCAGCGTAAACCTCGATGTCGTCATCAGAGGCGGACCGGAACATCTCCCAGTCTGCGTGATCAAAACAGTCTTATAGCATAGAGTCTGATTGGTCCGACCAACACTGGATCGTTCTGAGGGTGGGTGCTTCCTGTTTCAGTTTCTGCCTGTAACCGGGCAGAAGCAGAATGGAAGAGTGGTCCGATTTGCCAAATGGTGGGCGGGGGAGGGATTTGTAGCCGTCCCGGAAGGGAGAGTAGCAGTAGTCCAAAACCCGGTCCCCTCGTGTGTTAAAACTGATGTGTTGGTGGTATTTTGGTGCAATTGATTTAAAATTGGCTTTGTTAAAGTCCCCGGTCACAATGAACTCGGCCTCAGGGTGCGTGGTTTCCTGCTTGCTTATAATTCCGTACAGTTCCTTGAGTGCCAGGTGTGTCGGCTTGTGGCGGGATGTACACAGCTGTGATAATGACCGCTGTGAATTCCCTCAGTTGCCAGAATGGTCGACACAGAAGCATGAGAAATTCCAGATCAGGAGAGCAGAAAGACTTGATAGAATGTACGTTCCTCTGATCACACCAGGATTTGTTGATCATAAAACATACACCACCACCTCTGCTTTAACCTGAGAGGTCTTTCGCTCTGTCCGCTCGGTGCACGGAGAACCCCACGGATTCGATGGCTGTCTGGAATCTCCGCAGACATCCAAGGTTCTGTAAGGCAGATAATGCAGCAGTCCCTCGTCTCTCGTTGGAAAAAGATCCATGCTTTCAGCTCGCAGAGCTTGTTGTCCAGGGACTGAACATTTGCCAGTAGAATACTGGGTAGCAGGGGTCGATTTGTGCAACGTCTTACTCTGATGAGAACGCCGGCTCTGTTTCCCCTTTTCCTTTTGCGTTTTCGCGGCTGGGCTGCCCAGACAAAGGGCTCCGTGGGTGTGTTTGTAAACAGCGGGTCGGCATTGAGGAATTTGAAGTCCGGTTTACAGTGTGTAATTGCAGAACCAATGTCCAAAAGTGTTTGTCTGTCATAGACAATAAGGCAGACAACATCCAAGACAAAAAACATAAGAATTGTAAACAAAACAAACAAAAAAACTGCAGTGTTGTCTCAGAGCTCGCAATGCAGAAGCCATACCCGATGCCATCTTGAGTCCAAATATGTGGTTACATCCTTGCCTTTAAGTATGCACTCTTGCAATGCATAGGCCAACACATCTCCATTTGTGTATCTTTGTGAAGTATTTTTCTGGCCCAGTGTACTATGGAAGTGTACTATGGAAGTGACCAATTAAGTTATCTTAGATGGCATAATCATGAAGATGCTTTAAAATGCTGCCTATTTCACAAGGTTTGAGGACAGATCCATTGTCTCATGTACAAATTCATAAAAGAAGACTGATATTTTTTTCATTAGTATTGCTTGCGCAGCTGTGTCAGCCACATGTAAAATGAACGGAAAATTTACATCACTTTTTTTTTTTTTTTTTTGCAAACATATGGTGTTATCATTTATTAGATTCTCTGAAGAAGTTCTCTTACAATAATGATCATTGTGAGCACTCTTGGTTACCACAGGCTCACAAAGATGCAGATAATGTCCCAAAGGGACACTTTATCATGATTGTCTTTGTGCCTGCTGACCTCTAAGGGGAGTTTCCCTTTCTGTTTAGGACTTTCCATTTTCTATCAGCTCTGAAATCCAGACAGACATTCTATTTATTAAGACAGTAACTAATGCCAAATACACTTTACAAGTCATATGGTCTTTCCTTGAATGGTCTTTCCTTGCCACTAAAAAAATAAAAATAAAAATCGAATCTGTTAAAATCAGCAAGTGCCAACAAACATAATGGTTAAAACATTGAAGAAATAACATACTCTGTAAAATAAATAAAACAGAAGAAGATAAATGCCTGAGCGAGTGATGTATTAGATATTTATTTGATAGCTCATTTGTTTCATTTTCCCCTTAGCTTTTATTGATTTTGCCTCTTTAAAAGGTTGCAAAGTCTTAGCAAAGTATACAAACCCACTCATGCAAACAATTACAGGTAAATATATCACCAAAAAGCCATTTTAAATCTTGATTTATCAATAAGTTCCTGTATTTTCTTTTTCATTTACACTGTAAAAAGTGGTAACCTTCAACTGTAACCTTAAGGAGTTATTTCTACCTGATCTAACCCTAAAAATTATATAGTTTTGTTGGTGTAGCTTAATATAGTCAAGATGATTCATGCATTTTTCAAAAGTTGTCTTGAATCTTGAAACAGTTAATTTAGATATTACCACATGAAGCAAATTTTTTTTAGGTTAACGTTTATTTTATTTTATTTTTTTCATTGTAGAACGCATATACAAAAATCACAGATTTCTGGTGGCCGTAAAAACATGGAATGCGTTAAGCTGAAATGTATACATGTACAGATGTGTAATGAGAAATTGACCTTACAATAAGTCTTATTTATCCCGTAAAGTCTAGGCCTAAAAGGTGTTGTGTTAGAAATGGTTTTAAAATGGCACACATTGCTTTAAGATCTGGCTGTGCTTGATCTTAGGCAAGAGCACATCTCTGGAGAGCATAAGCATATACTTGCTAGAAGTGACAAATGGCTGTACAAGTGAGGTTGTGTGGAAAGCCCATAAATGGTGATGGTTTGGGCATATATTATGCTAATTACTTACTGTGGGCAATGGCATGCACGCCTTTGTTTAGAATAATCCAGATTTATCTACACTAGTACAAGGATATACAAATCTTTGTTTGTACACACCTGAAAGTTTGCATGAGAACCTATTCTGTGCACATAAGTAGGAACATTTGAACACAATAATTAGTGAATCATACCCATTGTCATTACATTTTATGGCTACAATGACCTTTGAGTGAAAATCAACTTGAAATCACAAAAAATTTATGGCATAAACATTAAACAGCAACCCATAATTTATATTTGAGGATTTACATTTTGTTCTGTTTATGTGCCCCCAACTACCCACCGTTTCTGTGATTGTGAAAGTCAGATATTTCTGTGAAGTTTCAATCTGCATTAGAAGTCTTTTAGAATCAGCAAATGCCAAAGCCATTATACGGGCTGGGTTCCAGGCCCAGCTGTGAGCTGTCTAATTGAAAAGATCCTGGATCAATCCCATCGTTCAGTTTTATTTATTAATTTCTGATGGTGTATTTTACACCCTTCAGTGTTTTGTCCTTGAAACTAATGTTCTGCTCTCAGACGTGACAATCCTCTCTTATGCTATTGAGTGCCACTGTGTGAACATGAGTGTTACTTTAAAATTGTTGGATAAATGTGCATATGGGCACACTTATGTTTATTAGTACTCATTGACCATGTGTTTTATGTGTACGTGTACCTCTTCCATATGGGTATGGGTGACTTCTTTGATCTCGGCTCTCTCTAAATCCCCTCTGTCACTCTAAAGGCTTAAGTCTCTCTCATGTTGTGGTAGTGGCTGCTGGACGCAGTCAGGTCTTCAGTAATGAGCTGAATTTAGCTGAATGAGCTACTGCACTCACACTTCATTACAATCACCTTTAGGTTCAGGCTAAAACCCTATGTTCCTTATCTACTTGCCACAACTGTAATATTCTGTTGTGACCACACATAAACAGTCTAAGGTCATTAGTTCTGATCTTTCTCACGTACAGTACCTAGACAGAGTACCAGACTAAATATTGTCAAGAACTCAGACTCATTGCACAGTGAATTCGGCAACAGGAGGCCAAAAGTTTTGATGCTGAAAAAACTGGTCTGTACTTACCTAAATTCGAAACACTGTCCCGAAGCTGGATGTGTTGTTAAATGCATGGGCACATGTGAGCTCCAGTTTCCGGGTGAATTGTCCACAGAGTGGCGCCAGAAACATGTTGCATTAAGTTGTAAATAATGTAATACAGTTAACAGTAAGACATAATTTTTCATTCTACTCTCTAACCCAAACCCCACCCCTAAACCTCACCGTCAGTGGAGTAAAAATGTAATTTAAGACAGAATATATGAAACCTCAGAATTGTGCTCATCATTGTTTGTGAACGCTATTACTTTTTGGGTTCCATAGGACCAGAAACTGCAAAAAATGTCTGATGGGGGATGCTGCTTGTCAGTATTTTTACAGAATCTGGTCCATTTCAGAGTACATGAACTTTCGGAAGCAAGATGTCGATTTCTTGTGTGATCATGTTGCCAAATGCAAATAACAATTAGCATTGGCATTTAAATAAAACTGCCAGTTTGATTGTTATTTATTTTTTGCTCCATTGTCATAGGGACAAAAGTATATTTTGAACAATCCAAAATACAGTTTTATGGCTGGTAAGACATATTTATGAGTGGCAATAATAACAATTTTGGACTGTGAGTGTTGCCATCCTGAAGCACTATAGTTCAACTTAAGTTGCCCCTCACACAGTAAGTGTTCAAGAAGATTACAAAACCCTTCTTTTGATATAGCAAATTACCCTAATTCATGCTATCTGTGAATTCAGTCTATGTAAATCCCAAAGTATGCTTCAGTTTTGACATGAACTCTTAGCGTCTGCGTAGTCAAATGCTTGCCTTTCAAAGTATACTTCATATTACTGTGCGTGCATACAGGGGCGGACTTAGCACTAGGCAAAGGAAGGAAACCGCCTAGGGCCCCCAGAAGCCAAGAGCCCCATAAAAATACAAATAATATGCTTTTTTATTATCATTAATGCTAAATAATGTGTGCTGAAATGTTAAATATCACTGTTACAATGCCGATATGATTGATATCGCTTTATTTTCAGCATCATCAATGCAAGCAACCCCCTCCACCCTCAGATCAGGCTGTAACGGAATATTCTAAGGTTGTATGCATCTCCACAAGTTCATAAAAAGGTGAAAGTGAGCCAAACCACTCGGACAGTTTCGTGTGATTTCACTGTATACTTTGTTGCAAGTTACAAGCTAAGCTACAATGTTGCTAGTTCAGTTTGAAATGAATTTGTGGAGAGAAAAAAATTAATGGAATCAAGACTTCCTTAGGTAACACTGTCTTTCCAAATGGATCAGATTGTTGCACGGCCTGCACTGGCACCTGCCGCTGCTTCCATGAGCACAGCACTCACTATAGTCAGCAATACACAGTACTGATGATGATTATGATCTGGGCGTTGACACTTATAAATAAGAAAACTTTTTCTCAGACTGTTTGCTGAAAACATGCAAAGTCAACTTTTAGTCTAATAATATGGATCTAGTTAATTCAAGGTCAAGTTGATGGAGGAAAAGTGCATTAAGAAAGAAGGAGAGTGAGAAATAAAAAAGGTATTGTATGGTATATACAGTACTGTAGTTCATAGTAGCCAGATTGTGTTTTTATATAATGTGTTTTCAGACATTATTATTCACTCCTTTTTAGAAATTTGGCACAACCAGGGAGAAAGACACATTTTTGTTTGCTGTTTGCACAGTCTAGTGCTGTCACATAGACCGATGAGGTATCTCAGGACACTTATTGTATTTCAGTGATATCTTTCAGGACGAAGGAATATTTTCTCCATACCATTCCATTATATGTATATAGCACCTTTAAGAGAAAACCGACATAAATGTATGTCATTGAAGAGGGCCCCAACCCTGTACTTTGCCTTGGGCCCTCACATCACTAAATCCATCCGTGTGCATACACAGGAGGTTGGCGCATACACGCTACGACTGCTATGAGATACTGGACTATTTCTGTTCAGGAGTTTAGATCCATAAAGTTGCATTTATATCCCTTCAGACTTGAGTTATACAATTGCAAGTATCTTCTGACCCCCTCACACACATGTTCTTGACGTGAAAATCCACTGTTGTTGTTTTTGCCTTTGTCTCCTGTTGTTTAATGGCAATTACATCTTCTTCTAGTGCTTCTTTGTGACAGCAAAGGCTCAACTGTGATTGTTGCCACTTTGTGGACTCACTAATTAGTTCAAAGAATTCCAGGTGCATGCTCATTTTACTTGACACGCCCTGAGCTAGATTCAAACTGCCAATCCCAGGCGTGGGAGTCGAACGCATTAACAATGAGGCTATAAATCCATGGCCTCTAGCCTTCATCACTAGTGTGTCTCTTAAGGCCAGGAGAGTGAGCTTTACACACTGCACAGCTTTCACGTACCAGCTGGCTACCATTACACACAGTTAGAAAAATCGGGTCACACACATTCAGTGCTCGAGCACTCTGCTGATGACTAAATTTGCATCACGTGTCATGTACAAATACGTCGGGTATTCGTATCTGACTGAAGTATACTTTGGGCTTAAGGGTAACACTAACAGTCAAGTAACCTTCCCAAAATCATTTTTACACGATTTTCCTTTCTTGCGGGCTCTCGGTAGATATCAAAAAGGTTTTTAAATGAATTGTGAGAGGTACAGTATATCTCAAAAGCACTGTGTCACTGTGTAGTCTTGCTTCTTTTCTTCCCTTTGAGAGTGAAAGAGAAGCTCTCTCACACACAAACACAGACTTCTTTATAAGCATACTTTCATGCTCACTGTGTGTGAAAAAACAACGTACAAACGCTTAGGCTTGTTTCCGAAAACTTACAATTTAAATGAGTAAAATTACACTATATGGCAAAAGTTTGTGGACACCATATGTGCTTGATGAACATTTGATTTCAAAACCTTAGGCATCAATATCCCCCTTTGCTGTAATAACAGCTTCAACAATTTTGGGAAGGCTTTCAACTATACTGTATGTAGTAACATGGCTGCAGGGATTTGCTCTCATTCAGACACAAGGCTATCAGTGAGGTCAGGAACTGATGTTGGTCGATGGGGCCTGACCTACAGTTGCTGTTCCAGTTCACCCCAAAAGTGATCAGTGGGGTTCAGGTCTGGGCTTTGTGCAGGCCAGTCAATTTCTTCCTCGCCAGACACAGTAAACCATTTCTTTATGGACCTCACTTTGTTCACAGGGGCATTGTCATGCTGGAACAGAAAAGGGCTATCCCCAAACGTTGCCACAAATTTGGAAGCACACAAAGCCCAAGCCATTACATAAAGAAACATTAAGATTTTTCTTTACTGGATTTAATGGAGTAACCAAATTCATTAATTAGAAGGGGGTGTCCACAAACTTTTGTCCATATAGTGTATTTTGGTTTATTTGATCCCTCTCATGATCTATTTTTTTTATATTGCTGGCACAAGGAATTGGAAGCATTGTGGCATAAAAAGGCAGATTATCAGTTCATAAACACTTACTTTTCACCCTGTTCCTCACACAATGCAAGCTTATGACATCTAAACACTTTTACTATAGTGCATGACTTGAAAGGTATTACATTTTCATGTTTACATTACATATCCAACTACAATAACAAGCTTGTTTGAGTTTAATTAAAGTAATCACAAATTATTTGTTTGCTTCAGCAACTGAGATACAGGGTGTTTTTCATCTCACATTTACTTTTATGACATTATCAGTTAGGTTTAGGTTTAAGATTTAGGGGAAGGGAGGTCAGTTTTGTTGATTTTAAACTTAATAGAGGAGTCACCAAAAAATAAACTAATCTGTTTGGGAGAACATTTAACTTACTTTTAGCGCAGTGGACATTTCACCTTGGAACTGCCACAATACGTGTAAGGAACCGCATAATGTTATTTTGCAAAAATACTGTCACTTAATTTTCATGAGATCAAGCTGCACGTGGATGTCTGTGTTTGTTACCCCTCTTCCACTGATACAGTGTCAGTGTTGGTGTTGGATCCAGATTATGTAGTAATGTAGTTGTTTATGTCATCATTCAGCTCTCAAGTCAGTAGAAATGTAGACCAGTTTTAAGAGCAGTTTGCAGATCCCCTGGCTGAATACCAGCGCCAACTCCATTTTTGTGGAAAGAGGGTATGTGTGTATTTGCAGGGAGTCCTCAGGCTAATGACGGCTAACAAGTAGAGGTCCTTAGGGCCTTTAATGAGTCAAAGGGAAATGGAAGTCACTGTCTGGCCTCCAGTTCATCAAGCTAACACGTTCAGCTGTCTCAATGGGGTAAGTGGCACTAGGCTGTCCATATCTATTAAATGGCCTGCATGAAATCAAAAAAAGTATTTTAGTGTGTGCGTGTGTGTCCTTCTGTGCACAATTAAGGGAGCTTGTGACCAGGCAAACCCCATGGAGCATGAAGTGACTTATTTAACCATTAAATGATAAAACATTTATCCATTAAATGACACTAAAATTCAGTCTCATATTTGAAATCTATAATCAAGTTGGCACAATGTCATATGAAACACAAAGTATTTCCTTGTTATTCTGGATTTTGCACTGAGTAACAGAAAAAATGAAAAGAAAACAATAATTATGCTAATTAACTCTCATTGCAGGAGGTAAAATAGGAATTTTTGTTTTCATTCCCATACGCATTGAAATGTGAGCGAGTTAAATGCTTTCTTTTGTGCTAAAATGGTTTTAAATAACATAGACCGGCAGTAATGGAGGAGTCTGCTTATGAAACAATGATAGATTTTTTGTTGTGGCTCTCCAGCTTTGTGAGGAAGTCTCTTTGAGTCACAGCCACATGCTCTGTGTCCTGTAATAGTATTTTAATGAACTGTGTAACTATCTTACAAAATGGTGGGATCCATGCCAGCCAATCCCTGCTGAAAGAATGCTGGTCCACTTTACATTTTAAAGAAGGTCAGAAAGACTGTGTTCCAGGCCTACACTTACACTCACACATTAGGAATGAAGAATCTAGAGAGGGAAAATTAGAAAAACATACCTATTAAGCAAGATGGGGAAGTGGATTGAGATGACATTGATGAAAGATAAGAATGTTTAAATAATAGTTTAGTCCTGACAACTCTCCTAAAGATTTAGCATGTTAATGTCAGTATGACATATTGATAGTATATTGGTCTTGGTGGACTAGATCCACCTCTGGCGGCTCTTCCTGAGTCTCAAATCCCTAATCCTCCAGCGGCTCCGCCAGCTCCGCTCCGGATCCTCCCCCTGGAATTCAATTCCCTGCTCCTCCTGCGGCTCTGTCCGCTGCACCTTTGGCGCCACCTCCTGAGACTCAACTCCCCGAACCAACTGTGGCTCCGTCCCCTGACCCTGTCCTGGCCCTGTGGCCGACCTCCCAGGCCTCCTGGCCCAGTCCCTACCTTGTGGCTGCCACCCAGGCCTCCTGACCCAGTCCTTGCCCTGTGGTCACCCCCCTGGCCTCCTGATCATCCACAAACTCCTCCTTGGCCTCTTAATCATCCTCCAGATCCTTCCTGGTCTGCTTGTCTCTGCCTTCCTTCCCATCTGTGTTTGGGCACCAGGAGTCACCCCTTTGGGGCATTTTTTGAAAATGTAAAAATGCCAAAAAGTTTCTATGAGGGTTAGATTTACGGGTAGGTGTAGGGTTAGGGGATGGAATATATATATGCAGTATAAAAATCAAATTTGTCAGTGGAGAGTCCTCATAATGATAGGAGTACCAACCCACTGCCTGCTCGTGGTGGATGCAACAGTAGGACTGGTAAGGTCTGGTAAGTTTGGTAATAATGTATAGAATGTATTTTATCATTTAACTCCTTTACTGAACACCATTGTTTGATAATTAAAGACTTTACACACTTGTTGGATGGATCAAATTAAAATAGCATGCTTTTAGTGTGTCTGACAGAGTTGAATCAAACTACAGTAAGATGTACTGTAAGATATGAGGTGAATAAATGTCAATTTTCAGAAAAAAAGTGTTTTCATAAAAACCTGTTCCTTTACATGGTTCGTTAGCTGAGACCTTTGTCTATTTGGTTTATGAGGACACCCCTAGTGTCCCTGTAAATCAAACGGCTTAAAAAAAAACAAACAAAAAAAACATACTCAACAATGTTTTTTTTGTTTTTTTTTAATGTAAAAATGCCAAAAGGTTTCTATGAGGGTTAGGTTTATGGGTAGGTGTAGGGTTAGGGGATGGAATATATACACTACCGGTCAAAAGTTTTGAAACACTTGACTGAAATGTTTCTTGTGATCTTAAAAATCTTTTGATCTGATGGCGTATGCTTAAATGTTTGCAATTAGTTTGTAGACAAAAATATAATTGTGCCACCATATTAATTTATTTCATTATAAAACTAAAATGTAATTCAAAAAAAATATGTATATATTTTTTCGAAATTGATGACTTGGACCAAATAATAAAGAAAAGCAGCCAATAAGTGCCCAACATAGATGGGAACTCTTTCAATACTGTTTAAAAAGCATCCCAGGGTGATACCTCAAGAAAGTGTCAAGAGTGCATGTCTGCAAATTCTATGCAAAGGGTGACTACTTTGAAGATGCTAAAATATAACACAGTTTTGATTCCCATAGTTCCATTTATGTTATTCCATAGTTTTGATGACTTTACTATTATTCTAAAATGTAAAAAAAAAAAAAAATATATATATATATATATATATATATATATATATATACACTATATTGCCAAAAGTATTTGCTCACCCATCCAAATAATTGAATTCAGGTGTTCCAATCACTTCCATGGCCACAGGTGTATAAAATGAAGCACCTAGGCATGCAGACTGCTTCTACAAACATTTGTGAAAGAATGGGCCGCTCTCAGGAGCTCAGTGAATTCCAGCGTGGTACTGTGATAGGATGCCACCTGTGCAACAAGTCCAGTCGTGAAATTTCCTCGCTACTAAATATTCCACAGTCAACTGTCAGTGGTATTATAACAAAGTGGAAGCGATTGGGAATGACAGCAACTCAGCCACGAAGTGGTAGGCCACGTAAAATGACAGAGCGGGGTCAGCGGATGCTGAGGCACATAGTGCGCAGAGGTCGCCAACTTTCTGCAGAGACCTCCAAAGTTCATGTGGCCTTCAGATTAGCTCAAGAACAGTGCGTAGAGAGCTTCATGGAATGGGTTTCCATGGCCGAGCGGCTGCATCCAAGCCATACATCACCAAGTGCAATGCAAAGCGTCGGATGCAGTGGTGTAAAGCACGCCGCCACTGGACTCTAGAGCAGTGGAGACGCGTTCTCTGGAGTGACGAATCACGCTTCTCCATCTGGCAATCTGATAGACGAGTCTGGGTTTGGCGGTTGCCAGGAGAACGGTACTTGTCTGACTGCATTGTGCCAACTGTGAAGTTTGGTGGAGGGGGGATTATGGTGTGGGGTTGTTTTTCAGGAGCTGGGCATGGCCCCTTAGTTCCAGTGAAAGGAACTCTGAATGCTTCAGCATACCAAGAGATTTTGGACAATTCCATGCTCCCAACTTTGTGGGAACAGTTTGGGGATGGCCCCTTCCTGTTCCAACATGACTGCGCACCAGTGCACAAAGCAAGGTCCATAAAGACATGGATGAGCGAGTTTGGTGTGGAAGAACTTGACTGGCCTGCACAGAGTCCTGACCTCAACCCGATAGAGCACCTTTGGGATGAATTAGAGCGAAGACTGAGAGCCAGGCCTACTCGTCCAATATATATGTATATATATGTATATATATGTATATATATATATGATAAAGAATGAGTAACTGTTTCAAAACTTTTGACCGGTAGTGTATATGCAGTATAAAAATAACTTTGTCTATGGAGAGTCCTCATAATGATAGGAGTATCAACATGTGTGTGTGTGCGTGTGGGTTTGGGTGGATTATGAGGATATTTTTTTTAGGTTACAAACTGGTAATTACAAGGGTATTATGCTATAAATATGGTTTATGAGGACATTTCTAGTGTCCCCATAATTCAAATCGCTTAAAAAACATATTATTTTTTTTTTTTTTTGAAAATGTAAAAATGTAGAAAATTTTTTGTGAGGGTTAGGTTTAGGGTTAGGGGATAGAATCTATAGTTCGTACAGTATAAAAATCATTATATCTATGGAGAGTTCTCATAAGGATAGCCGCACCAACGTGTGTGTTTGTTTGTTTGTGTGTGTGTGTGTGTGTGAGTGTGTGTGTGTTTGAGTGTGTGTGTGGAGAAGCGTGAGAATGCTGTGACCCTGCTTTGTGCTGCAGATGAGATGAGGAGGGGCCCAGAGACATTGAGCACAGCCCGCTACACTGTGACAAATGCCACACGGCATTGTGCTGCTCCCTCGGGACAGCAGGGAGGTGAGAGGGTCACAGCAGTGTGTTGGAACCCAGAAAAGAAGAGCACTAAGAGTTAAAGTGATAGAGATACATTGACAAAAGAGTGAAAAGCATGGTGAAAGGGACATGAGAGCAAGGGAGATTGAAGTTTTGTGGCATTGAAGTTTTCAAAAACTGCAAAACACCATTTGAAACACTGTCGAAATGTTGTCAGAATGAGTGACACATTAATATTTTTTCATGATGCTGGTTATATAACTTAGCGCTTCTCTCCCATCCTCTATTCGGATGGACAATGTGACATACAGATTACCCTTTCTGAAATGTATTAATTATATTTAGGAAGTGATGAAATACTTTTATATAACCTAGTCAGACTATGGACTCATAACAACTTAGATCTTTCATCTAAAAAAAAGAGCTTCTATCTTCAGTTGTGTAATTTAAACTTGTGCATTTTATAAACCAGAGATTCCAAATAAACATACTCATCAAAACAATTTGACCCTTTTTTCTGGATCTGCCCTAAATGCTAGAGATTAACCCAGATTTACTTTACTTGGATTTCCAGCATCTTATTTCACATAGTCCCTGCAGAGGGGGAGCACGGAGCCAGTGCAAGGCCAGTGTGGTCTGTGTCAGAATGCTTAATAGGGGTAAGCCGTGGGAAAGAAGGTGAACTTATCAAAAGGGTGAGGCAGACCAGGATCAATATTAATGAAAAGCTCCTTTTTCTTCCTAATTAGCCTTGAAGAGGCTCGATCAGGCTGGCAGAAAAGCGACATCTCAACAGAGGCAGCTAAAATTTATAAGCCGAGAATTAAAAGGGACATGGGAGGACAATATAGAGAACTGAATAAATACTGGTTGGGGAACGTGTTTGGCTCCAGTGAATTGTACACCACACTTGCTGAAAAAGGCCAGTAGTTCCACACTTATTGTAAATGCACATTCTATATTACTGCACTGTTATTATGTTGCTTAGCATTGTAACAAGGAAAATAATTGTTTATTATGAATATTAATAAATCTAACTCCTTGAATATTTTTTTCATTCTCATATTGCTGTTGTTTCCATTTTATAAAAGCAATAAGTCACTCAAGAATGTACATTACACTGACTTTTACCATGGTAAACGTGGTTAAGGTACTTCACTCTGTGTTGTGCCTAAGAATGCCCTTTACCTTACCTGTGGTAAAATCACTGAATCACATGGCCTCTCATAGCTTATTACATTGTTGTATAGAAGAAGTGATGCAAAAGTTCCATACCTGTTAATCAGCACCTTTATTCAGATTTTTGTTTTTTGTAATTTACTACACTATCCCAGCACCTTTTGACTAATGAATTACCATAAGTTTTCCAGTCCTTCATGATTGCTGGAGAAGAAGAGAAAAAAAAAAAAAAAAAAAATATATATATATATATATATATATATATATATATATATATATATATATATATATATATATATATACAGGATTGGGGAGTAACGGAATACATGTAACGGGATTACATATTTAAAATACAAAATATAAGTAACTGTATTCCACTACAGTTACAATTTAAATCATTGGTAATTAGAATACAGTCACATTCAAAAATTATTTTGATTAATGAAGAGATTACTTTGCATTTTATTGTCATTTGTTTCATTTAATATTTAGTCCTTTCAGATGGAAAACATTTATACATATAAATGATGTGATCCAAAGTGCATTTGAACAGTGGTGAAACACTTTCTTATGATGTGTTACATTCATACGACCAGACAGAGAAGTAATTTTGAAGAAATAGAAATAAACCTAAATAAAACTAAAAATGCTATTTCTAGCCATTTTACATGCACGTTACCAGGCACGATCATATATATACACTACCAGTCAAACGTTTTGAAACACTTACTCATTCTTTATTATTATTATTATTATTATTATTATTATTATTTTCACATTTTAGAATAATAGTAAAGTCATTAAAACTATGGAATAACATAAATGGAACTATGGGAATTATGTTGTGAATAAAAAATGTCCAAAATAAATCAAAACTGTGTTATATTTTAGCATCTTCAAAGTAGTCACCCTTTGCCTAGAATTTTCAGAAATGTACTCTTGACATTTTCTCAACCAACTTCTTGAGGTATCACCCTGGGATGCTTTTTAAACAGTATTGAAGGAGTTCCCATCTATATGCTGGGCACTTACTGGCTGCTTTTCTTTATTATTTGGTCCAAGTCATCAATTTAAAAAAAAAAAAAGTATTTTATTTTTAATTAAATTTTAGTTTTATAATGAAATAAATTAATATGGTGGCACAATTATATAATTTTGTCTACAAAACTAATTTCGAACATTTAAGCATACGCCTTCAGATCAAAAGATTTTTAAGATCATGAGAAACATTTCGGTCAAGCGTTTCAAAACTTTTGACCGGTTGTGTATATATATTTTTTATCAAGAAAATTCACGTTGGATCTTAATTTCTTTTTTTCTAGTAAGACCTTTGATATTAGGGCAAAAATCCTATTCTTGATAATAATTTTTGTATTGTTTTCTTGTAAAAATATCAAAAAATCTTTAAAACAAGATCAATTTGATTTATCTTGTTTTAGAAACAACACTGCATAAGATATTTAGGTTTTTCAGAAAATGTATTTTTAATATGTGTATTTTGTCTTACTGTACTGGCGGAGTTTTTATAGTCAAAACAAGTGAAAAAATCTACCAGTGGTGAAGAAGTAATCCAAAGTATTTAGAATATGTTACTGACCTTGAGTAATCTAACGGAATACGTTACAAATTACATTTTACAGCATGTATTCTGTAATCTGTAGTGGAATACATTTCAAAAGTAACCCTCCCATCCCTAGTAGAAAATACACTTAAAATGAATAACTTCTAAGTGATTTAATATTTTAAAGCTGAGCATAACTAGATAAATGTATTTTCACTTAAGGCAATTACTACAATCATTAATTGTGATACGACATGGTGAAATCGTAAGAAATCGTATGAGTTTGCTTGTACAAAAATGTACAGATTACTGACATACATAATTTATTTGTATTAAATAAATAATTATGGAATGAGTAACCAATTGTGTTCACTGATGTTTTCTTTCTTATCCTTTCTATCCAAGTGTTGGAAAGGAGGCAAGCTAAAATATGATGCCTGTATTGTATCAATTTGAAATCTTGTTTGTTGATTGGTTAGTCTCTATGGGATTGAAGAAATATTCCGTGTTCATTAAGGTCAATCGGCAGCATTTGAGGCATAATGTTGATTAACACAAAAATTTATTTTGACTTGCCCCTCCTTTTCTTTAAAAAAACACAAAATTCTGAGTTACAATTAGGAACTTACAATGGAGGTGAATGGGGCAAATCCATAAATGTTCAAATACTCACTGTTTCAAATTTATAGCCACAAGATGTAAACAATATAAATGATAACATGATTTTAGTGCGACAAAATCACTTACCTTTTCAGTGTAAAGTTATATCAAATTTTACAACTTAAATAAATGTCAACAAACCCTAAAACCCTTAAATGTCTATATAAATGACAATTTAAACAACTTTACAGCTCAAATAATATATGAGAATTAACAGAAGAATTCATGCAGGTGCTTTTATAAAATTATAAGCTTCACATTTCTGCCTTTAAACCCACCAAAAATTGGCCCCATTCAATTCTATTTTAAGTGCTTAACTGTAACGTCGACTTTTGCTTTTTTAAAAGAAAATGTATTCAAATTTATTTTTTGTGGTAATCAACATAATGCCACAAATGCTGTGGATTGAACTCAACCAGTGCTGAACCTGGAATATTCCTTTAAAGTTGATCATTTGTATACAAGCCAGGTTGTATGATATTGTACAATTCCACCATATCATACAATTATTAAGAGTTGTCATGAGACTATAATTACTTTTTCAGGCCTGGAAATCATCATTTTCTTTTTCTTTCTTATTTCATGACTATGGGAACCCTGTTGCCTAAGTAGATTTACTTTAATGCCTGTCTCTTTTTTCTTAATTGGAGGCCATTTAGGAGTGATAATTCACAAATACACACCTACACAAATAAAATTATCAAATTACCAAAGTTATCAGTAAGTTCTGTGCAAGTCTAGAAGCAGATACAGAACCTCACTGGGACTTAATACAGGTTTTGGGACTGAATCCGAGCCCTGCAGGATTTGGCAGAACATTCTTACACTACTCTCTACTCAGTCTGAGAAAAACCTAGAGAAAGAGGGAGAGAATGGAGAGGATTATGAGACTGGGACTTGTTCAGAGATTCAGAGAGGCATCTGTCAGAGGTCATGGCCTCTTCTTCTCCTCTGACTGCGGGGTTGCCATGGGCCACAGTTTATGTGCCGCCGACTCAGTGTGTGCTACTGAAGCATGAAAACACAGGCACAAACACACACAAATAGTGTGTGCTTTTCCTACGTCATCTCCTTTGTTGTGGTCTGCAGATGTTCTCCAGAAAACTAAAGAATGCCATCGACATCAGTGGTGGCTCAGCGGTTAATGCCATCAACATCAGGGGCAGTGGTGGCTCAGCAGTTAAGGCTCTGGGTTACTGATCAGAAGGTTGAGGGTTCAAGATGCCACTGTTGGGCCCTTGAGCAAGGCCCTTGACCCTATCTGCTCCAGGGGCGCTGTATCATGGCTGACCCTGCACTCTGACCCCAGCTTAGCTGGGATATGTGAAAAAAAAGAATTTCACTGTATATGTGCAAATGTATAACATGTGATAAATAAATACAATTATAATTATAAATTATACATATTAATGAGAATTACATGCTGAATGGTCATCTTCTACCTTTCTCCCATATAGCAAACAGAACAGATTATACTTAACGAGCCGTCGCTCATCGGTACCGGAACTACTGGGCTGGCACAATCGCTGTGCGACTCTTGTATTATGCCCATTTCAAGCACTGCCTCTAATTCTTCCTGAACAATCTTTTTCTTGTGTTCAGGAAGACGATGGGGTGGCTATGAACCACCACCCCTGGGGTGGTCTCGATATGGTGCTCTATAAGGTTCATGCGACCGGGAAGGGGTGAAAACACGTCCGCGAATTCCACTTGCAACCGGGCAATGTCTATAAGCTGCGACAGTGAGAGGTGGTCACCACAAGGGACCGGGGTGAATGAATTTGGATTGGGAGTCACCTCCGGCCCAAGCTCCACCTTCTCCAGAACTACTGTCACCAGGGCTACAGGCACCGCCTTCCTCCATGGTTTGAGGAGGTTGAGGTGGTAAATTTGATGTGCCCCTCCCCTATCTGTTCGCCTAACCTCATAATCGAGATCTCCAACTCGTCGTGTGACCTCAAAGGGTCCTTGCCACTTTGCGAGTAATTTGGAGCTCGTAGTGGACAGCAATACAAGCACTTTATCTCCCTGTGTGAATTCCCGTAGTCGAGTGCCCCTGTTGTACAGTCAGTGTTGACGTTCTTGCACTTGGAGAAAATTCTCCTGTGTTACCTGCCCCAAAGTGTGGAGTTTTGCTCTAAGGTCAAGAACGTATTGAATTAGATTTTTGCTATTCGAAGGTCCTTCCTCCCAAGCTTCCCATTTGACGTTGAGCACGCCATATACATTGACGCCCATACAGTAGCTCAAATGGGGAAAACCCTGTGGAGGCTTGCGGGACCTCTCGTACTGCAAACAGCATGGGTTCGAGCCACTTATCCTAATTCTTAGCGTCTTCGGGTATGAACTTACGAATCATGTTTTTCAAAGTCTTATTAAATTGTTCAACCAACCTGTCGGTTTGAGGGTGATAAACACTGGTGCGAATCTATTTAATGCCTAATAATTTGTACAGTTCGCGTAGTGTACGTGACATGAATGTTGTGCCTTGATCAGTGAGGATTTCCTTGGGAATCCCCACTCGGGAGATAATTCTGAAGAGTGCCTCCGCAACACTATGTGCTGAGATGTTGCGCAGGGGCACTGCTTCTGGATGTCGTGTTGCATAGTCCACCAGAACAAATATAAAGTGATGGCCGCATGCAGTCCGCTCTAATGGCCCGACGAGGTCCATGCCAATTATCTCAAAGGGAACCTCGATCAATGGCAGAGGGCGCAATGGCGCTTTTGGGGTGGCATGTGGATTCACCAACTGACATTCACGGCACGGCGCACACAGTTTGCATACGTCACCGTGAATGCCCGGCCAAAAGAAATGGGCCATTATATGGTTCATATAAGTCTTTTCATGACCTAAGTGACCAGCCATTGGGTTATAGTGAGCCACCTGGAAGAGTGTTTCCCAACGGTTCTTTGGTACTAATAGCTGAGTTGTATTCTCTTTGGTCTGAGTGTCCTGTGCCACTCGATACAACCGCTCTTTGATAATAGAAAAGTACGGGTATGTGAGTGCCACATTAGGCTGGAGCTGTTGACCATCACTTACTTTCACTTGGTCAAAGGCGTGCTTGAGAGAATCGTCATGCGACTACTCCAGAGGGAAATCCCTTCCCAGGGAAGCCCCTGAGTATGGGAATTCCCTCGTCTGTGTCATCATGATGCAGAGCAGACGTCAATGGACCTGGCACCGCCTCTCCGGCCATAGCGTCACACGTCACACACCGCGACACCACTTTGCAGGACCCATCCACACACATTACCAAATTTTTAAAGCCAGGCCAATTGGTTCCCAGAATTAGTGGATGGGTGAGGCAGGAATTAACCGCAGCCTTGACTCTATGCCTTTTTCCCTTGAATCGTATCTCAATGGTAACCACTGGATACTTGTGAATGTCACCATGCACACACCTCACCCTCACCCATTTATTCTTATCCAATGCCCCACCTTGCACCAAGCGTTGGTGGATAGAGGTTTAGGAACAACCTGAATCCACCAAAGCTTGATGTATATCCCCTTTTACCTTTACCAGAATCCGATACGCCCCCGCCCGATCAGGGGCGGCCTTCAGAGCATCAGGGATCCAGATCAGTGTCCCCACCTCCATCATTACACATTGATCCAGGCAGTGTCCAGCTTCCCCACAGCTCCGACAGACCGGCCCAGGCTTTCCTACCACACTCATGGGGGTGGTCTCGCCAACCTGGGGAGGAGAGCGGAGGGAAACAGGGGGAGTAGGAGGGACGGACAAGGGGAGGGGTTTGGGCGGGGCTCCTCCCCTCTTCCGGGAAGCCGGAACAGGGCGGAACTGGGAGGGATGAGAGGGGGGAAGAATGAGACATGGGGTGGAGAGAGAGAAGAGAGAGAAGAAAAACACCGCATCACTGCCTCCTGGAAATGCC
The DNA here is from genome assembly GCF_019703515.2 of Myxocyprinus asiaticus. Lineage (NCBI taxonomy): Eukaryota > Metazoa > Chordata > Actinopteri > Cypriniformes > Catostomidae > Myxocyprinus > Myxocyprinus asiaticus. The sequence continues at coordinate 34,660,244 of NC_059369.1, forward strand.
GCCATGTAGTCCTCTGCCAGCTGGACGGCTTCTCCAGCGACGCCGGGCAGTGACACTGCACCCACTCAGACATTCCTCGAGGAAGCTGGGAGACGAACTGCTCCAGTACCACCAGATCGACGACATTCACGGTGCCGCGTGTTCCCTCTGCCAGCAACCATATCCGGCCGGCATCCCAGAGTTGTTGGGCAAAAGCAAACAGGCGGCCATGCCCCCCGAAGCTCAGGGACTTGAAGAGCTGACGACTCTGTACGGGACTACGACCAACCTGTTGCTGGATGGCTTTCCTCAGATGTTGATAGTTAAGGAGGCTGGAGGAGGGAAGTTGTTGTGCCGCTAGCTGCACCTCCCCAGAAAGTAGGGGCAACAAGCGGGCCACCCACTGGTAGAGAGACCACCTCCACACCCCGGTCATTTTCTCAAATAAATCTAGGAAGGACTTTGGGTCATCATTTGGCCCCATCCTCATCAGAGACACGGGTGGGGTGGGCTCCAGGAAGGTTGCAGCGCCAGCCCCCTCAGGCTCCGGAACACCTGCCAGTCATCTGCTTGTGCCTGGAGCAGGACTTGAAAATGCTGTTCCTGCTCCAGGCGAAACTCCATCAGGGCTCGACGTTGGTTTTCCTGGATGCTGGTGAGGGACTTGACAACTTTGCCCAGCGGTGAAGACAATGGAGGTGTCAGGAGACAGCGAACAGTTGAGTATTTTATTCACACACTTCAGATTCAAAGCAAATAAAACAAAGAAACGGCTCTTGGTGGCCAACTCAAATAGGGCTCTCAATATAAACAGCTGCTGGTCCTTCAGACACCACTGCTCTGAGCCACTCTCCCTCTCCCACACTAACGCTCTGGCGTGCCTTTTCAGGTCTCCCTCTGCCATCACTATAATTAGAGACAGGTGTTAGAGTACTCACAACCCAGGTGATGAGCCTTACTGCTCTCCCTCTCCCGCAGATGGACAAGTTTTCAGCTAACGACCCTGCATCAGTGTGGAGTGGCATGAAACAACTTATGAATTACAGGATTCCTGCCCCCAACCCTGTGGTGGACCAACAACTGGCTGACAAACTGAATGTGTTCTACTGTAGATTTGAAAGGCCCAATCTCATACCCCACACCCACTCTGACCTTCACTTCATACAAACACCAACACCTCCTGCAACCCCCCTCCTGCTACTCAACCTGCACTTAAGATCTGTGAAGATGATGTGAGCCACGTCTTTCGACAACAAAGGATAAGGAAAGCACAGGGCCCAGATGGCGTTTCATCTGCATGTCTTAGATCCTGTGCTAACCAGCTGGCCCCCATCTTCACACAGATCTTCAATAGATCACTGGAGCAGTGTGAAGTCCCATGATTCTTCAAAAGTTACATTATCATCCCCATCCCAAAAAAACAAAAATCACAGAACTTAATGACAACAGACCTGTCGCCCTGATGTCTATAGTCCTGAAATCATTTGAGAGACTGGTGTTGGCCCACCTGAAGAACATCACTGGACCCTTTCTAGATCCCCTTCAATTTGCTTATCGAGCAAACAGGTCTGTGGATTATGCAGTCAACATGAGATTGCATCATATCCTGCAACATCTGGACAGACCAGGGACATATGCAACGATCCTTTTTGTGGACTTCAGTTCGGCTTTCAACACCATCATCCCAGCTATACTCCAGAATAAATGACACCAACTCTCTGTTCCCTTGTCTATCTGTCAGTGGATTACCAGCTTTCTGACAGACAGGCAGCAGCTTGTGAGACAGGGGAAACTCACTTCCAGCACCTGTACAATCAGCACTGGTGCCCCCCAGGGATGTGTGCTCTCCCCACTACTCTTCTCCCTCTACACCAATGACTGCATCGCAAAGGACCCCTCTGTCAAGCTCCTGAAGTTTGCAGATGACACCACTGTCATCGGCCTCATCCGAGATGATGATGAGTCTGCATACAGAAGGGAGGTTAAACAGCTGGCTGTCTGGTGCAGTCAAAACAACCAAGAGCTGAACATGCTCAAAAAGGTGAAGATGATTGTGGACTTTAGGAGGAACCCCCCAACACTGACCCCCTTCACCATTCTAAACAGCACTGTGGCAGCAGTGGAGTCAGTCAGGTTCCTGGACACTACCATCTCACAGGACCTGAAGGGGAAGACCCACATTGACTCCATTATAAAAAAGGCCCAGCAGAGGTTGAGGAAAAAGGCTGGAAAAATCACTCTGGACCCCACTCACCCTGCCCACTACCTTTTTGAACTGTTGCCTTCTGGCCAACTCTTCAGAGCTCTGAGCACCAGAACCGTCAGGCACAGGAACAGTTTTTTCCCTCAGGCAATCCGTCTCATGAACAGTTAAATTGCCCCATTGAGCAATAACTATGTGCAGTACACAGTTTAGTCTTTCTTATATTTATCCAACACATCCAACTTCTGTCATTTCATTTCTTCTGGAAAAAAAAAAAAAAAAAAAAAATCATTTGCACTGTCCATAACAGATTTGTATTTACACTGTACATAACAAATTGTATTAGATTTGGACTACCCATGTGTATGTGTGTATGTATATATGTGTGTGTCTGTACGTATGTGTATAATGAGTTTTTATTTTTTATTTTTTATTATTATCTATGTCTTGCTGCTGTTTTTGTATTGTTTTTGTATGGTTGTCCACTGGAAGCTCCTGTCACCAAGACAAATTCTTTGTATGTGTAAGCATACTTGGCAATAAAGCTCATTCTGATTCTGCTTCTGATTCAGAAATCTCCAGTGGGGGAAGGAGATCTGTAACAGAAGAGGCTAAAACAACATCAGGGAAGTATAAGCATGGAAAAACATAATCCTGCAGGTGTCCTGTGTCCGAAACACCTGAACCATTCCTCTCTGAACAAGCATTCTCTGTATCCCTGCCATGCTCTGTTTTCATTCCCCCCCCCCCCCCCCATCGTTCTCTTTGCCCAGGTGTATAGTAGTAATGCTTAGTCAGAACAGAGGGTTTTGAGCTGAAAAAGGCTAAATCGTCGGTACTGATTACCACAAACACCCGCACTTTGACTCTGGAGCTATATTCTCTACCATCATGCAAAAGGCATCATTGTGTGTGGCTCCCATAGGGACCTGTCTAAATGCCGCTTTTCAGCATTCAGCCCATTCGATGGTGGAGAGGGAAATTTGTTCGGGGGTGGTAGTTTTAAAGGATTTATTTGAAGCACCCTTTTTTTTTTTTTTTTTTTTTTTCAAGACATATGGTAAAGTCCAAAGGGCCCTTGGGGCAATTAGGCAACAGATAATTAACTTAAATGAAATGTTTGAATGGGAGCTTTCTTGTGGGACTGTCCTTTTCTTGGTTCATCTTCTTTTGATTGGCAGGCACAGAGAGCGAAAATGTGGCCTGGAAAATTCTAATATCTTACTGCTGCACAGTAATTTTCGTGACTGACCAGATGAAAAATGGAACTAAGCTGTTATTTAAGGAGGAAAATCTGAAACGCTTGCATAATTCAACAAGTTTACTTAAAGGGAATATTTCATACTTCTTAAATTAAGCAATAAGACAAACAAAAAGCTTTTAAATGTTCACTTCACCATTGAGAATTTGAACATTTCAGGGGCATTTGATCTCAGCTAAAAAGGGAATTGAAAACACTGGCATTACTTCTGAACAATAATGTCTAAGTTAAACCATTCGCCATTAGTGGCTGGAAAAAACAAAACAAAAAACAAACTGAAATTCACAGACTAATAATTCTGAACATTAAAAAAAGGATCTGTTATCATTGGAAGTTAGCACTATTTAGTACAATATCCTCACTCATGTTCTTTCAGTGGTGTGTTCAGGTTCTCACACTGGTGAATTTGTAAACAAAGGCATCCAAGAGGAAAAGAGGTTTGCACTGACTGATATGACAGTGGCAGAATTCTGCCTTAACTAACTGTAACTGAAACCAAAACATTGTCAACCAAAATAGTCATAATGATTCAAATACAGCTGCAATATGCTTTATGCATTTACCGATTCAACATCTATTGATTTTTAGAATGTCTATTGATTTATGTAGTCCAGTATTTCCTTCATAATGACCCATGGTTTATCGGAAACTATTGCACTTAATTTATGTTTACTTTGTGACAGAATTGGAGTCTTCAAAACCAATGTAATTTCATCAGTATTCCTATGCAAAGTGTGATTCTAGCACATAAACATTTGTTCACATTTGCATAGACTCTGAAACATATAATATTGACAAATGGACAGCATCTCTACATTATAATATTGTATTATTATATATTAACACGTAAAAAGACAGACAAATGTTAAAAATCGTTATATTAAATTCAAGGAATTAACAAGTCACTTTTATTGTATTTATATAATCAATGAGATTAATTAAATATGTTTGATGCCATCACATTTTTTTAATTATTTGATTATTTGATTATTCCACCCATACCTGACAGTGTTTCCTGTTCCGGTTGACTTCCAGGTCTGATTGCTGCCAGCATGCTGCATGAGTATTTGTAGCTTGCTTGCCTGCTTAGCACTGCTTATTCTTATACGTTCATCGTTTCATCCTTTGCCATTTTACCACGTGCTTCAGGTTTTCCCGCTTTTCTACTGTTTCAGCTGCATGTATTTTACTGCGCGCACCCAATTTTTTTCTTTTTTCTTTTTCCGCTTGTCTACATATCTCGCGTCATGACTGCATGCATTCATTTTCTCCACTGTGTTTTACACAGATTATTGCATCAATCTAAAACCTCTGCTGATCAGCAACCACATCAAATCACATCGAACTCAAACCCTCGCCGCTCAAGAACAACCATAACAACAACAACAAACAATTGCGGTAAGTCATAGCATCCGCTCATGTTATTTCTTCCTGTATTGCCAAATATTTACTATAGCTTCTTCTGTCAGCAGTGAGGGATTCAAATGTGATAAATGTAAGGAATTAGTCAGACTGATAGAGAAGTTTAATGAGTTAGAGACATGCATCAAATCAAATAAAAATCAAATCAAATCACTTTTATTGTCACACAATCATATAAACAAGTGCAACAGTGGGTGAAAGTCTTGGGTGCACTTCCGAGCAACATAGCAATCATGAAAGTGATGAGACTTATACCAATTTACAATAAACATCAGATTTACACAACACAATTTACATATCTAATATACACATAATTACACAACACAATAACAATATACAATGTACAGTATACAATACACACAATATAGAATACAAATACATAATATAGAATACACATACAATAAAAATAGTATATAAAGTATATATAAAATATACAGTAGGTTTTATTGTGCTGTATTGACATTCAGGCTGTCGGCTGATAGTCAGTTTATGACAGTCCGGTGTGAGATAATAAGATTAATAAAGTGCAGTGCTGATGTATATTGATCGTGAGAGACCAAGATTTCAAAAGTCTGATTGCTTGGGGGAAGAATCTGTCATGAAGTCGGCTGGTGCGGGTCCTGATGCTGCGATACCACCTGCCTGATGGTAGCAGTGAGAGAAGCCCACGGCTCGGGTGGCTGGAGTCTCTGATGATCCTCCGAGCTTTTTTCACACACCGTCTGGTATAGATATCCTGGAGGGAGGGAAGCTCACCTCCGATGATGTGTCTGGCATTTCGCATCACCCTTTGCAGGGCTTTGCGGTTGTGGGCGGTGCTATTGCCATACCAGGCAGTGATGCAGCCAGTCAGGATGCTCTCTACAGTGCTGGGGTAGAACCATGTGAGGATGTGGTGGTTCATTCCCAACTTCCTCAGCCATCTCAGGAAGAAGAGGCGCTGATGAGCCTTCTTCACGACGGCCTCAGTGTGGACGGACCATGTGAGTTCCTCTGTGATGTGGACACTGATGAACTTGAAGCTACTGACTCTCTCCACTGGTGCGCCATTGATGGTGATGGGGCTGTGTTCTGTGTCTTTTCTCCTGAAGTCCACCACAAGCTCCTTGGTCTTGCTGATGTTGAGGGAGAGATTGTGCTCCTGACACCAGTGTGTCAGAGTGTGCACCTCCTCTCTGTAGGCTGTTTAATCATTGTCAGTGATTAGACCTACCACCGTCATATCATCAGCAAACTTAATGATGGCACTGAAGCTGTGTGTTGCCACACAGTCATGTGTGTACAAGGAATACAAGAGTGGGCTGAGAACACAGCCCTGTGGGGCTCCAGTGTTGAGGGTCAGTGATGAGATGTTGCTGCCCATTCTAACCACCTGCCGTCTGCTTGACAGGAAGTCCAGGATCCAGCTGCACAGCGAGCTGTTTAAGCCCAGAGCCTGGAGTTTCTCATCAAGCTTGGAGGGCACTGTGGTGTTGAATGCTGAGCTGGAGTCTACAAACAGCATTCTCACATAAGTGTTCCTTTTTTCCAGGTGGGAGAGAACAGTGTGTAGTGTAGATGCAATGGCATCATCAGTGGAGCGGTTGTTGTGGTAAGCAAACTGCAATGGGTCTAGTGAGGCAGGCAGCATAGAGCAGATTAAATCTCTGATTAGTCTCTCAAAGCATTTGCTGATGATGGGGGTCAGAGCAACAGGATGCCAGTCATTTAAGCAAGTGATTTTGGATTGCTTTGGTACAGGCACAATGGTGGACGTTTTGAAGCATGTGGGGACTACAGACAAGGAGAGAGAAAGGTTGAAAATGTGAGAGATCAAGGTGAGAGATCACCCGTGGCTTTATGGATATTCACCTGTCAGAAGGATCGGGTTACATCTGATACAATGACAGAGAGTAAACTAACCTCTGTAGCTTCCACCGCGAGAGCTCTCTCCACGAGGGCAGTGTTATTTCCCTCGAAATGAGCATTCGAACGCTTGTGGAGGTCAGTGAGAATGAGAAGCCAGTAGATACTGTTTCGGATGAGGGTAGTACAACGAGCAACACACACACTTTTGTTCTGGCTGTAGAGCCCCCACAGCAGGGTGTTTGGGTGACATCTCAGCAGCATATTCATAGGGCAAAGCGACATCACTCTCCCCTTCCTGTTAGGGTTTCCAATCGATTCTCCCCACTCAGTGATTCACCCACTGAGAATCATTTTGAAAGAGCTTTAATAATTGGTGATTCTAAGGAATGTGGAGATAGAGACTCCAGCCACTGTTGTTAAATGCATTTCGGGGGCTCGGGCATCTGACATCAGATCAAATTTACAAGTGCTGGCTAATGCTAAACGTAGATTTTCAAAAATTGTTATTCATGTCGGCACTAACGATGTCCGGCTTCACCAGTCAGAGATCACTAAAGATAAAGTTAAAGAGGTGTGTGAACTTGCAAAAATGATGTCAGACACTGTACTATGCTCATCATGGTGATAAGATTTATAGTAGATTAGTGTCACTAAATGTCTGGATGTCTGAGTGGTGTCCGGAGAATAGCATAGGATTTATAGACAATTGGAAGAGTTTTTGGGGTAGACCTGACCTGCTAAAGAGATGGACTCCATCCCTCCAGGGAAGGTGCCGCTCTCCTCTCTAGTAATTTGGCTCATAGTCTTAATAGTGATAATATTTGACTAACAGGGGCCCAGGTCAGGAAACAGACAAACTGGTTAATTCGAACATCTGCTAGCCACCTTGAGACACCACAGAGATCACATAAACTACAACACATATAGACTGCATCACCTAGATATCATATAGAGACTGTGTCTGTTCCCCGAACTACCAAACACAAACCCCTCACTAAATCATTTAGAAAAACATTCAAACTTGAAAAAATAAATAAATAATTGAAGATAAACATCAGCTAGATCTCTTTCTACCAAAACACTAACTGTAAATGCAATTATTACAGATCATAGTTTGGATGTGCTCTGTTTGACTGAAATCTGGTTTAAACCAGATAAATATATTAGTTTAAATGGATCTTCTCCCCCAGGTTATTGTTATAAACATGAGCCTCATCTGAAGGGTCGAGGTGTTGCTACAATTTACAGTGAAGTTTTTGGTGTTACTCAGAGGACAGGATATAAGTTTAAGTCTTTTGAACTAATAATGCTTCATGTGACACCGTCAGATATAAGTAAAAAAAAATCTCTGTAGTCTTTTGCCCTTATGACAGTATATAGATCACCCAGGCCATACTCAGATTTCCTTGGTGAATTTGCAAATTTTCTATCAGATATTGTAGTCAATGTAGATAGAGATTTAATTGTTGGTGACTTCAACATTCACATAGATAATGTAAATGACACATTGGGATTAGCATTTATTGATATTCTTAACTCTCTTGGAGTCAGACAAAATGTGACAGGGCCAATTCATCATCATAATCATATGCTATGTTTAATTCTGTCATATGGAATTGATTTTGATACTACAGAAATTCTACCGCAGAACGATGACATCTCAGATCATTACCTCATCTCATGTTTGCTGCGATCAGCTAGTGTCACTCAATCTACACCACACTATCATTCAGGTAGAACTAGTCTTTCGACCACTAAAGATAGCTTCAATAATAATCTTCCAGAATTGTCTCACATACTCAGTAAGCCAAAAAGTCTTGATGTTATAACAGAAAAGATAAATACAGTCTTCTCTAGCACTCTTGATAGTGTCGACCCCCCCCCCCCACCCCCCCACCCCCCTTCGATTAAAGAAAAGTCAAGAAAAAAAGCCATGCACCATGGTACAATGATCACACTCTTGCTCTCAAGAGGGCAGCTTGGAAAATGGAGCGCAAGTGGAAGAATACAAAATTAGAGGTGTTTTGCGGTGCATGGAAGGATAGTGTCTGTAGCTACAGACAGGCACTAAAAGCTGCCAAGTCAGCATATTTTAGCAAATTCATAAAAAAACAACCACAACAATCCTAGGTGTTTATTCAGTACTGTGGCTAAATTGGTTAGGAATAAAGCATCTACTGAACCAGATATTCCGTCGCAGTACAATAGTAATGACTTCATGAATTTCTTTACTGATAAAATTGAAATAATCAGAACTAAAATTGGAACTATGCAATCAAATTTCACAGCACCTCAGAAAACAATATCTCATACTTTGCCTCACGAGCAACTTCAATCCTTCACTGTCATAGGTCATGAAGAGCTAACAAAACTTATCAAAAAAATTTAAAAACACAACATGTATGTTAGATCCAATACCAACTAAGCTCTTAAAAGAGGTATTCCCCGTGAAACAAAGGTTCAGGCTGGGCAGATGAAGGAGGAAGCAAGAACCAGTTGTCACAGTTCACGTGAGTCTGTTTTATTCACAAATACCCAGCAATCGCTGTACAGCTTCACTCAAAACATAAGACAGCTTTTCAGCATCACTCAAATAAACAGTCTGCTTTTCAGCTTCACACAACACAAGACTCTCTCTCAGGGGACAGACATGAAGACTCTGGTCTGTCTGTCTGTCTCCCCTGACTCTCACTGTGAACTGGACATCTTTTTATCTCCCCTGACTCTCACTGTGAACATAGAGATGGTAATTAGTCACAATTCATCTCAGGTGGATGGCCTTCCCACTTTCTCTCTCCCCAGACGAGTGCTCAACCACGCCCTCACCTCCATGTACCCCCACTGCCTGACTCAGGCAGGGGGAACCATCTGGACTCCCCCCTCCCCCCCCCCTTTTCTGGAGAGGAAGTCTGCGACAGCCATCTGTGCCCCCAGTCTGTGGACCACCTTGATCTTAAATGGCTGGAGTGCCAGATACCAACGGGTGATCCGGGAATTGGTATCCTTCATGTGGTGGAGCCACTGGAGCAGGGCATGGTCTGAACAGAGAATGAATGCCCATCCCAACAAATAGTAGCAGAGAGTGAGGACCACCCACTTGATGGCCAAACACTCCTTCTCTATGGTGCTGTACTTAGTCTCTCTCATAGAGAGCTCTCAACTAACGTACAGCACCGGGCGCTCCTCCCCCTCCACCGCTTGGGACAGAACAGCACCCAGCCCCCTGTCCAAAGCATCTGTCTGTAAAACAAAGTGCCACAAAGTGCAGATTTCACCTGCGTGAAAGCTTGTTGGCACAACTCCATCCACTGGACCGGGTCTGGGGCTCCCTTTTTAGTGAGATCAGTCAGCAGGCTGGTGACATCGGAAAAATTAGGCACAAACCTTTGATAGTAGCCGGTCAGCCCCAGAAACTGTCTCACCTCCTTTTTGGTCTTGGGTCTCGGGCAAGTCGCAATCACTGCGGTTTTATCAATTTGAGGTTGCACCTGCCCGTTACCCAAGTGGAACCCCAGATACTGTACCTCCACCCATCCAATTGCGCACTTCTTCAGGTTTGCTGTGAGCCCCGCTCGTCGCAGTGACCTCAGAACCACCCCCAGATGCTGCATATACCACTGCCAATCATTACTGTAAATAATGATATCATCCAAATAAGTGGCATAGGCAGCATGCGGTCTGAGGATTTGGTCCATAAGCCGCTGAAAGTGGCCGGGGCCCCAACAAACCGAACAGAAGGGTCACAAATTGGTGTAATCCAAACTGTGTGGAGAAGGCTATTTTTTCACGGGACATCAGCGTTAAGGGGATTTGCCAATATCCCTTTGTCAAATCCAGTGTCAAATAAAAGCGAGCCGAGCCCAACCGATTGAGCAGTTCGTCAATTGGAGCCATTGGATACGTGTCAAATTTAGACACTGCGTTGACCTTTCTATAATCCACACAGAACCAGACAGAGCCATCACTCTTATGTACCAGAACCACCGGGCTGGCCCAATCACTGTTGAATTCTTCTATTACGCCCATATCGGGCATGGCCTTTAATTCTTCCCATACTACTTGTATCTTGTGTTCAGGTAAGCGGTAGGGATGACTACGTACCACTACCCTGGGGGTTGTCTCGATGTGGTGTATTATGAGATTAGTGCGGCCGGGGGAGAGGCGAGAACACATCAGAGAAATGCTTTTGCAATCTGGCAACCTCCGTACGTTGTGATGGTGAGAGATATTCTCCGCAAGGGACCGGAGTGAACTGATTGGCTTTTAGACTCACCTCCGGGACGAGCTTCTCCCTCTCCGGAACTACCATCGCCAAGGATACGGGGACTGCCTCTCTCCATGGTTTTAGTATGGTGAGGTGGTAAATTTGATGAGCCCCACCTCTATCCATACGCACTACCTCATAATCAACTTCCCCAATTCGCCGTATGATCTCAAAGGGCCCTTGCCACTTTGCGAGTAATCTTGCAACAATACAAGTACTTTATCTCCCAGTGCAAATTCCCACAGCCAAACTCCCCTGTTATACAGCCGGGACTGATGTTCTTGTGCCTGTAGCAAATTCTCCTGTGATAATTGCCCCAGTGTGTGGAGTTTTGCCCTCAGGTCAAGAACATATTGAATTGAATTTTTGCTCTGTGAAGGTCCCTTCTCCCAGTTTTCCTTCATGACGTCTATTATGCCACGGGGCTTATACCCATATAATAATTCAAATGGGGAAAACCCCATGGAGGCTTGTGGGACCTCTCATACTGCAAAAAAACTGAACAGGGGTTCGAGCCACCTATCCCAATTCCGAGCATCTACATGCACAAACTTACAAATCATATTTTTTAAGGTCTTATTAAATCATTCGACCAAGCCATCCATTTGTGGATGGTAAACGCTTGTCCGAATCGATTTAATCCCTAATAATTCATACAGCTCGCGTAGTGTACATGACATGAAAGTAGTGCCCTGGTAAGTGAGGATTTCTTTCGGAATCCCCACTTGGGAGATTATTCTGAAGAGGGCCTCCGCAACACTACATGCTGAGATGTTGCAAAGAGGCACTGTTTCTGGGTATCGCATTGTGTAGTCCAACACAAAGCGATGCCCGCATGCTGACCGTTCTAATGGCCCAATGAGGTCCATGCTAACTCTTTCAAAGGGAACCTCGATCAACAGAAGAGGGCGCAATGGCGCTTTTGGAGTGACTGGCAGATTCACCAGCTGACATTCGCGGCATGTGGTACACCACCGGCTAACATCTCAGTGAATGCCCGGCCAATAGAAATAGGCCATGAGACAGCTTAGTGTTTTCTCCTGTCCCAAGTGACCTGCCATCAGACTATAATGAACAACATTTCCCGACAGCTCTTTGGTACTAACAACTGGGTTGTATCTTCTTTTGTCTGAGCGTCCTGCATCACTCGATACAACTGGTCATTTATAATTGAGAAATACGGATAGCAGCTGAAAGCACTGACCTTCAATTACTTTCACTTGGTCAAACGCGTGCTTAAGAGTCTCGTCTCACATCTGCTCCAGAGGGAAATCCCCAGTGGGAATTCCCCTAAGGGCTGGGGAAGCCGAGGCTTCCCCCTCCCTTACATCATCCTGACGTGGAGCTGACGTAGACGGCCCCGGCTCTGCCTCCCCCGTCAGCGCATTGCACACCCCACAGCCAATTAGTACTCAAAATTAGTGGATGAGTGAGATGGGATTTAACTACAGCCTCAATGTTATGTTTTTGACCCCGAAATAGAATAGTGATGGTCGCTGAAGGATAATCGTAAATATCCCCATGCACACACCTCACCTTCACCCAATTATTTGAATCCAATGCCCCATTTTGAACCAAGCATTGATGAATAGAGGCTTGATTACAACCTGAATCCACCAAGGCTTGGTATGCACCCCCCCCCCCCCCAATACTCACGGGTATTTGGTATGTCCCGGCTCGATCGGGGGCAGCCTGTGGAGTGTCGGGGACCCGGATCACCATCCCACCTCCATCACCGGACACTGTTCGCAGACGTGTCCCGGCTCCCCGCAACTCCAACAGACCGGCCCAAACCTCACGCCCACACCAGTGGTGGAAGAATGGGTAGAGCAAGGGGAGAGAGAGACAGGAGTTTTAGCACACCGGTGCCCTGGCCTAGGGGGATTGTTCCACCATTTCTGGGGGAACGGGATAGGTCGGAAAGAAAGAGGGGAGGGATGACAGGGAGAGAGAGAGATAGAGGTTCGCCGGCCCCCGGGTACACCGCTAAATGGTCCTCCACCAACTGCACTGCTTCATCCAGTGATGCCGGTCAGTGGCACTGGACCCATTCCGCAGTTCCTTTCACGAGATCGATGATGCCCCTGACGCCGCTGGGTTCCTCGGCCAGCACCCACTGCCGGCAGGCGTCGCGGAGCTGTTGAACAAAGGCAAACGGGCGGCCGACATCGCTCAGCATCAGGGTTTGGAACCACCGGTGATGCTCTTTGGGACTGCGGCCGACCCGCTGCAGGATGCATTCTTCAGCTCAGAGTACCTCAGGAGGTTGTCGACCGGGAGTTGTTGGGCCATGAGTTGGGCCGCCCCGGTCAGCGGTAGGAGGTGGACTGCCCATTGCGCCTGTGGCCATTCCAGAGCTTGGGCCATGTGCTCGAAGAGCTCCAGAAAGGCCTCTGGCTCATCTTGCGCCCCCATCTTCGCCAGTTTCACATGGGGGTTCGCTGCTGCCGGGGTTGTGGTGTGCACCTCCCCCTGGGGTACCAAGCTCTGCAATGCCCATCGGTCCTCCTCTTGGCCTCGAAGGAGTGCCTGCTGCTCCACCCGCAGATCCATGAGGGCCTGGTGTTGCGCCTGGTGGATGCTGGCAAGGGATCGAAAAACTTGTCCCATGCTTGTCTGTTATTATTCATTTCACCTGTGCCTCGTTTTCAGAGTTGTATTTAAGTTGCTGTTTTTTGTTTGTTCATGGCTCAGTTTTTGGATGTGAGTTCACTAGTCTTGTTCTTTGTGTCTCCCATGTCTCTGTGGATTACTGCCACCATTGTTGGATTAATTTCTGTTCTTTGGATTTAATTTCTTGAAATACATTTGTTCCTTGGATTTATGTTTTTTGGAAACCTTTGGATTTTTCACTGCTGATGAACTTTATGTTTTTTTCTGGATTAATTTTTTGGAATCTTGACAGAGTTTTCTTTTGGATCACTAAAGACTTATTTGGATCACTTTAAAGACTTCCTGTGTTCTTTGCACCTGGGTCCATATGCCCCTGGGTCCATATTCCCTGTTTTCCCTGTGTTCAGTACCCTCGAACTTGCATCACCCTCAGGTTCTGACAGAAAAACTGAGCCAAATTCATGGACCCAGTAAAGAACCCCAGTGCTCTGGAGTTGGTAGGTGTGTAAACACATCAGGATGCCGCTCTAGCCCAACATAAGACCCTGATGGCTAGACATGATGGACTGTTGGCTGAGTTTAGGTCAATTTTCAAGGAAATTTTCTACGACTTCCTCAACAACCTAATCCTTCCTCTGTTTCTGAGAACCCACACAGGCAACCCTGTTTCAGTCCAGCGGCCGAACCTCGCCTTCCTCCTCCTTAGCATTTCTCCAGAGACCCCACTGTTCTTTGTTCCCAGCCTCCCGCGGCTCCTAGTTCTCAATTTCCCACAGCTCTTAGTTCACAGCCTCCCGCAGCTTTTAGTTCCCAGTTTTCCAATGCTCTTAGTTCCCCTTCATGCCGTGTCACAGCCAAGCCTCAGCTTGTTCCATGCCATGTCTCAGCCAAGCTTCAGCCTGCTCCATGCCATGTCACAGCCAGTCCCCAGTTTCTGCTCATGACCACGGAGGTCGTTCCCCTGTCTCTGCCCATGCTTATGACCACGGAGGTCATTCACCAGTCTCTGCCCATGTTCATGACCATGGAGGTCGCTCTCCAGGTTCTACCAGTACCCATCTCCACGGAGGCTGTTTCCCAGGCGCTGCCAGCACTCCTGTCCATGGCTCCACCCTCAGAGCCTTCCACAGTGACGCCCAAGCCTCCCTCACCCTTCGAGCCTCCCATGGTGATGCCCAAGCCTCCCACGGCTCCCTCACCTCTTGAGCCTTTTGAGCCAATGCCCATGCCTGCTATGACCCTAGAGCCAGCATTGCAAGCCTCATCTGCCCCAGTGCCAGCTTCTGCTGTGCCTTTTGACCCTGTGTTCTTGCCCACTCATATCCCCACCCTTTGTTCTCCTGCTCCTTGTGAGCCTGTTCCTCCCAAGTCACCGATTTGACCTTTGCCTCCTGTGAAACTGCAGTCAAGAGGAACTTCTGATCCTCCGACTTTGCCTAGACCCTCCGAGCCCTGGACTCCACCTTGGCCCTCCGACCCTTCAGTTCCTCATCGGCTCTTCATCCCTTCAGCTCCACCGTGATCCCTCAGCCAATCGGCTTCTCCGGGTTCCCTCATCCCTCCAGCTCCATCTTGGTCAGTTGGTCACCTGGTTCTGCCTTGCCTCTCCAACCCTTCAGCTCCGCCTTGGATCTCCGATCCTTCGGCTCCTCCGGGACCTCTTTCCCAATGGCTCCGCCTTGGTCCTCAGTCTCTCCAGCTCTGCCTCTGTCTTCCAGTTTTCCCCGTTTTCCCTGTGTTCAGTTCCCTTGACCTTGCATCACCCTCAAGTTCTGACATAACCAGCAATCACTGTACAGCTTCACTCAAAACATAAGACGGTTTTTCAGCGTCACTCAAATAAATGGTCCACTTTTCAGCATCACTCAGATAAACAGTCCGCTTTTCAGCTTCACACAACACAAGACTCTTTCTGAGGGGACAGACACGAAGACTCTGGTCTGTCAGTCTGTCTCTCCTCTCTCTGTGAACTGGACGTCTTTTTATCTCCCCCGACTCTCACTGTAAACATAGAGATGGTAATTAGTCACAATTCATCTCAGCTGGATGTCCGTACCGCTTTCTCTCTCCCTAGACGGGCGCTCGACCACGCCCTCACCTCCACACCCTGTAATCTCAGAACCTCTTCTTAATATTATTAACTCCTCACACTGTTTGGGATGCAGACACACTCACTCAGTTTAAGTCTAGGCTAAAGACCCATCTATTTAGCCAGTCATTCACCTAATTTATCCATCAACTGACAATTAGGCTGCTTTAGTTAGGTCTGCCAGAACCAGAAACATCTATCATGATCTATAACTCTTCGTAAAATTGAATGGCATCTACGCTAATATTATTCTATTTGTTTCCATGTCTCAACCTCAGGATTCATATCCCAAGGTTACCAGAGCCGGCCAGATCCAGCTCCGTTCTTGCTTGGTGTCGGACTCCACTGCTATGTGTCTCTGAGGGATGATGACTAAATGCAGCCGGTGCTAGCCAGATATTTCTTCAGTCTTTTACGATGGACTTCAGAGGATGAACTCCATCTGTAAGACATCGGATACTTCATATGCCACTGCCTGAACCTTGGATTTAGGATGGACCCCACTGAACCTCAGCGAAATGACCTGCCGGTTGAACTGTGATGCACCTCATTGATCTCTGCCTGCATCATCTTTGTCTACTGATGGACTACACTCTTGAAATGGAATACATAGACTATCATTTAATTGCCAACAAAAGCCTTCATCAGCCAACTAACAAAGCACAATGCATCTATGTGAACTTCTGCGGTTAATCCAGGATGGACTTCAAAGACATTAGTCATTAATCTTACAGTTCATAAAATATCTTATTTTTTTTAAACGTTTTGGACCTTAACACTTAGTTTACAAATTTTAAACCATGACTTGCACTGCACACAAATAACTAATACTGGCATTATATTCATGTTGTTTAGCCAGAGGGGAACTGGCCCCCACAGTGAGCCTAGTTTCTACCAAGGTTATTTTTCTCCATTAATCAACATCTTATGGAGTTTTGTGTTCCCAACCACAGTTGCCTTCAGCTTGCTCACAGGGGTTCTAAATACAATGATTATTTATTTAATTTTTATACACAATTTACAATCAAATTTAATCAAACTACACAATGATCACTCTAAGACTTTATAGATATTGCAGTTAAATTTTTTGTTAATGCATGATTTTCTGTAAAGCTGCTTTGAAATGATGTGTGTTGTGAAAAGCGCTATACAAATAAAAAAGCGTAAAGCACTTTCTTTGTATTCTTTTCATCCAACAATTTTTAATGAACCAACTTGCAAAAAAGAACAGTTGGCTGCATAAATTATTTTTATTTTTACTTAAACTTCACCACAGTGGTATAACTGTAGATAGCTGTCTCACAGAACTTACATAACATGATTCATCTAGGCTTTGATATGCCTTGCAGCAGTTACAAAACCTCCACTTCAGAAGTCATGACCGAGTTAACTGACAGTGGTTTGGGTCGTTAACTTCTGATGCACTCGCCTGTTATAACCAAGCTAAAACTAACCGCAACATCTTGCATGGTGGTTATGGATCTGCACAGGGTGGAAGTGGGTATGGGGAAGACAGTGACTACAGGGCTGGGCTTATCAACAAACCAGGGGCAACAGTAACCCACATTGCACCTGCCTGTGCCAACCAACTGCCATTGTCAGGCAGGATTGTAGTTACAGTTCATAGCTGTAAAAATTATTCATGGCTGGTATGAATTATTGCATGGTATTATGAGGAAGAGAATCAAGTATATGGTTGTGTGAAGATGACGTTTTAACTGTGTACCTGTTTATGTAAGGAGTCTTGTAACTCTTTACACTTTTATGTAAAAATATATACATAAATTAAATAATCAAATTAAAAATATAATAAATTAAAATAAAAAAATACAATAAAAAAAAAAACTCACGTTTTTCAGTGAAACAGCTTAAAGGAATATTCCGGATTCCGAATTTATTCCAAATTGCTCAGTCAAGAGCATTTGTAGCATCATTTTAATTATCACTGATAGTAATTTAGATTGTCACTCGTTAAAGCAAAAATTTGGTTACAGTGAGGTACTTACAATGAACGTGAAAAGGGTCCATCCAAAAACATTAAAATACACACTGTTTCAAAAGTAAAGCCACAAGATGTAAACATCATACATGTTAACAAGATTTTAGTGTGATAAAATCTCATAGTGTTAATGTTAATATAGTGTCATCATGGCAACAATGTTGCAATATTGCATTTAACTTGACCCTGATAAGATTAGTAAGCATTTTATCACTCTAAAATCATGTTAACATGCAGTTGTTTATATCACGTCTTGTGGCTATACTTTTCTCTCATCATTTACTCACACTTATGACATCCAAAAAAAAAAGAAAAAGAAAAAAAAAAAGAATATGAAAGTAAAAGTGGAGATTTATAGTTAAAAAGGACATAAATATTGATCTGTGTCTCACCCACACCTATCACACATCTTCAGAATATGGATTATGGATTACTTTTATGCTGCCTTTATATGATTTTTGGAGCTTCATAATTCTGGTCACGATTCACTTGCAGTGTATGGACCTACAGAACTGAATATATTATTTAAAAAATGTAAGTCATACACATCTGGGATGGCATGAGGGTGAGTAAATTATGAGAAATGTTTGGGTGAACCACCCTTTAACATTTATGTACTGAGCCCATTTACTTCCATTGCAAGTGTCTTACTGCAACCACAATTTTTGCTCTTTTTTTAAGAACAAGGGATGAGTAAAAAGTCTTGGCTTAATCCATTTTAAATTTTGGTTTGTTCATCACATAAAGCTAACATATTTCTTAAGAGGGCTTGCAAATGAATCCCATGGACTATTTGTATGATTTAGAAATTCACTTTTTGTGTTCCACTGTAGAAAGAAAATGGGTTTAGAACAACATGAGGGTGAGTACATGATAACAGAATTTTACATTTTAGGTGAACTATTCCTTTAATGATGGTGCTCCTTTGATGGCTATTTTTGACTGAATAGGTAAGTGTGTTTAAAATATGCAGAGGTAAACGCTATTCCATCACTCACATAAAATAACAAGAACCTAAAAACTAAGAAATAACTAGCAGTGGTGTTTATGTGATGTGTGAGAGCCCTGTTTGTCTGGCAGACTGTGCATGTGTGTCTGTTTGGTCTGTCTGAAAACAGTATACAAACCAGCAGAGACCAACCAGATCCTTCTCTGCCTTCCGCAGTCATATCTCCAGGGGCCCCAGGCCTTCTCAATAAGACCTGCTGACAGTCGACACGTGTTGCAACAAAACTCAGACCCAACATTTCCCAGCGCCACTCTTCACCCTTTAACTACAGTCCAATTGTCCAGCCAACGTGAAGCCATATCTGAAGCTTGTTAAACTTAAGTACCTGGTTCTTTTAAAGCTCTAAAAGTTAGTGTAGACTTCAGAGTCTGAAGTCTGAGTTATGAGTTGCCTCTATTGACTGGCAGAGGTAGTCATAATATAAGAGATGAATGAAGCTGTGTTGAATTTGGGCTCAGGCCTAGTTGGACAAACTGAGGCTATGAGCACATTTGTTGAAGTTGGCCCATCTAGCAGCAGCAGAGCGAAAGAGAGAGAGAGAGAGAGAGAGAGAGAGAGCGAGAGAGAGAGAGAGAGAGAGTAACATATTGCATGTTTTATATTTATATTGGTGACTATTAGAGCAGCTAAATACGTTTGTCACTGCTTTTTCAGACGGAAGTGATATTTTAAAAGCGACAAACAAGCTCTGAAGCGACCATCCACATAGTTGTGTTATTGAATGATGCAAACAGGTCTTTTAACACTTTCAAACTACTTATATTACTGTAAATATCTGGATATTTTGCGATATAACTAAATAATATTGTTTTTAAATAATTAAATAATTAATTAATAAATTGTTTTTAATTTGATTTTGTCATTTGCAATGCTTCGTGGGACTGTAGCTCATTCCTCCACGAAAGACAGTAACTACACAGTCTTGTACTTTTGTCTTTCTGTCAGCTTTTCAAATTCTTTTTAGTGTCAAATCAAACTTTGTAATGTTGTTATTAACCTCGGAGCTGGTTGGTTTGGTTCATGGCTTAAAACTATGAACAATTTTATGAAATCCCTGTGGAAGAAATTAATGGGAGAAATTATTCCGGAACCAAGATTGCTGAAAAAGTGTGCAGGCACAGCTGCGCTCCACTGGAGAAAGTATTTTAACTTCGAAAAAGTTATACGCTTCAACTGTATAATGTGTAGAGAACCGAACTGAATTAGTCATAAATACAGCTATGTCACTCTCTTTTGAAGACTGACAACTCACAGAATCAGAGGTACGTGTCTTGACTCATTCTCAAATTTTTGGTGCTTTATATCTCTTCAGAGGTCTAGCAGCAACCCATGCATTATGGCCGAGAGAAAGCATGCTGTTTAAGAGCATTAGCAAAACACAGTACCTCTGTTGACTGCAGTGTACTTAAAATGGTCAGATATTAATACTTCTCCTGTAAATTTCATACATTTACTGAATTGTAACATTAATACATTTTGTAATGGCCATAAAATAAAATATGTCATAAAATAAAAACTGAAAAGATCAGAAGTCATTAAAAATATTTTTTATACCTAAGATCAGCCTTTATACCTGAAAATCACATTTTCATTACCAACTCTCCTTTGGCTGATGTTTTGTGCTTGTCACATAATATTGTGTATGGATAGTGAAAATAGATAGTGCAGTGGTGAAAAGAGTACTGTTTTTTTTACTTAAGTACTGCTACTGAAGAAATAATTAACTTGAGTACAAGAAGTTCTGAGAAATATTATGACTCAAGTAAGAGTAAATAAGTGAAAAACTACTCAAGTAATTACGTTACAATTTACTTTATGAAAATTAGATTATACGTAGTATATATGCTTCAATTTTTAGAACACAAAAACATTTTTGTTCCTGAAAGAAATGTATGCTTCTTTTCACCAAGGATGCTTTAAATTGATCAAAAATACTGCCAAAATCATGAATTGCAAATTACGGTTTGAAATAATTGTTTTAAGTGGTATTTATTTCATTTTTTCTTTACCCGTGATGGCAAACATATACGGTGTCACCTATTCCTTACAAAAGCATTCTAAAGTGCTAATTTGGTACTCAAGAAAATGTTCTTATTATTAGAACAATTGAAAATGGTTGCGCTACCATGCAGAAATCACAATACAGTGTTTTTTCCCCCAATTGCTAAAGTATTGAGTTCTTACAAGTTGCTTTACACTTGCAAGTCAAATTTTGGTTTTAAAAATAGGCAAAAATAAACAAATTTCTCCTGAAACTCTCTTTTCTCCTAAAGTCTATTGTTTTAGAGAGATGAAGGCTATGCCATACATTACTGTTTAAAAAAAAAAAAAAAAAAATCTCTAACCAGGATAGAAAGGGAAGTGGACGGCCAGATGCACAACTAAAAGACAAGTAAATCACAGTCTCTAGTTTGAGAAACAGACTTCTCACAGGTCTTAAACTAGCAGCTTCTAAATGCCAAAGACCTGCATTGCAGCAAGAGGATTCTTGGACAAACAGAAAATTTTAAGAATACAACATTTATGAGGGGCCTGGGTAGCTCAGCGAGTAAAGACGCTGACTACCACCCCTGGAGTTTGCGAGTTCCCAGGGCATGCTGAGTGAATCCAGCCAGGCCTCCTATGCAACTAAATTGGCCCAGTTGCTAGGGAGGGTAGAGTCACATAGGGTAACCTCTTCGTGGTCTCTATAATGTGGTTCGCTCTTGGTGGGGTGCGCGGTGAGTTGTGCGTGGATGCCACGGTGGATGGCGTGAAGCCTTCACATGCGCTATGTCTCTGCGGTAATGCGCTCAACAAGCCACATGATAAGATGCGCGGATTGACAGTCTCAGCGCGGAGGCAACTGAGATTCGTCCTCCGCCATCCGGATCGAGGCGAGTCACTACACCACCACAAGGACTTACTGCGCATTGGGAATTGGGCATTCCAAAAAAGAATACAACATTTATTTAAATAGAAATAGCCATTTGTAACATTCTATATGTCTCTAAATCATCTCTAAACTACATAATGTGCACTGTGACTGAAACACTTTCCCTTTCGTAGGAACTCGAGCTGCGTAATCGCATTGGGACATGCCCTGTGTGTCACGTGGTCTGAAGCCCTTATACAATCGCGCCAGTGTATTGGCTGATGGCACTTAAGTGGCGCCCCTTGGGAGCTACATCATGGGCTCCATAAAGGCACTCGCTTTTGTGCCTTCGAGTCAGATTTTCTGTTCTTCAGTGCACAGTCTTGTCTGGCCCGTGTTGTACCAACTACTCATGTCAAAGTGAGGATCATTATTATTCTCCCTTTTGAGTGGCAACACAGGATAGAATTTAAGAAGTGACTCACGTCGTTTTATACAGCATAATTTCAGAGCAATTTTAATGTGTTTTTTTCCCAAACATTACAAGGGTCCGACGGGGACAGCGGCACTGTTTTAGGCTTGCAAATTCTCACCATGAGGCGTTATCCCCACTTGTTCCAGATCCACGGCTTCCAGATTGGTGCTCCATGTGCAGGGGCTGTTTTGGATTTCGGCTTTGTGTCTGGGAAGATTGGAGTGCAAATGGACATCGAATTCTTCCTCGTGTTTGTCACCCTCCCCTTTAGCAAATGCGTGAGACTTGTCGGACATGCTCTGAGGCCTAGCTCGGCGGCCATTTTCTGATGAACAAGTGTGCAAAAGAGTTACCATGCATGTCTTGAGCTGTCGCTATTAAAAACTCTGCAAGAAAAAAAATTTGCCCCTTTGTCTCTATTGTCTTTTTCTGTGTCGTTCCAGGAGAATGCACATGAATAAGGCAATGGAAGAGTGGCCTCTGCCTCTCTCCCCTCCCCATTCGAAGCGAACTGCTCACTGCGGAGGGGATCATGTATTGACCGGTGAGCCCAGCCGCAGAACGAGGATGCTGGAATAAGGGAATATTCCCCAATGGAGTGATGGTGAACCAATGCACGAGCACTTTGTTAGTGCCATTATTCTTTCAGGATGCTATCAGGAGATGCAAGGTATTTTAACTCTTTTTTTTTCTTTCGACCATTCGTGGACCATGTGGGTGTTCTGGCAAGACAAGAGATGCGCACTGCTATCTCTGCTCGATTTGTCAGTGCATTTTGAATCTACACACAATGGTTTTGCAGTCCAACCAAGCACATCACGTTGAGGAATACTTTGAGCTAATATCGGCTCCGTTTGGAATTTCCCTCATTTTTCCCCCGTGGCTTGCACTGGGGAACAAGATGGTCAAGGCAATGCTTTTGTTTGCGAGGGTGTTTAGTACTGTCTGGGTACTACACATTGTTCCCCCATTATATGTTGGGGCCGGTTTAGTTCTAACCCATTTTTTCAGTACACCAATTTATCTCAGTCTCCCCCATAATTTATGCTGGTGAACGAGCATTGAATATTTTCAGCTTGAGTTTTACCTCTGCCTCAGTGACCAAGGGTCTCAGGCACACGTAATATAACTCAAGGTATGATTAAAAATAGGTCTACACACATGCCTGACGGGCTTGATGTGTAACGAAGGATTAGCCCCTATTCAGTGAATGAACGTATCCATTTCTCTCCCGTTTGCCCTTCGTTCAATATCAGGATGAGTTCGCCATTGTATGCGCCTCTAACATCAGAAAACCAGAATATGGTTCAGTTTTCCCACACAGCTTGCTAGGGAGCGAACAAAGTTTTTTAAACGCTTTCCAAATTCAGCCTCTGTCTCCATGACCAAGGGTCTTGAGATATGTATAACAGAATTCGATGTTCATCAAGCACAAGTGTACACAAAACACACAGTGAACATAAGCACCACATGTTGTCCCCCCATAAGAATGCTGGGACCATTGTGGCGAGCCTGCTTGCTCTCAATTCCCCTCCATGTTCGTACATTCTTCCCTGTTCTATGCGAGGGAAGATGGTTTATCTGGCATCCTCTGCTGTAAATACATTCAGAGTGACTGCTTTTTATAACTGCCTGATCGAATTCGGCCTCTGTCTCCATGACCAAGGGTTTCGAGACATGCATAACAGATTTCGATGTTCATCGAGCACAAGTGTACACAAAACATACAGTAAACATAAGCACCACAAGTTGTCCCCCCATAAAGAATGCTGGGGCCGTTGTAGCGAACCAGTTTTCTGAAATAAACATTCCCCCCAATGTTCATATATTTTCCCCATTCAAATACCAGGGAAAATTTGTATTCTGTCAGCAACATCACTGTAGATACATTCAGGGCACTCATCATTTATGCTAAATACAATAAAGGCAGAAAACTTTATCAAATTCCCATCAACCAGCCACAGTATTAGAGGAGCGAAGGCTTCCCTCAGCTGTGCTGCCGGTTCGGGGTCAGTCGCCAAAAGCCAAGCACGCCATCTAGTGGTTACAGGTCGCGCTGCAGGCAAGAGCCATGCATTAATCCCTCTGTCTGCCTGTCTGTCAGCTTGGCAGCAGCAGAAGGGCATTTCGAGCTAGGTACTTCGAACGATAAAGCATGGTTATGTAATTCAATTCAGGTGAACTCCACTGATGTTCAATGGGGTTGTTCCCATTCTGTTCGGGAAGCCCCGTTTTTGATTTGGGAAATTCATTCTCTATTAGACAAATGGGCAACAGAGGAGATTCCACTTTCTCAGTGAGAGTGCAGCTTTTACAGACGTTATTTTCTGGTCCAGGAATAAAAAAAAGACGGTGGCTTGTGTCCCATTCTGGATTTGAGACGATGGATATTCCAAACTAATAAAATGTCAATTCAGAATGCTGACGCAGAAGCAAATAATGTCACAAGTGCAGCCAGAGAGCTGTTTTGTGACACAGAGGGACTTCAACCACTGACGCATGCGTTCCGACCCTTCAAAGTGGCGTGTAGATGCTACCGAACTCTGTTACAATGGAAACGGACCCACCTTCTGATGTCGGGTGTTCCATTTGGATAGGTGTGCCGTCACAAAGTTATAAAGACAGACGCCTCCTCCACGGGTTGGGGCGCTGTATACGAGAGTTGTCCAGCCTGCGAAGTTTGGATGGGCCAGTGGCAATATTGGCACATAAACTGTCAGGAGATGTTCACTATGCTGCTGGCATTAAAGAGTTTTCCTCCCGGAGATTCAGCACAGCCATGTCCTACATCAATCGCCAGGGAGGAGTGCATTCTCATGCCATGCTGAGGCTGGCATGTCGCATTCTTCTGTGGGCACATGACAATGTGCTGTCTCTATGAGCCGTGCATGTTCCGGGCCGGTTGAATTTGGTGGCGGATCTCCTGTTCAGACAGGGCTTGATGCCCAGAGAGTGAACATTACATCTTCAGATTATGGAACATATCTGGAGCAGGTTTGGAAGAGCAGAAGTGGATCTGTTCGCTTCGAGCAAGATGTCACATTGTCCCCTCTGGGTTTCCCTCTCACCCCCGGCACTGCTAGATATCGATGTATTGGCGTATCCACGGCCGACAATGCGTCTTTATGTATTTCCACCGATCAGTCTGCTGCACGCATTTCTGCAGAGAGTTCAGAAGGATCAGGTTCGGCTTATGTTAGCGGCGCCGTTTTGGCCATCTCAAGTATAGTTTTCGACTTTGGTCTCCCTCCTGGAGAAAGTTCCTGGGGAGATTCATGTCAGAACAGACATGTTGTTTCAGGCCTGGGGCAGCATTTGGCACCCCTGGCCAGACTTGTGGAAGTTATGAGTATGGCCTCTCAATGGGGGCGCTCATTTGAATGATGGATTATCCCCCGCTGTGGTTGATACTATTCTGAATGCTAGCGCTCCATAAACTAGGAAGTTTTATATGTTCAAGTGGCGTATTTTTGCTTCTTGGTGTACAACGCGAGGTGAAGCTCCAGTTCACTGCCCTGTCGGTACAGTTCTGGATTTTTTTGCAAGAGCATTTTGGGGCCGGGGTTGCCCCGGCAATGCTTAAAGTCTATGTTGTCACTATAGCAGCTGAGCATGCACTTATTGATGGAGTCTCTGTCAGTAGACATTCTCTTGTCTCTCGTTTTATGTACAGGGTATGCAGGCTTAGACCTTTTCATCCTGTCCGCATTCCTTTATGGGATTTATCTGTTGTTTTAGAGGCACTCTCAGGTGCTTCGTTTGAGCCCTTGGCAACAGTCACTGATTAGACCCTAAACCTAACCTCTTAAAACAACACTGCTGGTGGCATTGGCATCATTTAAAAGGGTTGGTGATTTGCATGCCCTGTTGATTAATCCCTTATGTATGGATTTTGCGCCAGGGTGTTCAAGGAAGTGGTGTTATGGCCTCGCTTGGGCTATTTGTCCAAGGTCTTTCCTACATCATTTCGCTCACAGACTATTAATTTTCAGGCTTTCTATCCTTCCCCATTTGAGAAGCAGAGGAGCGTGAAAGATTGCATATGCTTTGCCCAGTTCGGGAACTGCAAGTATGTTGACCGTACTAGCCAGTGGCGTAAGTCAGAGCAGTTGTTCGTGTGCTTTGTTGGCCGCAACAGGGGTGTTTCGGTGTCCAAGCAAAGACTGTCTCATTGGCTTATTGATGCAATTTCAAGTGCTTACAAAGTGCGCGGTTTACCTTCATCTTCGGGTATTCAAGCTCATTCTACGTGGAGCATGGCATCCTCAGGGACTTTGGCTAGAGGTGCGTCCTTGGAGGACATTTTTATGGTGGCAGGATGGTCCTCTTCACATACGTACATTTGTTAGATTTTATAATCTGGACGAGGGTTTGAATACTGCTTCCCATGTTCTCTCTGTTGGAACAGGAATAAATTCATAATTCCCTCTGTTTTATTAAGATGTGCAAGCTCGCTTGTGTGCCATCATACGCTTGCCACATGGGCGTAGACAGTTGGCAGCTACTGTTCGCATAGCATGAATGTATATCGTTCCCAATGCAATTATGCAGCTCGGGTTTCTACAAAAGGGAATGTCTCAGTTACGTGAAGTGTAACCCTAGCTCCCTGAGTGGGAACGAGATGCTGCATAAGCTGTCTATACTCTCTAGCAGCTGCATAGGCTCATGTCTTCCTGCAGAATATCTGACTTGATGGCGAAAAAGCCAGCGCCTTTATGGAGCCCATGACTTAGCTCCCTAGGGGCATCACTTAAGCACCATCAGCTAATAAATTGGCGTGATTGTATAAGGGCTTCAGACCACGTGACACTCAGGGCATGTCCCAATGCGATTACGCAGCATCTGGTTCCCACTCAGGGAACCAGGGTTATGCTTCACGTAACCGAGATGTTTATTCTCATTCACGTATGTCCAAGCATTTTGGCTATTATGTTAACATACTGTACAAAACTAATATAATGCAATATCACAGAAGAGGAAATTTATCATCTATGATATTGCAGCAATTATCCAGAGATGGAATGAGATTATTAAGCAAACTGTTATCAACTCCTAAAAATACTCAATTCAATTTTATGGTATTTTGTTATGACATTTTTTTTCGTGTAGAGTTGCAGTTTGTTTCTTCCCTCACATGGCCTGCTTTGATCTTGTTCATTGTATTTTCAGGTCACGTGGCCTACTCAGGTTGTGCTACAAATATCTGATGGACTGTATTGAAAAATGTCAATCGTTGTCTATTTTTATCCATCATATTAGTTTAAATTTTCCTGATACGTACTTGTGACGAGAACTGGGCTAATCAGCCGAGGAGAGGGATAAGTGCAGCAGAATGCGGCAGTTCGGGAGAGAGAGAGCCACATGCAGCTGCCATGTGTGTGTTTATGTTTTTGTGTCTTTTTTTCATTAAACATTATTTTGATGGTTCATCCGGTTCACACCTCCTCCTTTCCCATTTGAAACCTTGTCACATTGGTGCCGAAACCCAGGAAGAAGGAGGGATGCGCTGTCGTGGAGTCATCGCCATGTCCACCCAAAGGAGGCCATCCACCGGGGGACAGAGGAGTTGCTGTCGGCCGCCTGGACACGGAGGAACGGCCGCCATCCACGAGGGGAGGAGGGGCTCGCTACCGGCCGCCTGGAGCGGTGGAGCCGCTGCCAGGGGCAGAGGAGTTCCCTACCGGCCGTCAAAATGTGGAGGGGCATTCCATCCACCCGGGGAGGAGCAGCTGTCATCTGCCAGAAGGTGGAGGAGTGACCGAGGACCAGGCGGGAGACGGACGGGGGACGGACGGGGGACAGACGGGGGACGGAGGAGTTGCTGCTGGGGAACTCCCACTGTCTGGGAACTGGCGAGCAAGTTTTTTTCTCTCTCTCACTGTCGCTCCACCTTGCCCTTTCCCTCTGCTCTCCTCTTTTTTTATTTTTTTTTTCACTCCCCTTGTCCCCCTCCCCAGCCCTAGAGAGGCGGGGGAAAGCCGAGGGAGATGTACATAATGTCGGGAGTTCCCCGGCCTGAGGCAAAGGAGGAAGGAGTGTGACGAGAGGGAGGCAATTGGGCTAATCAGCCAAGGAGATGGATAAGTGCAGCAGAACGTGGTAGTTTGGGAGAGAGAGAGCCACATGCAGCTGCCTTTTTGTTTTCATTAAACATTATTTTGATGGTTCGTCCGGTTCCCGCCTCCTACTTTCCCATTTGAAACCTTGTTACAGTACTATTGTATATTTGATGTAGTATCGATAGAGTTTTTCAGTTAAAAATTTTCAGTTAAAAATGACAAAGTGTTGCAAGCGCGAGTCTTATAAAACAGGTGTTCTATTTAATAATTTGCAGAGTTAGGGAACGTAATTTTGCTCAGTGGAGTGCTCTGGCGATCTCTTGCACACACACATATAGTGTACGCAGAGAGCAGATAAGCGAGAGAGAGAGAGTAAAAAAGTCCTTTGAAAGAGTGCATGCTCTGGCGGCCTCAGAAAGAATAATCACAGAAGGACACGTAAACACGTGAAAACTGATGCGCAGTATCAAACACACAGAATGTATGATAATCCTAATTGTAGAGAGCACATCAAAGTGCTTACTGAAATTTGCACCTCTGCCTCAGGTGTCAGACAGTGAAATGTTGAATGTAAGGGTCGTTAAACTTTTTCCAAGTGAAATGTCCAAAAGCGAGTTGTAAAGCACATTATTTTATAGTTCTAAATGATGTAATACAGAGAAGAAGACTGCTTATTTTAGTAAACATAAACCAGGGCAGTTTCTGAGCATATGGAGGCCCTAAGCAAAATCCTATTTGGAGCCCCCCCTTGTAGGTGCTCTTCATGTTGATGAAAACACCTTTGAGAGTGGGTGTGCCCGTCTAGCTACAATTTTCTCCTTGAAGTTACATTCTCCCTTCCCTCTTGGGCCACAAGGGGGGCCCCTAAAACTGTCTAATTGAGTCAAAACAGCAGCTTGAGTCTTACTCGCAGATTATTATTTTTTTTATTTTTTTTAAACAACCTTGATTTGTGGGAACCCTTGGTGGCTCGGGGGCCCTAAGCGGCCGCATTTTTTGCTTATAGCTAGAAACAGCCCTGCCATAAACCCTAACCCAAAAGCTAACTCTAAACCTAACCGTCAGTGGAGTAAAAAATTTAATCTTAAAGTGAAAATGCAACCTCCGAAACACGGTCAATACTGATTAGGTAAACACAGTTACACACACAGGTTTCCATGCTGAACCATAACCCATGTGTCTGAGGCTGCTGACTCAAGGACAGAAGTAAACACATCTGAATTGATGCAAAAATATCTTATGGAAGATGATGTTTGTGAGTAACTTGACAGAATGGGGTTCACGTCAGGGTACCAAAACATTCGGTAGCAACATGTTGATTTCCAGTGTGATCATGTTGGATAATTATAGAGATTCACTGCTTTTAAAAAGATGTTAACCTAAATATGTGCTTTATGTGGTAACATCTAAAGTAACTGGTTTTACTCAAGCCCAAAATATTATTTAAAATCCCTAAATCAATTTGAATACATTAGGTTACTTACACCAACAAAGCCAACTTTAAGGGTTAGACCAGGTAGAAATAGCTATGTAGGGGACAGCTGCAAGTTATCACTTTTTACAGTGTGCAACTTTGCATTAAAATGTGGTTGTCACTCCCAAAGCTTTACAGAGTGTACATGGCCATATTCTTCCAATATTTTTCCATCCTTATACTGAGGCTGGCTGTATGAAGCAAAATATAAAGACTGCCCACTAACCAGCCATTTCTGACCTGTAGATTTCTCACCTATTAATATTACAGCTGTGTATTGATATTACAGACTGTGGAAACAAGTGCTAGGCAATGAACTCTGCACCTAGGGAATAAAAAGAAAATACAAATTAGAGGATATATTTAAACACAAACATGAGGTCACCTACAGTGAGGAGCACTGAAATCTCAGAGCTGCCATTGTTTGTTTTTATAGCATGAACTTGCAGACATAGGGCCCAGGTGTACATACATTACTTACAAATGGCAGTCTCAGAGTGTCTATTCAAAGTGTGTAATATTTACTGACGATGTTGATATTAGCTGAAGACCTCGCTGTTGGAGAACTGTAGCTAGAACCAGGAAGAACAGTGTGTTTGTATGTATTACAGTGATTAAAGACTAAGGCAGCAAAAGCTATACAGTTTAAAATGAACAGAATGGATTAGATTCAACTCTTAGGTGGAAAAATATTTTTCGTTTTTGTCAAACTAATGTGACATTAAAATGTTATCAATTACTACATGCCTCATTCTATGAATAGAATCCACAAAAGGTCAGTAAGTAACCACTTGATGATGATTTAAAGAAATACATATGCAGTAGATAATGTGTAACTTGTCATGTTTGCGGTCTGCATTCATAGCTCTAACGCTAACATGCTATATATGTCCATAATATGCACTGTTTACTATCTGTTAGTGTATTTTATAGACTTTTGAAGACTTAATCTATCATAATATACTCTTGTAAAATGTCTCTATACAAATGATTGTACTGATGTAGTTAAGTTTGCACCAATTCAGCTACTCTGCACTTCAGTGTGTTCATGTTGACTGAGTGAAGAAAACAATCGGAAAAAGATGTCGCCGTCAAAGTAGTTGAACCACCGATGACCTGGACCAATAGCAGTAAGTTGTTGAACAGCCAGTATGAAGTTTTCCCGAAAGTTTGTGCTGGCAAGATGTTTCCAACAATCGCAACAAACTTATATATATATATATATATATATATATTATTATTATTATTTTGAATGAACACTAGAGGAGTTAAAACAACGATGACTTTTATCCCCTTTCTCTAAAATCACGAGTTAAACGGCAGATTATTAGTCCATAAACACGTATTTTTTGCTCTGTTCCTCACACAATGCTATCATATGACATAAACACTTTTACTATAGCGCATGACTCATTTTAACATTTGCATTACATATCCAATTACATTTACAAGCTTGATAGAGTGTTGCACATGCGATACAATGGACTGGGGTACGAGTCCTGAAGAACACTTAAGTCGACACATGAGCCAGAAGTGTCATAGAGCAACACAAAATTACGCAATTTTGTTTTTGATCTCACAGTTGCTTTTTCTGACACAATTGGTTAGGTTTAGGTTTAAGGTAGGCTTTGTTGATTAAAATCTCGATAGAACATTAACCTTAAAAACCTCATCTGTTTGGGAGAACATTTCACTTGCTTTTAGCACCACACAGTGGACATTCCACTTCGGAAACTGCCCTGAGACGTGTAATGAACCACATAATTTTATTTAGCAAAAATGTTGCCAGTCACGCAGTGTTCGTTGCATGGGAGGAGGCACTCACAAATTGCATTGTCAGAACACCCAGCACATTGAGACATAGGGAAAGATAAAAAAAAAAAATAATAAATAAAAAATCAAAATAAGCTTTGAAGAAAGTTAATAATGTTGTTGGTTTTGTGAATTGTTTCCTGAGGTTTGGTACCAAACCTTGCTGTTGAGCAGATGGATGAATTCAATAAAATTCATAATTAATATTTACTCAGCTTCCATTATTTTTAGTATTATTATTATCATCATTATCATTGCTGGTTTCATAGTTATTATTATATTGAATAGTTGCCTAACAACAACAACTATGATAATAATAATCCAGCAAATAGGAAGCAGAAATTCATAGATATGATTTAAATATCATGGCAAGTGTAGAAATAAATGACATGTATACATTTAATTACAAAAGCCTTTTGTTGCTATAGATATATTTGCAATGTAAATGATAATTTTTTATTTCATAACTGTCCAATCTGTAGAAGTAGCAGGTGTTTAGAATAAAGTTTAGGACAAAAACCGTCAGTGTTTCTCACTTCGTGCTCATAGTTTTGAATTAATACATGACATTCAGTCGGGCAGTCACATACGGTCTTGTCACACAAATATTTCAACGTATACGAAGCTCAAATCAGATCAGAAATTCTGCCTCTGCAGATGGTCAGAACTCCGTTTGAAATGACTGACCTAAACAATTTTACTATAGTGCATGACTCATTTAACATTTGCATTACATAACCAGTTACATTTACATATCATCTGTCATTTGTCAGATGCAGTGAAAAGGTGGCTTCAGTCCAGTAAGAAAAAAGAAAATGATCTGCAAAAATGTAATGAGTACTTTTCATGTTTAAATAAAATTATAAGGAGTAAAAAGTACTATTTTTTCTTTGGAAATGTAATTAAGTAAAAGTACAAGTATTCTGTTTATATTGCACTCAAGTAAAGTACAAATCCCAAGAAATAATACTCAAGTATAATACTTAAGTATTTTTACTCAATTACTTTACATCCCTGTTTATACCAGAGTTTACGAGTAGAAGATGTAAATGTTCAACATGGCAGAGAACAGTATGCTTTCTGTAGTGAATTATTACAATAATAATTAATAAAATAATTTTTACAGTTAATTGTTAACACTTGCTGTTAACATATGCATTTAATGCATATTGTACATTTTTACACTAAGAAAATAGCATGTATTTGCCCAAAATACCTCTATCATCAGCAAGCTGCCTGAGCAAAAAAGTAATAATACCCATCTTTAAATAGTATTGGTAGTACTGAGGAAGAAGGTCAATAATACCTAGAGAAAGCTATCCATTAGCATTTCCATTCAATTCAAAGGCAGCTGCTAGTCTGCCGCATGAATCCCCAGAAGATCCCAATCTGGAGGTTGCCATCTTTGCTCATGGGCTCTCAGTTCCTGGAAAATTTGTCTTGTGAAATTTGTCATTGATCACTCATCAATGGCAGCAGGCAGGGTCAATATTTGACTAGACAATATTAAAAACTGACTTTAGAAGTCAATATAGCATTTTTTATTTTAATTCCGTGTCATTGAACATACACTATATTGCCAAACGTATTCGCTCATCTGCCTTTAGACGCATATGAACTTAAGTGACATCCCATTCTTAATCCATAGGGTTTAATATGACGTCAGCTCACCCTTTGCAGCTATAACAGCTTCAACTCTTCTGGGAAGGCTTTCCACAAGGTTTAGGAGTGTGTTTATGGGAATATTTGACCATTCTTCCAGAAGCGCATTTGTGAGGTCAGACACTGATGTTGGACGAGAAGGCCTGGCTCGCAGTCTTCGCTCTAATTCATCCCAAAGGTGCTCTATCGGGTTGAGGTCAGGACTCTGTGCAGGCCAGTCAAGTTCTCCCACACCAGACTCGCTCATCCATGTCTTTATGGACCTTGCTTTGTGCACTGGTGTGCAGTCATGTTGGAACAGGAAGGGGCCATCCCCAAACTGTTCCCACAAAGTTGGGAGCATGGAATTGTCCAAAATCTCTTGGTATGCTGAAGCATTCAGAGTTCCTTTCACTGGAACTAAGGGGCCAAGCCCAGCTCCTGAAAAACAACCCCACACCATAATCCCCCCTCCACCAAACTTCACAGTTGGCACAGTGCAGTCAGACAAGTACCGTTCTCCTGGCAACCGCCAAACCCAGACTCGTCCATCAGATTGCCAGATGGAGAAGCGTGATTCGTCACTCCAGAGAACGCATCTCCACTGCTCTAGAGTCCAGTGGCGGCGTGCTTTACACCACTGCATCCGACGCTTTGCATTGCACTTGGTGATGTATGGCTTGGATGCAGCTGCTCGGCCATGGAAACCCATTCCATGAAGCTCTCTATGCACTGTTCTTGAGCTAATCTGAAGGCCACATGAACTTTGGAGGTCTGTAGCGATTGACTCTGCAGAAAGTTGCCGACCTCTGCGCACTATGCGCCTCATCATCCGCTGACCCTGCTCTGTCATTTTACGTGGCCTACCACTTCGTGGCTGAGTTGCTGTCATTCCCAATCGCTTCCACTTTGTTATAATACCACTGACAGTTGACTGCGGAATATTTAGTAGCGAGGAAATTTCACGACTGGACTTGTTGCACAGGTGGCATCCTATCACAGTACCACACTGGAATTCACTGAGCTCCTGAGAGCAGCCCATTCTTTCACAAATGTTTGTAGAAGCACCTGCATGCCTAGGTGCTTCATTTTATACACCTGTGGCCATGGAAGTGACTGGAACACCTGAATTCAATTATTTGGATGGGTGAGCGAATACTTTTGGCAATATAGTGTAAGTGTATTATTGGCATACTGTCATGATTCACTGTTGTCTGCCCTGTGTTTTGCCCTGTCATCTGTTGCCCCTGGACTACACTTCCCATAATCCCCTGCCCTGATCACTTCCAGCTGTTCCCTATTGTTCTCACCTGTGTTTCATTTAGTCATTAGTCTTTGTGTATATATATGCCCTGTTGTTTGCTTGTTGGTTGTCAGTTGTTGTTGATGTATGTGTTTTGACCTCCCATTTATCAACCAGTTCCAATTGTTGATGTTCTCTTTATTCCTGTGTTTTTTCTCCTTGTGGTTGTTTTCTTTATTCCTGTGTTTACCCCATTATTTTGTACTTTATTTATTATTAAAGTTCGTCACACTTAAATCCAGCCTCCAGTGACCTCCTTCCTCACGTTACAAAACAACTGACCACCAACAAGCAAACAATAGGGCATATATATTCCCAAAGACTAATGACTAAATGAAACACAGGTGAGAACAATAGGGAACAGCTGGAAGTGATCAGGGCAGGGGATTATGGGAAGTGTAGTCCAGGAGGAACAGATGACAGGGCAAAACACAGGGCAGACAACAGTGAATCGTGACACATACATTCCACAGCAATCCATTTTGCAATTGAATTTGTCAATCTTTCTGAGGTAGACTTAAGAGATTTTCAAAATATGAGTTGTTGTGTTCCATCTGTGTTATTGTGTTGGTTTATGTACGCATCCGTCAGAAGGACCATTTTGGAGCATCCCTTTTGGTTTACAGTGTTAGCTATAAATGTTGTGTTTTTAGGATGCTAAGTGACTATATAAGTTGTTTAAAACTTTAAAAATGTGTCTCAAGACTGCTACACTGCAGTCTTTGAACAGCTGTTAGCGTTGCCTGTACAACTGGAACTGTGCTTAACCCCTGCTGACTGAGACTTGCAAAAACATTGAAGATGGTGCTTCAAGCTATAATTGCTTCATTGGTAGGAAAATTCCTTTACGTATTAGCAAGTGGCATAATTAATTGCATACATTTTTATATACTTAATCATGCTGAATTAAAATGTTAAATCAACAGCCTTACTATTTATATTAATATTTAACTTTTTAATTAAAGTGTATTCATTAGCATATTTGTTTTTTCTGTGTATTGAAATTGGTGTTGAGACTTATTGAATTTCATTTTCAAGATTTTTATGATTTCATTTCATTTTTGTGTGAACTATTCCTTTAAGATAATTAGCTTTTGGCATCACTTTCATTATCTACACTCTTTATCAGATCAGTCAACATGTTATATTACATTACCAAGCTGTCCCCAGTTTTTCCAGCTAAGTGTTAAGTCTACAGTAAGATTTGCACAATGGACTCAGCTGATTGGAATTATATGCATTCACATTGCTTGTGTTGGCATTACTCATTCTAACCCTTGTGTAGTCTTAACATTCTGTATACTCCCCTTGTCCTAAGGGTCAAAAATGACCCACCTTCACCAAACCCCTAAAATAAAGCAGCTTCATTGAATTTTAAAACTCAAATCTATTTTGCATGAAGAAACAACCTGTCATTCATCACAAACTTTGTGAATATGTTGGTTTTTCCTCTTCACAGTGCAGAAATTATCCATTTAAACAGTGGACACCACTTGTTTTTATTACAACATACCTGTCATAATTGTTTTCTTTACTAAAGTAGAGGTTTATTATTATTATTATTATTATTATTATTATTGCTAAAGGTACTGCATAGGTGTAAACATTAATTGTTTAGCAAGAGATAGCACTTGTATAGCCTAAGAAAGTAGCAGAAATGTGCAGAAATTAGTTTTGAATGCATTTTATTGAAGGGAAACAATAACAGTCTTGAACTTTTTTGGCAACATAGTGATATATTCTTATAAACTGTACAATGAGGAATTCAACTACAAAATACTAGTCTTCTCCCATTTTTCGAACCATTGCCCCCACCCACAAGGTGTATAAACAACAACAATAAATAAGAATAAAATAAGATAATAGATGCAAAAACAAAAACGTGAAGAACATAAATCAATCAACTCTAATTAGCACATGTAGGACAGTATGCAAGTGTGTGCGCATGGACTCTGCAGATGTATTTCTCACATGTGCAGCACATAGTATTTGTTTTACAGTCTTTCTTTGAGGGGCAGAATTGGCATCTCCTCCTCTTGCCTGCCCCAGCTGCAGCCTCAGGTGGATCAGGACAAGATTCAGCCCCCTGAACAGCTTTCACAAGCACTGCAGAGGCTGCTGTGCGGGGGAGGCGCTCCCTTCTTTGAATGTGTGGGGTTACAAGTTTTGTGCAGTGTGCTCAGGAGGACCACATTCTTGTTCCTCTTTGGAAGGTAAGAAACTACAGTAGTGGTGGGGGTGAAGGCAAACTTTGATGAGAAGGCCTCTCTCCCCCTTGTTGCGAGGAGTGCAGGGTGAAGCTCAGGCTTGTTCTTTCTAACTGTGCCAACCATGGTGATCTTCCTCTTTAGGAGCTGCTGGCTGAGTTCATAAGAGGTGAAGAAATTGTCACACTTGACATTGTGCCCCCTCAGTACATCTGTCACATCAAGCACAACCCACATCCCCTGGTTCTTCTTCGTGCCTCCACTGGTCGGCTTCCCTGTGTAGACTTGCACCTTCCAAGCGTAGCTTGATTGTGCATCACAGGCCACCCATATCTTGATGCCATACTTTGCTGGCTTGCTGGGCATATACTGCCAGAAAGGACAGCGACCTTTTGACAAAAGAGATTACTACCAGTAAATAGTATCAGTGTCACAGAAAACAATCACATAAATCAATGATATTACAGCAATACATAATAAAATTAACATTGAATATCACTTACATTACAGATATGAAAATAAAAATGTACCTCTGAATAGAACCAGTTGCTCATCCACTGTTACTTCAGGCCCAGGGTTGTAGAGGTATGGCAGACGCTCCACCCACTTCTCCCAGACCTCTCTTATGGCTGCCAGTTTGTCTCTCACACGTCTTGCAGGTCTTGACTCACAGTTATCAAATCGTAGCATTCTTAAGAAAGTGTGAAAGACTTTCAGTGGCATCGTTGCACGGAAAATCGCCCTTCCACTCTCTGCATCCCAGAGACTACATGTAGCCTTGCCTTGGGACCTATACACACCCGCTAAGATTAGCAGCCCTATGTAGGCACACAGGTCAATCTCATCCATCCTTTTCCAGTTGTCTCCATATTTACAGAAACCCTCCAAATTTATCATCTCTAGGATCATTTTTTCGATGGCTGGTGTGATGAACATGTAGAATGTTGAGGCGATGTCCTGGGCATGGGCAGCTGCATGTCTTGTGTGCCCTGGGGTCATCCTTATGACATTTTGTGCTGCCATCCTGCCCTGGTTGTCATATGGTGACAAGGAGCATGTTATTTTGCTGTTCTTTGACAAAAAATGTCTCTTTCAGCTTGGGGGATTTCTTCTTCATCTGAAGATGACGCATCGTGCTCTGGGTTGTATTCTTCCCCATCTTCTTCTTCAGATACCTCCTCCTCTTCTAAATCATTGTTCTCTTGTTCCTCCTGGACATCTGAAAAAATCAGATCTACGAACTGTTGGGTACTGAAATGTGCACTCATGGCTTCAGCAAAGAGAGACCTGGGGGTATTGTCATTTGCAGCACCTTTATAGCCTCTGACCGCATTCTCCATTAGTAAACAATGCTTTCAAGAAATGTTTATTTTGTCTGAAATTTAGTTTATTTTGTCTGAAATTGTTTTTATTTTGTCTGTGGAGATGCTGCACATGCACAAGAAAGTTTTAGTTTTGTTTGAGTTCAATCAGTAGCACACATAATCTCAATTTCTCATTGTGTGTGTGTGTGTGTGTGTGTGTGTGTGTGTCTCTTTGTGGTTTTTGTGGTGTGTAAATAATTGTATAACTGCTGGGTCAAAAATGACCCTAAGACCCTTTGTACCCTGGTGGTGTACAGCTTTCATGGAAATATGAACAAAGGCAATGTTTCACTTTTTCTAATGTTTGGGTCACTCTAGGAAAAGTCATCAAATTTCAAGTTGAAAAAAAAATCATTTAGCTGGTTTTCTGGTCATTTTTGACCCTTAAGACGACACAAGGGCTAGTAAAGAGGTCAAATTGTTCTGTTCTAAGACTGTTATTCAACCTGGTACACATTGTAAATGTCAATATATAAACAATTTGATTTCTTAAAGGTAAAATCTGGGTTAAATACAAGTTATTACTAATTATCCATTCTTTTCTTTTAAAAAAGCACAAATCAAGGTTAAAGTGAGGCACTGCCAATGGAGGTGAATGGGGTCAATCCGTAAATGTTAAAATATTCACTGTTTCAAAACTATAGCCACAAGACATAAACAATATGCATGTTAACCACTGATCTATAATATAGAACTGGATTGCTCATGATGTCACAACAGTGAAGCTACTGCATCTTTGTATTCCCTAACATTCTGTACTCCCTACGGGTCTTAATGGGAAATCATCTGTTTTTGGTGAGTAATTTTTACCCATCCAGTCACTTTAAAAAAAAAAAAGCGTGTAATATTACTCTTTATCGCAGCAGCAATACCTTCAGCGGCACACGTGTTACCTCAATAGAAACAAGTTTAAGAAACTGAGGTTAGATATCAGTAGACATTTTCAAACATATGTTTTGCAGGCTTTAAAGTGTTTATTCTGAATACATAATTATGCGGTGTAACTTCTGTTTACGTTGAACATTCATTGTGGTTATTTTCTTAGGCTAAATGAATAATAGCTATGTAGCTAATGTTAGCTTAGGAAAATAAACACAATGAATAACAGTATAGCTCACCAAGTTAGCTTTTTTTGGTCAAGTTGGATATCGATTTACAGATCAACACCGGTGGTGCAACTGATGAATATAATGTTGGTTTGTATTAACTCGCGGGCAAAATTTCTAAAGTGGCCAATTAGAATTCATGAGGAGCACATGGATATTGTAGAAGTTAAACAAGGTAAGTTTGCAGTTTGAATTTCAATAATCATCCCATTGAATGTTAGATAAAATCGGAATTGGCTTGCAACAGGAGGAAAAAGCTGAATGAGGAGACAATTGTCAGCCTGACTTCACTGAAGAACTGTTTTAACAGGTAAGACAATAGACAACAATAGCTGAGTAAAAAAGATTATACTATCTGTTTTTATTTGCAATGTAGATACTTTTGAAACATGCAGTATACAATAGTCTTATAAAATTACTGTTTCAGATAGTTATAACTTTTAATATTAATAGAAAAGTTGTCCCAAAAATATAAATTCTGTCATCATTACTTAACCTCATGTCCTTCCAAATCCATGTGACTTTCTTTTGCAGAACCCAAAAGAAGGTATTTTGTATTCCATATAAGTAAATCGTGAGCAAAACAGCTTGTTTTGGTCACCATTGACTTTCATTATATGGACAAAAACATTCTTTAAAATATCATCTTTTGTGTTCCACAGAAAAAGTCATACAGGTTTGGAAGGACATGAGGTTGTATTGTATCATGAGTAAATAATGACAGAATTTACATTTTGGGTGAACTATCCCTTTTAATGTATGTATAATACATTGTATGTATACACTTCTCATCTCTTTTTTTATCTGTGTTACAAATTGTAAAAAAAAAAAAAAAGATATTCATTGTCAAAATTTAATTTCTAGGGATGGGCTTGGTGTACAAGTACAAGCTTGCCAAGAGTTTTCCTAAGCCATTTGGAGTGTGATGCAGCACATGTTTCCTTGGCAATGAAGTGGAGCCTGATGTTAGTGTAGCTTTCTGCAATGCACTTTATGAGTATGAATATGTGATTTTTTTGTATGGTTGTAGGTTGAACACGTGTGCCTCAAGTTCCTTGAATGCAGAAACACCATGGAGTTCCAGAACCTTTGTGGAGACCCTGGATTTAAATGGTGTCAAATTCAGAGATGGGCCTTTTGAGTGTGTGCTGTTGAATAAATCTCTCAGCTGTCTTGCAGACTTTCAGGACGCTGTCTGATGGTCTGATAAGTCCACCTCGGGACTTCATGTCGATCAGTGTGTGTCTAAGTTCATCTTGGGAAGAGCTCTCAACACTGAGTGCTGATAAACAGGTAGTGCACTGAATCTTCTTCATAGTTGTTTTAACCACAAAGCCTGCCACCACAGCCTCTTTAAACATGGACAAGCTGGGAAGACTTACAGTGATGTTTTTCTCTGTGTCTTCTCTTTCAGGCTGATAGTCACTTTGCCGAAATGCCAGCATATCAGAAGGTGTTGCCTCCAGTACTACTGTTCTATCCAGTGGTGAAAAGTTGCCACTAGCTCTGATGGCATGTCTTGCTACCATTCTTTTGAAAGCTGACTTAAATTGCCTTGCTGTGGGATTGTTGTTAAATCCATTAGCAGATTTGTCCCCACAAATCTTCTAATTTTTATAGTATTGTTCAGTTTAATAGTCAATTTTTGTGTGTACTTGGAAACTTCTGTTTTTGAATAAATATACAGTATATGTATGATTTCTTGAGTGTGCATAAATGTCAATAAACCTCTTTCTGGTTATGATTTAATAGATCAGGGGATTGTGGAAATATTGATTTATTGATTGGCCAATGATTCAGTGTGTTCACTACATATTCCAGAAATGTATAAATTAATGCAAATGCATGGGATAATTCCATTAAGTAAAGGTAAATTAATATATATACAACATACTGCATATTAACTTGTGTGTATATATACACTATACTACATTTTTATATTGACTCTTCTGGGTTTATTCTGAAGAGGTACTGTCTAGTTACAATATCAATACAAAGCTAGTCGTTTTTATTAACAATCACTGATCTCAGTGATTACAACTTTTTTTAAACTCTATGAAGGCAGAGAAATGTTGCATCCTGTAACAATCTGCAGATGTCGCTATTGGATACATTTGCTCTGGCGTTAACGACTCATTTGTGCCTAATAGGTACATAGTCTGTATAAATTACAACCTGTGGGCACTTTTGCCACATCCTTTAGTGAACGTTGTTTCACAGTTAAATGCAGCACATCAGGTCATCTTGATAGTTTCGTCGGTAGGGAATAGTAAGATGGCTGCTATAGCACTTCCAGTGGCTTCACCTACTGCTGGCAGTTTAGAATTCAATGAGCAATCGTGTTATATATTTATATATAGATTAGTGGTGTTAACATGACTTTAATGTGATACAATCGCTAACTAACCTTTTCTGTGTAAAGTTATATCCAATTCTACAACTCAGATCCATGACTACATAATGCCGTAAACCCTAAAACCCTAAAACAGCTGTAAAAATGTAAATCTTTACTTTATATTTTAAAACTTTACAGTTCAAATACTGTGCAAGTTTTAACTGAAGAATGAATTTAAGTGCTTTTATAAAATTATAATCTTTACATTTCTGCTTTTAGTCCTTCCAAAAATTGGCCCCATTCACTTCCATAATAAGTGCCTCACTGTAACCCACATTTTTGTTTTGTTTAATTTATTTTGATTAAAGGAGGGACGAGTCGAATTTAATTTTTGTGGCAATCAACATTATGCCACAAATGCTGTCATTTGAGCGTAACTTGTATTAAACCGAGAATATTCCTTTAACATAGACCTTATTCACGCTAGTGCCATCTTTGATTTTTAATGGGAATGACAATGGGGCTGTAAGGGATAGACTTACCATCTCTTCAATGGGCTGTACTGCAGTTTAAAGTGTTTTTGGATCGTTCCGCAGACAAAACATTGATAACATATCTGTCCAAGAACATTAAGTATATAAAGAACTCCAGACAACATGAGTTGTGGAAAAGCAGATGTGATCTAGGAGCTTTATACAGCTTTATACCATTCGTGCAATTGAAGAGATGGTAAGTCTGTCCCTCACAGCCTCGTTGTCATTCCAGTTAAAAATCAAAGATGATGCTAGCGTGAATAAGGCCTATTACAACCCCAAACCCTAACCAAGTCCTCAAACTGGGTGATTTGTCACATTTACATTCATTTTTCATTATTGCTTCTCTGTGTCAGCCAGAGAATTTGACCTTCTGCATTTTGTTTTTCACTGCTCTTAGAAACAGGATGTGACCATTTAATGTCCATTCTGTCTTACTCTTGTGTGCCAAGCCAAAAAGGAAGTGCAGTTTGATCAGTGTTGGCCTAGACATGCACACACACCCCTCTATCCTTAAAATAACACTGTACTAGCTGCCAAGAGTGTCTCTAACATGACAAAACACCGCTCCAGAAAAACCCGCTAGCAGACTGTCATTTGCTATATAGTGTGTGTCTGTGTGCTACAGATGACACCTCACTACACTGAGCCTCTTGTGCAGCAGATGGCCGAAGACATAAACAAGATCTTGCTTCTGGGATTTAAGTTTTGGCCTTGAGATCTTGGTGTTTATCTCACCAAATGCCTAATCATATCTCTCTATGTCAAGAGTCCATCTGAATAGAGAAGATAACTTTTCTAAATCATTCAGCTGGCGAGTAAATGAGATCATATGCTGGAAATCACATCTTGCTAAAATCTTCCTTATTTCATAATATTGACCACAACCCTTTTAGGTCTTTAAAATAGGCCACTATTGCCTCAGTGTTAAAAAAAAAAAAAAAAAAAGGGGGATTCCTTGAAATGAGGGAATTGTGGAAGAGGGGCTGGATTTGTTTGTGTTAAACAGATAAACTTAAAATGACATTTCAGTCTGTCTTCCTTCTATTTTAATTTAACACACTCTTGTCCATCCTTTAAAGCCAAGCACACACTATAAGACAGAAGAATGTTGCCCTGCATATATTTAAAGACAGAATCGCAGACAAGTACTGGCAATGACAAGATCACTGTCCTTCTCGACTGTACCAACAAGATTTGGTTATCTTGCACACTTAATTAAAAGTGTACTCAAGTAGTGAGTAACTCGTTACTTTCACAAATGACATAATGGACGTTAACTCCCCTATATTCCATTATATAATACACATTTAACACATAATACAAAGCATCACACTGGTTTGGAACAACATGAGGGTAGAGAAATGATGACAGAATATTAAATTATGTCTGAGCTATCACTTTAAAGAGATAGTTTACCCAAAAATGAAAATTCTCTCATCATTTACTCACCCTCATGCCATCCCGGATGTGTATGACTTCCTTTCTTCTGCACAACACAAATTAAGATTTTTAGAAGAATATTTTAGCTCTGTAGGACAACATTTTGATGCTCCAAAAGCACATAAAGGCAGCATAAAAGTAATACATAAGACTCCAGTAGTTAAATCCATGTCTTTAGAAGTGATATGATAGGTGTGGGTGAGAAACAGATCAATATTTGTCATTTTTTGCTAGACAGCAGGGCGATATGCAGAGAAGGATGTGAATCACCAAAAACACAAGAAGAAGAATGTGAAAGTGATCTGTTTCTCTGTTTCTCATCCACACCTATCGCTTCTGAAGATACTGATTTGACCACTGGAGTCATATGGATTACTTTTATGCTGACTTATGTTTGTTTGTTTAGCTTTAAAATGTTGCCACCCATTCACTTGCATTGTATGGACCTACAGAGCTGAGAAATTCTTCTAAAAATCTTCATTTGAGTTCAGCAGATAAAAGAAAGTCATACACATCTGGGGTGGCAAGAGGGTGAGTAAATAATGAGAATTGTAATTTTTGGGTGAACTATCCCTTTAAGGGCTCTTGTCAGATCTGGATGAATTTGTCAATAAGAGAGGTTTGGTAACATTTCTAGTAAATATTATGGTGAAAACATGAAAATGTACCACAAGGACATTATATATAATGCTGAAATATAAACCAAAGCAAGATCATGCTTTATTAATGCCTTCTTTCGCTATTTCATAGCTTTTAAAGTCCTGTGTGGATTCTTATTTCAGTGTAGTTACAGTTTTCAGTGTCATAAGTATTTAGATCATTAGTTCTATACAGCAGTATCGCCGCTCTCTAAATGCAGAGTACGCAGCCTACGTAGGGCACCAACTCACTCGCTGTGTCTGAAACTGCCCCCTATCCACTATATAGTGCAGTATTTCGAGTGTCCGCTATTTTGTAGGAGTGTCTGAATTCTGAGTGAGCCACTCATTCCCTACTTTTGTTCACTCATTCTTACCCACAAAATGCACTCTAATTTCAAGTGTACATTTGATGTACACTCGACAATGGTTAATTGCCCACAATCCACCACGGGGAAGACGTACGAGCTTGGAGTTTACTGCTTCCTTCACTCCTGCAATATTTTATTTCATGCTGACTGCAGTAAAT
Organism: Myxocyprinus asiaticus; assembly: GCF_019703515.2. Lineage (NCBI taxonomy): Eukaryota > Metazoa > Chordata > Actinopteri > Cypriniformes > Catostomidae > Myxocyprinus > Myxocyprinus asiaticus. The sequence continues at coordinate 34,704,704 of NC_059369.1, forward strand.
TACTTTTTGACAAATCATTGCTTGATTAAAATAACATAACATATAGAGAGTCAAAACATACAGATACATTTTAAAATGTACTTTTTATTTGATAAAATGTGCTTACTCTTTATATTAACACACAGTATATATTAAAAATGACAAACAGAATGAAGATTTATTGTATAAATAAATTATTTAATAAGAATAACAAGTAAGGCCCAAGTATTTTAAAATTTCATGTGACGTTGTTCCTGCGACAGCCCCAGAGCTCCGACACTCACGTCCGAATTCACTCATTTCCTTCACTTACTGCTGAGACATAGTGCACTAACTGCCATTCATTATATAGGAAATAGTGAATGCGTTAACGATTCGCCATACAATTGCCTCGCGCCCGCGCATCTCTCACATGCGTGCCCCGCGCACCTCGCTGTGCACGCGCAGAAATGCTGTCTGTTCGCACTCCAGTTGTCAATCACGCGAATGGCATTGATTTACACTTAACTTGGATGTTTACATGGATTTATACAGGTAATCTGCTGGAAGTAGCTGCGATAGTTTCCAGTACCCCCGCGAGTGCACGGATTAAATCCATAAATACTGCTTATTACATGCGGGATGCTTGACAAAGCGCACTGATATATTGCTGCACTGATTTAAAAATTTACACTTAAAAACTGATGTCATAAGAGCCCAGTTACAGAATCACCCTGAAAATTACCATCTCATTACACAGAAAAGCCCGTGTTAGGATTAGAGCCAAAATTTACCTCAGCATGCTGCCTTAAGTTGGAGCTGTGATTTTTATCTTGAAATATCAGCTTGTCTTGGTGTTAAATGAATGCACTGCATGACGAAACTATTCTTTTTTCACTGTGCAGAGTGAAGAAAGTGTTTCACTTTGAAGAGTTTGATGCTGCTGCAGTGACTGAGTGACAGTCTGTGACACCGGCTCAGCGCGCGCAGCTGTGTGAACTTCCACTCTCGTAAAAGTCCCATTCAATAATCTCTCAATAAATTACACATTAATTAGAATTAAACCCAGTAATGTAACGATAGTAACGCCACCCAATGTAAAGAAGTAAATGTAAAAAAAAATCATTAGAAATTTACTTCAGTGAGAGTAAATAGTACCCACATTTAAACCTACTCTAAAAGTAATTTTTTTCCCAAAAAGTTACTCAAGTAAATGTAACGGAGTATATGTAGCACGTTACTACCCACCTCTGATTCTTGGCAGCATGTCTTGGCTTGATTTATTTTTACACTGATTTACACAGAATGGGACAAAGATAAAAGGGTACAAAAATATGGACAAAATATAGTTGGAAGGACGTGAATAGAAGTTTAAGGTTTTATTTATTTATTTAAGCTCCTGCTGCCCTTTGCCTAAGCCTTCTCTTATGCTTTTTCACTCTCTCACATTGCTGTTGCAGCTTTCTCACTTGAATGTGAGACAGTGCGCACACCTGAAGGCTGATTCAAACCAGTTTAAAATTGACCACAAGCTAAATTCGGAAACCCATACCACCATATACATGTACACTATCGGTCAAAAGTTTTGAAACACACTCATTCTTTATTTTTTTTCACATTTTAGAATAATAGTCAAGTCATCAAAACTATGGAATAACATAAATGGAAATATGGGAATTATATTGTGACTAAACAAAATCCAAAATAAATCAAAACTGTGTTATATTTTAGCATCTTCAAAGTAGTCACCCCTTGCCTAGAATTTGCACACATGTACTCAACTTCTTGAGGTATCACCCTGGGATGCTTTTTAAACAGTATTGAAGGAGTTCCCATCTATGTTGGGCACTTACTGGCTGCTTTTCTTTATTATTTGGTCCAAGTCATCAATTTCAAAAACTTTTTTTTTCTTTTTTCTTTTTTTATTAAATTTTAGTTTTGTAATGAAATAAATTAATATGGTGGCACAATTATATTTTTGTCTACAAAACTAATTTCAATCATTTAAGCAAATGCCTTCAGATCAAAAGATTTTTAAGATCATGAGAAACATTTCAGTCAAGTGTTTCAAAAGTTTTTACCGGTAGTGTATGTCTATTTAGATATGGCAAAAATAGTATGTGTAGTATGTCACAACATGTCTCGAGTGTGCACACTAGAAGAGGATCAGCGTTGAGTAGATGGCTTCAACTGGACTGATCTGGTGCTTTTTTGATGCAGACTAATCACAGACTTAAAGCCTGAAAAGGCAACAATGTTCAGTCTTAAAGTGTGTGCTTGGCTTAAATGGTAGTCAAAGCCACAACCAAAAAGTCTGTTAGTGTATGTGTGGGTGCACACAACATGTGTTGGGAAATCCTGAGAGAATCCTGGATTTTTGGCATCAGTGGGGACAGCCAGTTGAAAACTAAAAACATGAAAGGATAATGCGCTTGAGAGCGGAGAATGGAGCTTTTGTTTGGAACCTGTCCAGCGTACTAATTCCACCTTTTCACTGGTCAATGTCGCCATCCTGACTAGTTGTAGACATCCTGTTCCATGTTATAACTGACTTTCAAATAATGAAACTAAACTTTTGTGCTGTGTGTTTTAGACTAACTACACTTGAAAAACCTAATTGTTGAATAACAAAATTGATTGCAGTGGTACATTGGGCTGAATATTTGAAAACTCTTGGAACTTGAAAATATAGTTGTATTCATTCATGAATAAAATATTTACAGTTTCAACTTAGTGGTTGAAAGCAAAAAAAAAAAAAAAAACTATAACACGTCTTGAAATATGAACCCAATCACAAACCCAGACCTTTAAATATCCAATCCCACTTTTAAAATAAATTTACTAATGGCCCCATCAGCAACACCTCTTCTGAGCTCTGCTGTTCATTTCTAAAAGCAACATTAGACCAAATACCTCACCAATGATGTTAAATGGCACAGTGTACAAGAGTTAGCGACAACATGACAAGCATGCTGATTCCCCACCCTACAACTGTCAGATAACAGCACCTCAACAATGACCACCATCTATGTAAATGCTAAACCATTGACAACTATGCAACTCACTTATCACATAGAAATGTCCTAATAGGAATAAAGAGGGTGTGAATGGGCAGGTAAGATGAAGCTCAGGAAATGTGTGTTAAGAAGAGCCATCAGTACTTCCAATGACACATATTCATTTATGTGTGGATCCTGTCAAACCCCAGATGGCTTGAGATGCCTTTTATTTTCTGGATTACATTGACTTTCTAATGGAACTGCTGGAAGAACTGTTTTATTGTCAGTGTGATGAATATTAAGTGTTTTGGAGGACTTCTGATGATTAAAGAATCTCAGAGACAGTCAGAAACATATCAGAAAAGTGTTTTCCAAAATTGCATGCAGTAGCTGTTTGAATTGTAATAACTGAAATGTAGAACTTCTATGTAAACATAGCAGTGCAGTGCAGTCCTGACAGTTATTGTGTGTGTGTATGTGTGTGTATATATATATATATATATATATATATATATATACTCATAAACATATGATTAAGCCACTCATATACATATATTGCAGCGTGGAGGAGGGCGGGGCCGGGCGGAATGACGGATGCCCGGACCCCAATCAGGGATAATATATATATATATATATTATCCCTGATTGGTGTCCGGGCATCCGTCATTCCGCCCAGCCCCGCCTCCTCCACGCTGCAATATATGTATATATATATATATATATGTATGTATATATATATATATATATATATATATATATATATATATATATATATACATATATATATATATATATATATATATATATATATATATATATATATATATATATATATATATAGATATGTATATATATATATATATATATATATATATATATATATATATATATATATATATATATATATATATATATATATATTTAATGTGTTTTTGCTGGGGACAAATTGACCCGAAAAAGAAACAACATTACAGATAATGGATATAAATAACTATGGTAGAATATGGCTAAAGGCCCTAGGGGTAAAAGCCACATTTGATTTGATTTTCTTCCAAAACACTAAAAAGCATCAAAAACTACCACAGTACTTTCCCAAACACTTGTTTGTCACTATACACTGCAAAATTGTCCTGATCCATGAGATCATTGCATTTAATCTCTAAAACTTGATACTGAGGAAAGTTGATCTAATATTTGTTTAAATGTTGCAAATATATGATGCTAATGAAAATCCCTGAAATTAACACATATTTAGACATTTTTTTTTTTTTTCAAGGTGATTAAATCAGAAGCTTTTAATAACATTCCAAAAAGTGAGAGGATAGTATTTGGGGTAAAAAGCCCCCATGTTGCAGGGGCTAAAGCCTCTTATATAACACCTTATTTTTCTTAAGAGGGTGGAATAGATTTGTTCTGAAATGTTTTCAAAGTTGGTTTACATTGACTGATCTAATCACAATGGAGATTAATTTGATGTGAATGTAATATTTACTACTAAATACCAGGGTCTTGCCATTATATTTGAATGCCATATGCACAGTGGGACATTTGTTATACAAAAGGCATTCCTGTTTCATTCTATGTTGGGAAATGTTAATTCAACCTGGTTACGATCTTTCCATTTTAAATAAGGTTGTTGTATGTCCCAGTGGTCAGTGTGTGTGTGTGTTTGTGTGTGTGGGAACTGCTCTGTGGACTGTGACCAGGACAGAGGAGTTATACGCTCACAGAGAGCAGCTTCTATAGACCCTCTGCTTGTCGTATTGATTTAGCAACGTTTGGACCTACAAGTGACCCACAGCCCATTCACACCACTGAAAACTCTGGCCTATGCCTCCACAAGAAACAGTCCCCTCCCTCCATAATCTTCCCCCACTCTCCACGCCAGACATGTTTATGGCCAAAGCTTGGGGTACAAGTCTTTGAGTCCCTTGTCTGGCATATGGAGCCCTGCAACAAAAGGGCTCTTGTGGAGAAAACACAAAGCAGGTCGGTCCATTTTCCAGAGGGGGTGAAGTCAGTGTAGTAGTAAAGCTGAGCTGATATTTTGAGGGGGCAGTGCCTCAGAGGAAGAGGAAGGGACTTCTGTGGGGAACATATGCTGATTGACAGTAAGCAATGCTAAGACAGCCACTCAGCCATTCAATTAATTATAAATGTAAAGTTCTCATGACTAAATATAATAGTAATAATTAATAATAGTATGAAGTGTTAAGAAATTATAAGAAATCTTACAATTTCGCCATGTCATTCTTTTTTGTCTGAACATCCCATATAAGGAAAAAGGTCTCATTTGTTTCTCCCAGACAGCAGAGATTAAATAAAAAGCAAATGGAAAATTATGCTTACATCTCCTGCTTAGAGTTTACACCCGAGAAAATATCCCTAGTTATATTTAATGTCATGTGTCTCCTCCAGAGTCTCAGAATCCATGGAATCTAAGAGATTTGCCAAAATAGCAAAAATAAATAAATAAATAAATAAATAAATAAATCTAAAAATTCTATCAAAAAAGTCAGTGCACACTAAAATATTAACAAAAACTTATCTGGACTATGCTATCCATATTAGCATAGTCCAGTAGGGCTAATTTTAAAGCTCTACGTATACTATTACTCAACAATTATCTCATATATGCATTTTTTTACACTGTAAAAGAAAGAAAATCCATCTTATGGGACTCTACATAAAAACACATGTTAGACCAACAATTTCCCTCCAAATGTTTTCCAAACAAGCCAAACTGAGTTGTCTGAATGAACAATTTCATATTGAACAAAGTTGCTGATGCATGTTCTGAGTATGCATTGCGACATTAATTACACGGTTAGTTTTATAGGCTTTTGTTTTTGCTGTTTGCTGACTTTATGCTGTTATTGTTGTTTTGTTTAGTTTTTTGTTTGTTTGTTTTTTGTTGCCACTGTAAGTTAATTGTTGTGTGGTGATATTAAGAACTCATCTTTTAACTTAATGAGGTTTGTTGTATGTCTCTTATTGAGGTTTGTGTGTTTTGTGTGTCTTTTTCAAACAATTGTACAGTATGTACTATCTTTTCTTGCAAGACATACCTGTACATTTCATCAGAGGCAAAGATTGCAGTTAACTTCATGTCCAATGACATGTCAATCCATATATAAGTTTGAAATGATGACAAAATGAAAGTTCTCAAATTGTGAATTGATAGATGAATCAGAGCCAGGAATCAAACTTGGGTCTCTGACACAAGAGTCTTAATTTCTACCACTGAGCCACAGAAGGGAGTTGAACACAACAGTCAGACACGCTCTTAAAAGAACTCAATAAACTCTTCTAACAAAAATAGCAAAAGAGTATAAAAGCAATTTCTTACTGACAATCACAAAAAACAGAAAAATCTTTAGTCCAGAAAAGGATCTGAAAGGAGGAAAAATGATCTCCAAAAAACTCAGGAAAAAGACATCAAAAAAACAGCAAAAAATAAACACGGGGAAAGAACAAACCAAAAGGCTTACAAAGTTTAGTACTTGGAACTAGAGCAAACTTACGGCAGTAACTGGCTAGGAACATCAATAACCAAGCAAAGAAACAAAAAGGAAGTGAACAACTTAAATACACAGTCCAGAACGAGGCACAGGTGAATACAATAACACATGATAAAATGGCGGGAAACTGAAAAGAAATACAATGAGGGCCTCTAGTGGCCAAAATAAAACATTAAAGCAGAAAACTCTGACAGGACCCCTCCCTCTAGGAACGGCTCCTGACGTTCCCTCCTGGACGACTGGACTTGCGAGCATGAAATTCTTGAATTAGTTTGGGGTGCAAGATGTCCTTGGCAGGGACCCAGGAGCGCTCCTCAGGGCCATATCCTTCCCAGTCCACAAGATACTGCCGGGACCTACGTACTCGACGGGCATCCAGTATTCTGTGGACTGTGTAGGCTGGCTGGCCACCAATGATACGAGGAGGGGGAGGTTTACCTGTCGCAAGAAAAGGAGAAGACAAAACAGGTTTTAACAGTGAGACATGAAAAGTGGGATTTATCTTCAAAGACCTGGGCAAATATAAATGGTAAGTCACTGGGTTTACTTTCCTGGCAATCCTGAAGGGGCCAATGAACCTCTGGGAAAGTTTACGGGATTCCACCCAAAAGGGAATGTTCTTGGTGGAAAGCCAGACTCTTTGGCCGGGGCACAGAGTAGGGGCAGGTCTGCGTCTACGATTGGCCTGGTGCTGATACTGCTGAGAGACCTTCAAGAGCTTGAGTCGGGCTTTTTTCCATGTCTAGCGGCAACGTTTAACGAACTGTTGAGCAGAGGGAACTTCAACCTCCACTTCTTGCTCAGGGAATAGAGGAGGGGTGTATCCCAACTGGCACTCGAAAGGGGACATGCCTGTAGCTGAGGAGCGAAGGTATTGTGAGCGTATTCTACCCACATGACGAAGGAAGACCAAGAGGATGGGTTGTTAGCTGCCATACACCTCAGTGTAGTCTCAAGATCCTGGTTAAGCCTCTCCGTTTGCTCATTGGACTCCGGGTGGAACCCAGAAGATAGACTCACTGTAGCCCCCAGAGATTGACAAAATGCCCGCCAGAATCGGGAGGAAAATTGGGGTCCTCGATCAGAGACGATGTCTTGTGGGATGCCAAAGACTCGGAAGACATGGTTTATAACCAATTCAGCAGTTTCTTTAGCAGTGGGTAGTTTGGGCAGAGGAATAAATCGGGCAGCCTTGGAGAATCTGTCAACTATGACCATGATAGTATTGTTGCCTCGTGATAGCAGAAGTCCGGTGATAAAATCCATAGAAAGATGAGACCAAGGTCTATGAGGTATGGAGAGAGGATGCAATAGCCCCTGTGGAGAGCGGTGAGGGACCTTATTTTGGTTGCACATGGGACATGCGTTTACAAATGTTGTCACATCCTCCTTGATAGTTGGCCACCAAAATAGTCTTTGGAGGAACTCAAGAGTGCGAGAGGTACCAGGATGACAAGTGAGACAAGAGGAGTGTCCCCACTGGAGGATCTGGGAGCAGACAGCTTTAGGGACAAACAGGCAGTGGGTTGGCCCCCCTCCTGGGTCAGGTTCTTGGGCTTGGGCTTGTTTTACAGTATTTTCCAGATCCCACCTGATAGGAGCTATTATCTTGGAACTGGGAATAATTGATGCGATAGAATCTTCCTGAGGAGTGTTTACATATACTCAAAGCATCAGGTTTTAGGTTTTTAGAGCTGGGGCGGTAGGATAAGATGAACTGGAAACGGTTGAAGAATAAGGACCAACGTGCCTGGCGGGGGTTGAGTCGCTTTGCCTGCTGAATGTATTCCAGATTTTTGTGGTCCGTGAATACTTGGAATGGGTGTTTGGCCCCCTCAAGCCAATGCCTCCACTCTTCAAGTGCTAGCTTAACTGCCAGTAACTCTCGATCCCCTACATGATAGTTCGTCTCAGTCAGTGTAAGGCGGTGGGAAAGGAATGCACATGGATGCAACTTGTTGTCCTCCCCTCTTTGGGACAGCACAGCTCCAACCCCTATGTCTGAAGCATCGACCTCCACGATGAAGGTTTTATCTGGGTTAGAGAGAATGAGAATAGGTGCAGAGGGAAAATGGCTTTTGAGTTTGCTGAAGGCCAACTCTGCTTCATGTCCCCAATTAAAGCTGGTTGTGTTCCCTTTGGTGAGGGCAGATAAAGGAGCCGCCACAGTACTGAAGTTCCGGATGAACTTGCGATAAAAATTGGTGAAACCAAGGAAACGCTGTACTTCCTTTACTGACGAGGGGGGAGGGCCAATCCACAACTGCTTGAACCTTTTGAGGGTCCATTTGTATCTGGCCAGGCTTGATAATGAACCCCAGGAACTGAACTTTGGTCACATGGAACTCGCATTTCTCAGGTTTAACATAAAGATGGTTATCAAGAAGACGTCTGAGAACCTTACTGACGTGTTTTACATGTTCTTGGAGGGAACTCGAGAAGATGAGGATATCGTCCAAGTAGACAAACACAGATTGGTTGAGCATGTCTCTGAGAACATCATTAATGAGAGCTTGAAATACTGCAGGAGCATTGGTGAGACCGAAGGGCATAACCAAATATTCATAGTGCCCAGTGGGCATGTTGAAGGCGGTCTTCCATTCATCTCCTTGCCTGATGCGCACGAGTTGGTAGGCATTGCACAAGTCAAGCTTAGTGAAGATGGAGGCTTCTTGCAGAATTTCGAAAGCAGTGGTCATTAATGGCAAGGGATAGCGGTTTCGAACAGTGATCTTATTAAGGCCCCTGTAATCAATACATGGCCGGAGTCCGCCATCCTTCTTCCCAACGAAAAAGAATCCTGCTTCAGCAGGGGAAGTGGATGGTTGGATGATACCTGCCGCAAGGGATTCATTAATGTATTTGTCCATAGCAGCTCGTTCGGGGGGAGACAAAGAGAATATACGACCTCTGGGGGGGGCAGGTTCCTGGGAGCAGCTCAATGGCACAATCATAGGGGCGATGAGGAGGCAAGGAGGTGGCCTTCCTTTTGCTGAACACTGCCTTGAGGTGGTGGTACTGAGCAGGGACCTGAGACAGATCTAGGGTTTCTTGGGACTTGAGAAAAAGATCAGGGGAATTCTGGGCCAAGCATGTAGTCTGACAGGTTGGACCCCAACTGAGAACAGCGCCAGTGGACCAGTCAAAGTGTGGGTTATGCTGGAGGAGCCAGGGGAAACTCTGGAGTCTGTATAAGGTGAAAGCACATTCTCTCCTGGTGCTGGTAAGTGACGAGACCAAGGAGAGAGGTGAGGTGGGTTATTTTGCCTGGAGCTAACGGTCTTCCATCCAAGGCTGTCACAGTTAGGGGGGCAGGAAGGGAATTAATAGGAATCTGGAGACTCTTGGCAAGGGAAATATCCATGAAATTCCTGGCAGCACCAGAATCAATCAGTGCCTGGAGTTGGTGTTTTTGATCTCCCCAAGTGTGTGTGATGGGAAGGAACAATCCAGAGTTGGAAGGTGAAGCTGTGTGTGTAACTCCCGTTACAGTCCTTCCTTGCCTGTACGGGACTGGGCGTTTCCCGAAAGCTCGGGGCAGGCAGAGCGAAAATGACCATACACTCCACAATATAGATAACAGTGCTCTCTCATGCGACGGTCTCGTTCTGATGGGGAAAGTCTAGTCCTTCCCAATTGCATGGATTCCGAGGACTCGTGGGGCACTGGTAGCATTGGAGCAAGTGCTAGACTGGCAGACAATGTGGAAACAGATGGCCGGTTCAGGCTTCTCTCCCTCAGGCGATTATCCAGCCGGATTGCTTGATCCATGAGGGTCTCGAGATCACGAGCAAGTTCTCTGGTAGCCATATCATCCTTGATTGCCTCAGACAGACCACTCAGGAAGCACACCATGAGGGCCTCGTCGTTCCAGCCGCTCCCTGCTGCAACTGTCCGAAACTGTATGGCATATTCAGCCTCACTGCCATTACCTTGTTGGAGGGTGAGAAGTCTCTTAGAGGCTTGCCGCCCACTGAGGGGGTGGTCAAAGACTCGCTTGAACTCCTTTTTAAACACAGAATAACTGGAACAGAAGGGTGCCTGTGCCTTCCAGATCACTGTTGCCCAAGAAAGAGCCTTGCCAGAAAGGAGGGTAATAACATATGCGATCTTGCCCGATCTGAGGGGAAGCAAGATGGTTGTAATTCAAATGTGAGAGAACATTGAGTCAGGAACCCATCACATGCACTGGGATCACCTGAGAAATGTTGTGGTGGAGGTAGGCAAGGTTCAATCAGGGGAGAGAGTACTCAAGAATCCAGAAGGGGTACCAAGGCAGCAGGAGAAGCAGTAGCTGTAGTAGATAGCAGCCGGTCCAGGATCTGACAAACAGAAATCATGAGATCCAACAACATTTGTGAGTGTTTAGCCATCACAGTCTCCTGCTGGACTAGTGCTGACTCATGGTGTTGGATTGTGGACTCCTGCTGAGCAATTGTGGCCAGGAGTTCTTGAGCATTAGGCATCTCTGGGTTCATAGTGTGGCTTGGTTATTCTGTCAGAGCCAGGAATCAAACTTGGGTCTCTGACACAAGAGTCTTAATTTCTACCACTGAGCCACAGAAGGGAGTTGAACACAACAGTCAGACACGCTCTTAAAAGAACTCAGAAGAGTTTATTAACAAAAATAGCAAAAGAGTACAAAAGCAATTTCTTACTGACAATCACAAAAAACAGAAAAATCTTTAGTCCAGAAAAGGATCTGAAAGGAGGAAAAATGATCTCCAAAAAACTCAGGAAAAAGACATAAAAAAACAGCAAAAAATAAACACGGGGAAAGAACAAACCAAAAGGCTTACAAAGTTTAGTACTTGGAACTAGAGCAAACTTACGGCAGTAACTGGCTAGGAACATCAATAACCAAGTAAAGAAACAAAGGAAGTGAACAACTTAAATACACAGTCCAGAACGAGGCACAGGTGAATACAATAACACATGATAAAATGGCGGGAAACTGAAAAGAAATACAATGAGGGCCTCTAGTGGCCAAAATAAAACATTAAAGCAGAAAACTCTGACAAGTTGGCTCGACAAGAAATTAGTAGATCTCTCAACAAGGATTTTTGCATTTAGTAAACAAACAAATTAAAATTGACTGCACAAAACAATGTTACAGAGGACAGAATAAGCTGTCTTGCATATGTCAGCATGTAATATGAACTTCTATATTTGGACAACAGCATTCAGTTTATTTTAAATTCCAGTTGGCTAATATAGCTAGAAGTCACAAAATTGCTAAAACATAATTTAAAGGTTTCTGAGGCATTCAATTGACAATGATATGTTTACAAGACCGGCCTCCGAAAACATGTTATTTCAAAGCCATATTTCTGAGTTGCCCATTATCTGTTGTCATCCAAAGACAATTATCACGATGAATGATCAAAACCATTTGTCAAACTGGCAGTGCGAAAGCCAGCAAAGAGCTGGTCAAAACCTCACAGCTACAGTTTAACCTCCTAAATGGCTGGAGGATGGGTGGTGATAATCCACTTGTTTTTCTGGGTTATGAAAGATGTCTATAAGAGACCAGGCAACTTTCACATTCATTCCTGTCTAAGGGGAAAACAAGTAGCAGTTTTCAACATCTGGTCTGGCAATAGTTCAACATCTCACAGTTCCTGTCATAAATTCACCTTGGAGGCCTTTTTATTATTATTATTATTATTATAAGGCCTCATATTATTACAAAATATGTGTAACATCAAATTAAATTGTTTTGATCTATGCAATGTTTACGGTGTTGAGATTATACTGCCATTCTTATTATCTTACTCGTTGATCCATGTGAAAAAAAAAAAAAAAAAATCACCCTGACAAAAAAAGTCTAGGGCAGTGTGTAAGTAACATATACTGTACATATAATTATTTTTTGTCTTGCTTAGAGGAATAGTTTGGCTTACTGTCTCACAAAGCTGTTATATAACTTTGAATATAAACTGTACAGTTTGAATACAGCTCACAAATCTATGGATGACGTTTATTTTATTTTATTTTTTTTTCTGTATTTTTCCCATTCACTTTCATTATATGTTAAATAGAGGATATTCTTCAAAATTTCACATTTTGTGTTCCACAGAAGAAAGAAAGTTAAAAAGGTGAAGGTGAGTAAATAATGATTTTAGGGTGAACGTTTACTTTAAATGAGTCAAGATGCATCTTTTTTTTAATTATTATTATTATTATTCGGTTATATATTAAATAAAATGACAACATATCATTTAAATGAAAGACAACTAATAATCATAACAGAGCAGTGGGGTTTATTGCCTGTTCAACATGGTTTTATAAACTATTTTGTATTCATGTGTAAAATCCCTATTTTTGTATCAGATGTATGCACTTTGATACAAGAGGACAGTGTTTTTGTATAAATTTAGGCCTACTGACACAGAGCAAATCTGCATCTGCATAATCTTCTTTGCTGACCAAACCAGCATCATTGCTCACCCAGAATCAAAACAACCATCCCAGGTCTCAGGGAAGACTTTATGTCCTATAATTGTTCATTTCTAAGCTTGGATGACCTTGTGTCTTTCCTTTTCTACAGAGAAGCCTGTCATTGTGCAATCTCCTCCATCTTCCCTTTTTGCCTTTTGACGCGATGTCTCAAAAGAGGCCATTCATCCCTGCTTGGCACAATACCTGCAATTAAATTTGCACAAGTATACAGAGCTTGAGTTTAGAATAAGAGACACAAGAGAATGTGTTGCATTAGTGGCTGGTATCTAAAACAGTGCTTTCCAAACATTATCCCATGTCTGCCAGTGTTTTCTTACTTTTTATAAAGACAATAGGCATATTTTAGTCTTCTGACTTAAATCTGGCTTACTTGACTTTGCTGCAAACAAATAAAACCTTTCGTTTCAGTTGTGCATCTCCCTGCCCAAATTTAACTCCAATAGTCTTTATCAGCCATAAAAGAGAAGGTGCTCTCAGGGATAGAGGTCTGTTTGCGTAGCCCTATCATTCTCATAGCAGAATTGTATGAGGTGCTGAAGCTCCACTCTGTGATAAGGCTTCATTGTGTGTTAAAGGGACAGTGGTGTCATAGCTCTCTTTTTCTAATATTTGAAGTTAGTTAATATGGTGAGAACTGGTTGGGGTTTATTTTACTTATCCTGTGTAAACATATATATATATATATTTGACACACTTGACTGAATGACATGATTAAATGTTTGAAATTAGTTTTGCAGGCATAACCTGTAAATTCTGCATACATTACAAAACTATTTCAATTGGATTGGTTGGATAGTGAAGGAAAAGCTGGCAACAAGTGCCCAGCATCACTCTTAAGTGGAAAATAGTAATAAAGAATGAGTGGGCATGTCACCAAACTTTAGACTAGCTGTTTTTAACAGCTCTCAAACCCAAAGCCTGATCAAAGAGCTCATTCTTTGATTGCAGCTGTGGCATACTAATTAAAACTTTCCTGATCAGTAAATTAATTAAATTAAAAAAGCCTGAACAAAACAAGACAAATTAAAAACAGAAACAATAAATCGACACATATAGTGTGTGCAATATACATTGACTTAAATTTGTGATAATGAAATTTATGTGCAAATGACTAATCGGTTTAATGCAGCTCAACAGCCTTGGATCTCTGTAATGAATTATGATATTGTCTCATATACACTCTTCCCAACTTATCAGGGGCTACCCAGGGACTCCCATGCCTAAGAGTGTAATATCGGGCTAAGACTGCCCACCTGATTTGCCCCATCAGGTATGATGGTGGTGACAATGGCCTCAGGTTAGAGTCATTTACAGCTAAATACAACAAACAGAGGAAAGATAACGGTATATTTACTAACATTCAGACGATGTCAGGCAATATAATGAAGGACAGAATTGTGACACATTTTGAAGACTTACGCAATGGCTATGTGCAACATCTTGTCCAATTTTTGTGAAAGCGCTTATCCTAAGCATAATTTTCGTGCCCGTGTAAAGTGCAGGAGGGTGTGGGTGAGAGTGTTTGTGCTATCTGTGAGTGTATGCGCGAAAACTGTGGGTGTACTCTATGTAAATGAAGTGGCGCAAAGCGCAGTTTGCTATTTTCCTGAGAAATTGGTCATAGCACTAAGATGTTTGAGAAGCACATTTATTCTCAGCGCAAAGTCTAAACTCAGCTCCTGCATTTGCAGTTTGGAGATTCCACCAACAGGTGGTTATAAATGTCCAAACTCTGAAAATATAGTGGAACATCAAATTATGACCCTGACAGTCAATGTTGTAGCTGTTTTAGGAAACAAAATATTTGTGTTAATCTTTTTACAGGTCTTGGCTCATTTTTCAAGTATCATTATTATTATTATTATTATTATGTTTGTATTTACAGTTGTGTTTGTGACTACCACCCCTGGAGTCGCGAGTTCAAATCCAGGGCGTGCTGAGTGACTCCAGCCAGGTCCCCTTAGCAACCAAATTGGCCCGGTTGCTAGGGAGGGTAGAGTCACATGGGGTAACCTCCTCGTGGTCGCTATAATGTGGTTCTCGGTCTCGGTGGGGCGCGTGGTGAGTTGTGCGTGGATTCCGTGGAGAATAGCGTGAAGCCTCCACACGTGCTATGTCTCCGTGGTAATGTGATAAGATGTGCGGATTGATGGTCTCAGATGCGGAGGCAACTGAGATTCTTCCCCGCCACCCGGATTGAGGCGATTCACTACGCCACCACGAGGACCTAGAACGCATTGGGAATTGTGCATTCCAAATTGGGGAGAAAAGGGGAGAAAAAAAACAGTTGTGTTTGTGATCTAATTTGTATTCATAATTTTTTCCACCTGTTGTCGTATGAGTGATTTTTAAGTCACTGCAAAAGAGGCTGGTGAAAGACGTTGGAGAGGATAAAATTTGGGGATTTGAAAAGGTGAATTTACCCATTTTTTATTTTTATTTTATTTATTTTTTTGACAACTTCATTATTTTAATTATATTTTCCTTTAGACTGAAATGATATTTCAATTTAGAAATATGTTTTGTTTCAGTGTTTCACGTTTCAATAAATTAATGTAATTTTTTAAGCATAATCAACCAGTAGATGTGACGTGTGTGCAAAAATCCACAGCCTAACCTGGAAGGCAGAGACAGTCACTGTTAATACCATGACAGGTCACACTTTATATTAGGTGGCCTTAACTGCTATGAACTAACATTAAATATATACAAGACTATGTATTTACATGCTGTTCTGCAAAATGCCCACATTTGCTGCTACTGAGGTTGAGGTACGGGTAGGGTTAGAGTTAGGATTAGGGGTTAGAGTTAGGTTTTGGGGTAAGGGTTGGGTTAGGGTAAAGTTAACAGTGTAACTACAAAATGTAATTAAATGCAAGTACTTTAAATGTAATTACAATGCAACAACATGCATGTACATAATAAGTACATTGTATCAAATGGTTAAGTACATATTAGTTAAGGCCACCTAATTAAAAAGTGGGTCCCTATGATCTGTGTGTCACTTGATCAACATGATTAGTAATACTTACATTCTCTATTATTTACTGGAGGCAACATTAAAATCCTCACAATAACAACATTTTCCATGTGTAAAAAAGGAGCATGTCACTTTCATAGAAATATGCCTGACATTCAAAAAGGACCCAGTTAATGCTCAAAATCATTTCATACAGCCCATTTTAACTCTACAATCTTCTTATGAATGTGCTGTTTTTGTTTATATTGCTGCTGCTTGACAGGAATAGGACGCAGATGGTGCAGAATCAGAACCTCAGAATTAAATTTCACTTGGGCCAGCCCATTAGAGCTTTGCGTATCCAATTTCGTCAAAACCCACTTGTGAGAGTACTAGCGCTCTTAAAATAGGGCCCTTAAAATGAAATTTGACTGCATTTAAATATATAATAAAGACAAGCTAAAATGATAAAGACACTCTAAGACCTTATTAAGAAATTAGTTGGGGGGGAAAAATTTTGCTCAGAATTTCATTTGTTTTTCTATTTATAAATAATAATATTTTCTGTATGGTTAATATCAGGTACACCATGATCTTGCTTGTGGCCACACATTTGGACAAATCAGTTTATTTAAGAGACAAGTATTCAAGTTTATGTTTACACTTTTTTGGTCTTCTGCATGGGATAATTAAAGTATGATAAAAAACTTTTCTCACTCCTGTGGGAGTGTGTGCCCCACACCACTAAAACACGCCTCCTCAAAAAGGTGGGAGTGGTTGCAAGTTGTGATTATAAACTGAAATGCCAACAGCGTGCTTGTAACAGAAGCAGAGCCAAACATCGCTATTGGTGAGCAGTTCAACACTTCTTTAACTGCACATAAAGGCTCACAGCAGCAAAGGCATCTTGAAAATGCCATCTAAATTTCTCACGCCCTTCCTGGAGTTGGAAGACGAATTTTGCAAGGTAAGAATGTTAACTGTAATGAAAATGTCATCATTTTATTTTTTTTTTATTTGTATTATTATTATTATTATTATTATTATTTGGGCTTGGAATTTAAACTTTTAAATTGCTCACACGTTTGAACAACAAATACAACTCACTTTAAGGGTCTTTCAAGACACTTTTTGTGCAACTACTTTCGTGCTTCTTTGAAACTTGTTGTGTAAAACAATACAAAGTGCGCTGAGATTATTCTCTCTCTCTCGTTTCCCAGAGTTTCCGCAGTATCGATCTGACAGATGACGCACAGAAGCAGTGTGTGGTGGGATTCCAGCGCAGACATTCACTATGCCCGGTCACACTGCCCAACTCCAAATTCAACAGCACCGACAGCAGCCCTTGGCCTCTGTCCAGCATCAGCCAGCCCTGGCATAGCGAGCAGAAACAACAGCTGCCCCGCTCTTCTCTGAACCACATCCCCCTTCAGAGTAGACAGGTCTGTCAGCATGATCGAAGGACACGTGAGCCGACTGGGAGTTTGTGATTCTAATGCACCCACCTCTCTCCCTCCACCACCCGGTCTCAGCATCAGCAACAGTTCTCTGGCCTCCCCGAAGGTTTTCTGTGTGTCCACCGCGCCCGTGTCCACCCGCTACAAGACGGAGCTTTGTCGCACTTATGAGGAGAGCGGCACCTGCAAGTACGGGGCCAAATGTCAGTTCGCGCACGGGATGGAGGAGCTGAGAGGCCTCAACCGGCATCCAAAGTACAAGACCGAGCCGTGCCGCACTTTTCACACCATTGGATTTTGTCCGTACGGTGCTCGCTGTCATTTCATACACAATGCGGACGAGCAGCATGTACTCCCTGAGAAGAGCAGCAGGGAGCGACCTCAGCTGCTCCGGCAGAGCGTCAGCTTCAGCGGTTTCTCCTCACAACCGCACGACCTGAACGGATTCCACGCTGTACCGAACGCGCTCGCCTTCTCCAGATCATCTTCGGTGTCCCCTCCACCTTCAACGGGTAGTCCCGACCTACTGTCTCCTATGTTCCCAGAGCCTGGTACTCTGAAGCATAGTTACCCCTTCGCGGATCTGGGTAACAATGACACGCCGCGTTTTTACGCCATCAATGACTCCAAGGCAGGCAACTCCAACCTGGCCTACACACTGACAGGCCTGACGGCTCTGCAGCGCAGCGCATCCGCAGACTCTCTCTCCGACCAGGAGGGCTACACCAGCTCCAGCAGCCTGAGTGGCTGCGACTCCCCCGGCATTGAGGACAGGCGTCTGCCCATCTTTAGCCGCTTGTCTGTCTCAGACGATTAGATTTACAGTACCTGTGCATATTGCATTCTTACTCAAGCAGATGTTTCTCTGATTTGAAAAATGTTCCACATATACCTGTTTATATGACATTTTAAGAAAGAAAGAAAGAAAGAAAGAAAGAAAATGTTGGCAATGTATACTGTTGTATACCAGTTCAAAGCTGCAGTGGGTATATGTATTTCTTGTTTGGGATAGGTCTCAACATATTAACCTTTAAAAGTGCCAGGTCTGAAGTATGAACCTATAGCAGATGTTCCTTCCTCTGGCCCATTCCCATTCACCCATCTGTAGTCTAACCAAAGCTGAGCATCTTAGAGTATATACATATAGTGTAATGTCTAGCCCGCTCTCCAAACATACTTTACGCAATATGTAGCCTTTAGTTAAGGCATTTAAAAAATAAATAAAATTGAGAGTATTATCTAGTAGTTTTTACCATAGTTATTTCTAAAATCTATTTATTGCCTTTTTTGTAATGTGCAGTGATTTTTGTTCTTTTGTTGAATTTTATATGCATTTTGAAGAAGGAACAGCTTTTATAGATAAGCTTTTTTGTTTCTTTGAGCCCATATGTCTGCTTTGCACAAGCTAATTCTTAGCTTTAATGAAGACCAGCTGCTCAGAGTCTAAATGTTGGAATCTCAGGATTGTTTTTGAAATGGTATTGATAGGCTCCATGTCTTGTATCAGCCTCACCGCCTTTATTAGTACGAATAGTCAAAGATATCCACAATGAATAGTGGATAATAGAGATATTAATATGCAAATTAAATGTGAAAAGTGACCAAGTGACAATGTACAAAGAAGTAAAAGTTATTCTGTGGTCTTCGTCTCGTGCACTCTTAGTTTTTATTTAAGGGATGAAACTTGCCATTTGCAACATGCACATTTCTCCACCAATATGAGCTCAAAGGAGAGCTGAAACATACTATAGTTCATGACTTGCAAAAATGAACTGGGAGTTCTTATGGTTGTAGGTTGTATTTTATAATATTATTTTCTCTTTTTGCCTTGTGACATAAGACACGCTTTTGCCTTTTCTTAACTTAAAACGTATTTATTTTGTTTATTCGAAGTGGAAAAAAAACAGTATATTGTGTTGTGCTTTTGTTTCATGTTTGTTGATATATAATTTAAATGAACTGTTTACATGCCATGGTATAGCAATGTCCATTTTCATTATAATATATTGTTTTAAAATAAACTTTCAAGGGAACAAAAATGAGATAGTTTGCTTTCTTTCCATCTAACAAACAGTTATATGTCGATGTCTGACTTCACTTTGCTCATTTTAAAACATTTCCTGTTTTCCAAACTTCAAAAGCTTTGCATTTCAAACCGCTGTTTATAGCAAGAAGTTGAATTTATGCCACACTTATTTAATTTTAAATACACAAACACGGTTGAATGCTACTCCTTCCATCTGCCTTCTAGAAAGAAAGAAAAATGCATACTTGACAGCTCTTTCTATTATTCAAGCTGAAAACACACACAAAAGACAAGTGAACAGATTAAGGCTTTTGTGTGTTGCTTTGTTCATTGTTCAAGCACTTGTGCATGGAAGACTAAGAAACATCCCACTGTCACATACGGCCATGGACAACAGCCAAAGATCTCACTGCCCTTTATTGAGACAGGGTAGTAAATGAAATGCAGGGGCATTTCTCACATCAGGGCGCCTTTGTGAGGCCACTCTAATTTTACTTAACAACATTTGTATGCTAATGGAATGGCAGAAGGAGGAGTGATTTGCAAGTCTATTGCAGAGCAGTAGGCCTTTGGAGCAGCTTATTGCTGGGTATATATTTGGAACTGAGAAGGATGGGAAGGGGGGTATTCATCACGCAGGGTGCTGGCAAAGTACTGTGTTTCTATAGGCCTACATGTAGGACACACAGATACAGCACACATATGGTTAAAACTGGTAAAGACACAACCATAAACTTAGGATAACTTAGGATTTAACTTTTTGCTGAACATTTGAGCTGCTAATGTTCAATGCGCAGTCCAGATGCATCAACACTCAGCCTGTATGATAACTCTCCAAAACTCTCCATGAAAAACTTGATGTTGGATCTGTAGATTCTTGTTTGTTTTTAATGACTGTTTTGAAAGCATGTAATGTCTAGTCTACTTTATTCAACTGAATAAAATATTCTTGGGGCAACTCATACTGCAGACTTAGCTTGTAGCTACTGACACCTTGTGGCATTTATGCAATAAATACTCAGGCTCTGAGACATGCATAGGTTTGGGGAAATTATTGCAGTTCTTCTAACCAACCACATGAGGTGAGCAAATTTAAAAAAAAGGGCTAGTTATATTTTCTATGAGGCAAGTACAGTATATCAGCAAAAGTTTTCTTCCTGAAGGGGGCTAACTGGCGTTCATGGAGCCAAATGTCCCACTGACATGCATTAAAATCTCAGCATGCATTTTTTTTGTCCAATTTGTCCACTAAAAGTAGCCTATGACTATGGAAGCCCAGGAGTGCCATTTACAAAAGAATCAAGGAATAAATTATCAATCTATTAATTTGAAAATAAAACTGTGAATAAATAAACCAATTTAAAAATGGACAAATAAATAGACACATTTAAATGTGTTTATTTAATTAATGTTTTAAAATGTACTTATATTTAGCAATAAAATAGCACATTAATAAGTCATTTGTAATTCCACCTTTTAAATGGCATTTTTAAAAGCACTTGGCAATTGCTTTCCTTCATCCATTGGTCAGTTGATTTTCTTCATCCATTTGCCAATTGCTTTTCTTTATTGTTTGACTTTTCTTTCACCATTTGCCAATCCAGTTGAAGCCCATGAGTGCCAATTAAAAAAGAATGAAGGAATAAATTATCAATCGATTAATTTGAAAATAGAAAATTGAATAAATAAATACATTTATAAATGGACAAATAAAAAAAAATACATTTAAATGCGTTTATTTAATTTATGTTTAAAAATTTAATTATATTTAATATTAAAATTGTGCATTAATAGATCATATTTATTTAATCTTTAACATGTCATTAAATGTAGCAATTTTTAATGCACTTTAAAAGAACCTTTTAAATTGCATTTTAAAAAGGTATTTGGCAATAATATATATATATATATATATATAAATAATCACACACATTTAAAACTATGCTTCTCTCTCCACTGCCCCTCCCCGAGAGCCCTCCAAGAATGCCAAATAGCTGCCCTATTTCCCATCAAACGTATCCAAGTTCCCCAGCCTTCTAGATGGCACTTCCTCAAAAGCCGCCACCTTCCCCATCTCCATGCACCACTCTTGAAATGAGGGCACTCCAGCTGACTTCCATCCCATTAAAACAATCTGTCTACCGATCATAACACCGGCCAGGACCACCTCATCACCTAAAATACAGAGTCTGGGGCAAAATGAAATTTGAGTGCCCAATACGTCACAAATAATACACTGAAACTTCAACCAAAATTCTTGGATCTTAACACACCACCAAAAAACATGGGTTGTGTCTCCATCTTCTGATTGGCATCACCAGCAGGTGGGTGTGTCTTTAAGACCAAGCCTATACAATCTAGAGGGGGTCCAATAGAATGATTTAAAATCTTGAATTGCATAAGGCGCACCCTTGCATCTCTAGATGCAGACTTAACGTTTTTTAGAATCCTAGCCCACACTCCCTCCTCCAATACCAAGTTTAAATCTTTGTCATTAAATCTAAAGCTCCGTCCCCCAGACACTGAATTAGCAGGAAGTAATACACTGATGCCTCATGACCTTTTCCAAAAGCTGTAATCACCACTCCCAAAGTATCTGCCGCTTTAGGGGGTGTATGCTACTCCCAAAAATAGTACAGAGCAGATGCTCAGCTGTAAATACCTAAAGAACTGAGATCTGGGAATCCCAAAATGCTGAACCAAATTTTCAAAGGATCTCAACACTCCACTCTCATATAGTTCACCGTGCATATTAACCTCCCTCACAATCCACTCTGTCCAGCGGAAAGGGGACTTATAATACATAATTTTGGGATCAGCAATATGCTCGAGGCAACATTTAAATAAGTGTCCGAATTAAACACTCTGGACACTTTTGTCCATACCGAGTGCAAATGCGAGATAACGGGGTGTAATTTCTCTGATTAGTTTGATAGAAAGGCTTTGCAATGGCGAAATAGGGGCAAGAACTTCCTGTTCAATACAAAACCAGGGAGGGGCTCTCTCAGGTGGACGCGACCAATGAGCCAAATGTCTGAGACCGGATGCATAATAATAAAACAAAATCTTGGGTAGGCCTAGCCCACCTTTGTCAATCGGCCTATGCAATTTACTGAAATGTAATCTGGGACGTTTACCATTCCAAATGAAGGACTTCCCTATGCTATCAAATTGCTTGAAATAAGAGAGGGGGACATCTATAGGTAGTTGTAGCAGGTAGTTGAATTTTGGAATAAAATTTATTTTAATAACATTAACCTTCCCAATCATAGATAAATGTAATGAAGCCCACCTGCCCACATCGCTGGAAAACCTTTTTATTTAAGGGACAAAATTAAATCACACAAATTTGCTGGTAATAAAATATCCAAATACTTAGTGCCCTGTTTGGGCCACTGGAAGGCAGCCGGCTGAAAAGCCGTTACCGAGCAGTAACGCTGTCAGATCCAAAGCTTCGGATTTAGACCAATTAACTCTGTACCCTGAGAACTTAGAAAAGGAATTAATAATTCTGTGGAGGCAAGGTATAGATCTAGTAGGATCGGAGAAGAATAATAAAATATCATCTGCGCAAAGCAAAAGCTTATGCGCCACACCTCCCGCCACCACCCCTGGAAAATCATCCTCCTTTCTTATCGTGGCTGCTAATGGTTTCAGAGCAAGATAGAACAATAATGGGAAAAGAGGGCAACCCTGCCAGGTGCCCTTATCCAGAGTAAAATAATCTGAAATTAATATATTTGTTTGTACCGCCGTTACCGGGTGTCTATAAAGTAACTTAATCCAACCAATAAAAGTATTGCTGAACCCGTACATTTCCAAAATCTTAAAAAGATAATCCCATTCTACCATATCAAATGCCTTTTCTGCATCAAGTGAGATGGCAGCGACCAGAGTCTGATCATTCGCCACTGACCACATGAAACGCCTAATGTTATCAGAAGAGCTACGGCCCCGAATAAACCCAACCTGATCTATATGTATAAGAGATGTCATAACTTTACTTAATTGGTTAGCCAAAATGTTTGACAATATTTTAACATCTAGCTGGATCAGGGAAATTGGACGGTAACTCTTACACTCGCTTGGATCTTTGCTAGGGGGGGTAGAGTCACATGGGTTAATCTCCTCGTGGTCACTATAATGTGTGGTTCTCACTCTCGGTGGGGCACGTGGTGAGTTGTGCATGGATGCCGCGGAGAATAGTGTGAAGCCTCCACACACGCTATTTCTCCGCGGTAACACGCTCAACAAGCCACGTGATAAGATGCGTGGATTGACGGTGTCAGACGCGGAGGCAACTGAGATTCGTCCTCCACCACCCGGATTGAGGTGAGTCACTACGCCACCACGAGGACTTAGAGCGCATTGGGAATTGGGCATTCCAAATTGGGGAGAAAAGGGGAGTAATCCCCCCCCCCCCCCAAAAAAAATATTCCCTTCCAATTCCACGAGTTCTCGTGCTTTGGGTTTTTTGGTGAATGAGTTATACTGTATGATTCTGCCCCTAAGAACCGCCTTAAGTGCCTCCCAAGCCACTTTTTGATATAGCTTTCGTCAGGTATGTGTATAATGAATGAATGAATGAATGTAATATTTACATTTACATTTATTCATTTGGCAGACGCTTTTATACAAAGCGACTTTCAAAAGAGGAAAACAAAAGCGAATCATCTTAAGGAGACAGTGGTATGAAAAGTGCCATATTACAAAGTTTCACTAGCATCAGAATAGTATTCAAAACAGATTAAAAGTGCAAAAAAATAAATAAAAATTTTTTATTTTATTTTTTATTTTTTATTAATGACTGGTTAACTGCTAATGGAAAAGATGTGTTTTTAGTCGTTTTTTGAAGACAGAGAGTGAGTCAGCTTCACAGATGGAGTTGGGACGGTCATTCCACCATCATGGTATGATGAAGCTGAAAGTCCGGGAAAGTGTTTTGGTGCTTTTTTATGTTGGTACAACAAGGCAATGTTCCTTAGCCTACCGCAGGCTTCTAGTGGGCGCATAGCTCTGCATAAATGATTTTAGGTATGCTGGAGCAGACCCAGTGACTGTTCTGTTTGCCAGCATCAGAGCCTTGAATTTGATATGTGCATCAAGCGGCAACCAGTGGAGAGAGACAAGGAGTGGCGTAACATGCGCACTCTTTGGTTCATTAAAGACCAGACGTGCTGCTGCATTCTGGATCATTTGCAGGGGTCTAATTGCACATGCAGGGAGGACTGCAATGAGAGTGTTACAATAGTCCAGTCTCCTAAGATGATTTGCTTATGTTTTCCTCTTGTAAGTGGCTTTGGATAAAAGCGTCTGCCAAATGAATAAATGTAAATGTAAATGTAGTTATGACAAGTGACTGGACAAGCAGTTGTGTGGCATGTTCAGAGAGGAAGGGTCTTATCTTCCTGATATTGTAGAGTGTAAATCTACATGATCTTGTGGTCTTTGAGATGTGGTCTGTGAAATATAGTCTGTTGT
Organism: Myxocyprinus asiaticus; assembly: GCF_019703515.2. Taxonomy (NCBI): domain Eukaryota; kingdom Metazoa; phylum Chordata; class Actinopteri; order Cypriniformes; family Catostomidae; genus Myxocyprinus; species Myxocyprinus asiaticus. The sequence goes on from NC_059369.1 coordinate 34,729,567, forward strand.
CGATGGTTACCCCTAGATTTCTGACCGTTTTGGAAGGCGTTACTGTAGTTGCACCCAGCTGCACAGTGATGTTGTGTTCAACAGCAGGGTTGGCTGGAAAGACAAGGAGTTCAGTCTTGGCTGGGTTGAGTTGCAGGTGGTGTTTCTTCATCCAGGCAGGCTGAAATTCGATCAGTCACTGTGGTGTCGTTGGGCTGGAAAGACAAGTAGAGTTGTGTGTCATCAGCGTAGCAGTGGTAAGAGAAACCATGTGACTGAATGATGGGCCCCAGTGATGTTGTGTATATAGAGAAGAGAAGTGGCCCAAGCACTGATCCCTGAGGTACCCCAGTAAGTAGCTGATGTGGCTTGGATACCTCACCTCTCCAGGCTACCTTGAAGGACCTACCTGAGAGATAGGAATTAAACCAGTCAAGCACAGTTCCTGTGATGCCCAGCGAGGAGAGGGCAGAGAGTAAGATCTGATGGTTGACTGTGTCAAAGGCTGCAGAAAGGTCCAGCTGAATCAGGACGGATAATCTCGATTCAGCTTTCGCCTGTCTCAGCGACTCAGTGACAGACAGCAGGGCAGTATCGGAGTGTCCAATTTTGAAGCCTGACTGATTGTCATTCAGCAGATTGTTCTGTGAGAGATAGGCGGAGATTTGATTGAAAACTGCCCTTTCAAGTGTATTTATATGGCACTTTTCTGACACTACACTCAAAGCACTTTACACAGTGAACAGGGGACTCTCCTGAACCACCACCAGTGTGCAGCATCCACCTGGATGATGCGACGGCAGCCATAGTGCGCCAGTACGCTCACCACACACCAGTTATTGGTGGAGAGGAGAGAGTAGAGTTACAGAGACAATTAATCCCATTGAACCAAGGTAAAGACAGTTTCAGGTTGGATATTCGACGGATATTCACCTGTAGTTTTCCTTACATCCACCAGTAGCAGTTAGGGACCGTCAACATAGTGACAAATAAAAAAAATTCAATAGCTCTTTTCCCATTACGCCAAAAAAACTTGCAAAACTGGTTCTAGCTGACCCAATGGAAAAGACACGTATTGCACACACTTTTATTTTGTAGATTTACATCTTGCACAATTTTAAATTATTTATTTAAATGTGTTAAATTCAATAGCTCCTTGGTCATGTGACCTGCAACCCTCATACTACTTTAAGAACATCCACTCACTAGCCTTAAGTATTGCACACCCGTTTGTTTGTCCATTTTCATCTCAGGTGATTTTACATGAACTTTTATGTTTTTCATTGTTGCAAACTTCTATAGCTCTCTGGCCATGTAATCTACTGACCTCAAACAAGGTTCAGAATATCCACAGATTACCCTTCTATATTGCACACACTTAGTTTATCAGTTTTCATCTCACATGATTTTAATTGCATTTTTTTTAATTTAGATTTTCAATAGCTCCTTGGTCATGTGACACACTGACCTCAAACAAGGGACAGAATGTTCACTGACTACCCTTCTATATTGCACACCCTTTTGTCTTTGCATTTTTATCACACGTGATTTTATATATATATATATTTTTTATCTTTCTAATTGCAATAGCTCCTTGGTCATGTGACTTATAACCCTCAAACAAGGGTCAGAATATCCACTGACTACCCTTCTATATTGCACACCCTTTAGTTTGTCTATTTTCTTCTCCCGTGATTTAACATTAATTTTTCAAACATTCACATTTCAATAGCTCCTTGGTCATGTGACCTACAACCCTCAAACAAGGGTCAGAATATCCACTGACTACCCTTCTATATTGCACACCCTTTAGTTTGTCTATTTTCATCTCCCGTGATTTAACATTAATTTTTCAAACATTCACATTTCAATAGCTCCTTGGTCATGTGACCTATTTCCAGCAACCAATGTTAAAAATGTCCATTGACTACCCTTCTGTATTGCAAACCCTTTACTTTGTTCATTATTATCTCACACGATTTTACATGATCTTCCTTTTTTGTTTTTTTTTTTAAATTTTTAAATTTCGATAGCTTCTTTGTCATGTGATCTACTGACCTCAAATAAGGTTCAAAATATCCACTGACTACCCTTCTATATTGAACAACCCTTTAGTTTGTCCATTTTCATCTCACATGATTTTACATGAATTTGTCAAACATTCAAATATCAATATCTCAATGGTCATGTGACCTACAACCCTCAAACAAGGGTCAGAATATCCACTGACTACTCTTCTATATTGCACACCCTTTAGTCTTTGCATTTTCATCTCACATGATTTTATTTTAATTGTTTTATCATTCAAATTTCAATAGCTCTTTGGTCATGTGACCTACTGACGTCAATCAAGGTTCAAAATGTCCACTGAATACCGTTCAATACTGTACCCCTTTACTTTGTCCATTTTCATCTCACATGATTTTACATTAATTTTTCAAACTTTCAAATTTCAATAGCTCCTTGGTCATGTGACCTACTGACCTCAAACAAGGATCAGAATTTTCAATGACTAACCATCTATATTGCACACACTTTAGTCTTTCCATTTTCAACTCACATGATTTTATATGTATTGTTTTAACATTCGAATTTCAATAGCTCCTTTGTCATGTGACCTACTGACGTCAACCAAGGCTCTTTAGTTTGTCCATTATCATCTCACACGATTTTATCTGATTTTTTCAAACTTTAATATTTTAATAGCTACTTTGTCATGTGATCTACTAACCTCCAATAAGGTTAAAAATGTCCACTGACTACCCTTCTATACTGCACACCCCTTTAGTTTGTCCATTTTCATCTCACATGATTTTACATTCATTTTTCAATCCTTCAAATTTCAATAGCTCCTTGGTCATGACCTACAACCCTCAAACAAGGGTCAGAATTTCCATTGTCTACACTTCTATATTGCACACCCTTTACTTTGTCCATTTTCATCTCACATGATTTTACATGAAATTTTTCAATCCTTCAAATTTCAATAGCTCCTTGGTCATGTGACCTACTGACCTCAAACAAGGATCATAATTGTCAGTGACTACCCTTCTAATTTATATTGCACACCCTGTTGTCTTTGCATTTTTATCACACATGATTTAACATAAATGTTTCAAACATTCAAATTTCAATAGCTCCTTGGTCATGTGACCTACAGCCCTCAAACAAGGGTCATAATATCCACTGACTACCCTTCTATATTGCACATCCTTTACTTTGTCCATTTTCATCTCACATGATTTTACATATATATTTCTTTTAAATTTAGAATTTCAATAGCTCCTTGGTCATGTGACCTACTGACCTCAAACAAGGGTCAGAATGTTCACTGACTACCCTTCTATATTGCACACCCTTTTGTCTTTGCATTTTTATCTCACATGATTTTATATGATTTGTTTTTATCTTTCTAATTAAAATAGGTCCTTGGTCATGTGACCTACAACCCTCATACAAGGGTCTGAATATCTGCTGACTACCCTTCTATATTGCACACCCTTTAGTTTGTCCATTTTCAAACATTCAAATTTCAATAGCTCGTTGGTCATATGACCTACAACTCTCAAATAAGGGTCTGAATGTTCATTGTCTAACCTTCTATATTGCACACCCTTTAGTTTGTCCATTTTCATCTCACATGATTGTTCATTAATTTTTTTTGATTTAGAATTCCAATAGCTCCTTGGTCATGTGACCTACTGACCTCAAACAAGGATCAGAATTTTCACTGACTACCCTTCTATATTGCACACCCCTTTAGTTTGTCCATTATCATTTCACATGATTTTAAATGAATTTTTCAAACATTCAAATTTCAACAGCTACATTGTCAGTGATCTACCGACCTCCAATAAGGTTCAAAATGTCCACTGACTACCCTTCTATATTGCACACCCCTTTAGTTTGTCCATTTTATTCTCAAATGATTTTACATTAATTTTTCAAACTTTCAAATTTCAATAGCTCCTTGGTCATGTGAACTTCCACCCTCAAACAAGGATCAGAATATCCACTGACTACCCTTCTAACCCTTTCAAGCTAGATCAGTGATTGTTAGCATGCTGAATGCATGCTAATTGGATAAACCATGCTTTGATTAGCATAGCAATTGCTCAACAAGTATATCAACATACTGTAGAACAATTTAACAATAAAACCTGTCCTCAAGCTAATCTCAAGCTCCACTATTCACCATAATGGTAATGCCCCCAAAAATTGTAACATGACAGAAACTCAGAAACAACAAAACATTAAAAACTAATCAGTATCTCTCTTTACATTCATCTTGCACAAAGACACACTATATTACACTTAAGTTTAACATTTACTCTCCCTGTCGAGTGCATGTAAAGCATGCTGGGAAATAGAAATCCCCTTCCCAGTTTAAGTTAAATTTAAGTTCCTATAAATTTAAAGAGACAAGTTAATTAAACTCAAAACATTAAACAATTCAGGTTACTTAAAAAGGTGTAAGTTTCGTGAACTCAAAAGAAAGAGAATGTTCTAAATACTCATCAAGGTTAATTTATTTGAACTAATTTGTATGATTTAGTGGCTGAGGACCTGGCGGCAATGTGTCTGGGGACAGGAGAGCAAGTTTTTTTCTCTCTCTCTCTCCTCTCTCTCTCTCTCTCTTTCCTCTCTCTCTGTGTCTCTCCCGCTCGCCCTTTCCCTCTCCCCTCTCCCTCCCCTTATCTCTCCCCAGGTACCCGGGATGCGGGGTGGACCATCGGCTGGTGGAACGGCCGGAATGGCAGCGTCTCCTCTTCAGAGATGGGGGGAGTAGGCCAGTCCGGATGGCACCCCGGCTGAATCGGGTGGGGGAGGAGTGTGATGAGGAGGAGGACGTGGCCGGGCCGTGAGGGCGCTGAGTTAACTAATCAGTGAGAGAGAGAAATAAAGGGGAGCTGGAGATGCCAGTTTGGGAGAGAGAGAGAGACACACGTGGCCGCTGTGTGTGTGTGCGTCAATGTGTTTTATGTTGTTTTAAGTTCATTTCTGTCATTAAAGTTTACGTTGACTGTTCTGCCAGTTCCCGCCTCCTACTTGCCCATCTGTTACAAGGCTTTTTAGAGTATCTGCAAAATAATAGGCTGTGAAAACAACTCTGTGAGCATGTAAATGAGAACAAAGATCACAAGTTCGCCTCGCATACAAAGCTCTTCCTTTGATAAACAGGAAGGTGAGTGATAATTCTGTATGTAGGCAAAGCAAAGCCAATACATGCTGCAATAAAGGTAAAAAGAAAAAGTAATAGTACCACTCAGACTCAAATGTACCTATAAGCTGAAGAAGTTAATAATAGTATAGGAGCCAAAAATGTGACTAAGAAGTTTGTAAAAACAAGATCGAGGAACACTGCTCAACTTCCCTCTCTAGTTTCTGTTGGTGTATATATTCAAAACTAGAGTAAGCTTCAGTTTCACACATTGAGCTCTTAAAAAAAATAAATAAATAAATAAATAAAATAAAATTTTCTTTTCTCCTTGATCTCACATAAACTGTGCCTGCTTGGTCTGGGGAAAATGACTCTGAATTGTTATACGGATCACATAGCAAAGTGGGTTTTTGGAAATTGGATTTTTGAGTACAGACATCGCCAATTCTGACTGCAGAAAATTAGTTCCTTGAATGGTATAGCTTGGTTAAATTTAAAGATCTGGGCTAGTACATGGAAGGTTGCAGTTTTAGAATTCATAAGGGGCAATCCTTTAGCTGTCCCTTTGTTCCTGTTAGCAATGGACTCAACCTTGGATTGATGCAGTGGATCATCCCTGTAACTTTAAATGGGACTGTTCTATGGTGACATTGCATGGTATAGACGTGTGCTGTAGGTTTAAGTTTTATCATGGTAACAAATTCCAAAGTTGTTTGAGACCTCACATGGACAAAAAGCAGAGACATATTCATTTCTATCCATTATACTGTAGAAAAAAATGAATTAAAAATAATCAATGTATGTTATGAATATTAATACTTTATACAGGTGTAAGGACTTGCAACAACTTTTATATGATGCAGATGATGTATGAAACTATTTTGGTAGTGTGTTGGGTGAGGGTCACCACTTTAAATGACTAGTCATGAAGCAAAACCAGTTGAGGTTACCAAAGTCCTAGAATGACAGGACATTATGTGCATCATTCACCCAACACAACAGAGATACAACCTGAGCTGAGAAGTTATCACACTGGCAACATCCTTAATTTACTTTGACTGCATTTAATATAATTACAATGGGACTGACCTCTACATTCTTTACTCTTCAACCCTGGTGCATTTTTTGGCTGCTGTTTGCAATTTTTCATTCTCAAATGTAAAAGCTCACCAGACACATACAGTGAACTAATTGCAAATGATTTGTCTCATTTTACTGAAAACCATCACCAAAATATATATATATATATATTTTTTTTTTCTCCAATAATTCATAAATAATACTGTAGCCTATATGTTTACAATCTTGTCATGAACATTAATTGATATCATTATATATAGTTATAATATTACTGAATATTATTATACGCCTGCATTATGTAGGGCTGTGTTAATACAGTGCAAGTGAATGGTTGCCAGAACACTGAAGGTGCAAATATCACATAAAGGCATCATAAAAAGTAATCCATATGACTCCAGTGGTTTAATCAATGTCTTCTTAAGCGATCCATTCTGTTTTGGGTGAGAACAAACCAAAATATAACTTCTTTTGGCACGATTATGATTTCAAGCTCGATTACACTTCTTAGTGCTTGATGCATACGCAGAATGATAGATGGCACAATAGGAATTGCAATCATGATCGCCAAGGAGACTGCTGTCAATATTTATAGTGAAAAAGGAAATACATTTTGGTCTGTTCTAACTCAAAACCGATTGGATTGCTTCAGAAGACATTTATTTAACCACTGGCTTCATATGGATTTATTTTATGATGACTTTATGTGATATTTGGACCTTCAGATTTCTGGCCACCAATTTTCTTGCATTGTATGGATATACAGAGCTGAGATATTCTTCTAAGAATCTTAATTTGTGTTCAGTAGCAGAAAGAAAGTCACACACATCTGGGATGGCATGAGGGTGAGTGAATAATGAGAGAATTTTGGGGGGAAATATCCCTTTAAGTTTTGAATTAACATTTTCCATTAAAGTTCTTTAGAACTGAACATATTGACAGAGGAGAAAAACTCATAGCTTCATCCTTAATTCATGGGGGTCCAGGCTTTAAAGCTCTTGTTAAATTTTCCTTTGTACTTGCCTCATGACAATTTACCACAATACTTGCAAAGTATCTAGAATTTAACTGTGGTATTAGTCAAATTAGTGTAAAACCATGCTCCTCATTACCAGATATAATTATAGTGTCTAAAAAACAAACTATGGAATTTATAATGAAAGACAATATACATGTAGGAACTATAAACAACTGCCATAAAAGTGACTTATATTCCCCTAGTATACAATATTTAATATAATTATAATAACGGTAACATTTATTATAAATATATAAAAAGTTTTTGCTAAGAATAAAAAAAACATAGTTTCTACACTTAGTGTTTCTAACTGCAGTGTAAAAAGAATGGTGATGGGTGGATTGAAAAGTCTGTAATTACCATTGTGATTGACCTGATGTTTTTCTGTTTTCCTTGTCACTGCTGTTTGGAATGTCGGGGCTGGTTAATCTGGTTTCAACAAGCTTTGCACGGAACCTTTAAGGTTTCCATATCTCGCGCTGTGTTTACCACGGGACAGAGTAGGTTCATCAGCGCTGCGCAGGTGGGCCGGTCCCACTCTACTCTCATGCTGCGGCCAGCGAATGCATGGTTTAATCGTGTTGCTCCGTTTCGTCACACTTTTGAAGTATTTGGTGTTTCCCATGCACAACAGTAAATGGTAGCACTTAATAAATAAGAGTGGGGAAATTTTGTAGTTGCACAGGAGGGAAAAAACGCATCATATACAGTAGCTGCATCAGCCTACTACTTGACCGGCCCACTGGGAAAAGTCCTGGTGCTCCAGATAGCCAGTCCTTCTCTGCACTCACACCATAGACATCCAATCAATTTTGGATCGCATGCATGTTCCCCAATGTTTAATCAAATATCTCGGCCTCTGAATGGACTAGAAGCTCAATCTAGGGGTTGTTGGAGATGGTATATAAATTATAGATGATATAGATGATATACAACATTTCTTTATCAGTTGTTGATAACATATTTTGACAATGGTTTATTTATCATGATTTTTGTATTTTATTTTATTTTTTTTTTTTCAGCTGGACTGCAATTTGTTTTTGACATCTGAGATACAACATTGCATTATTTAACCAAGCAAGCTCATAGACAAGTAAAAAAATGGCTCATATTGAAGAAAACATCCTATGGTAAGAGCTGATAAGGTGCCTACTTTGGGGATTACAGAAGCAGGGATTGGAGCAGACATGAGAGGTTTGTCTTTATAGTCTTACAAAGATCATATTTTACTTTGTGATTCTTTTGTTAATCATTCAAACTGTGGCATTAGGGTGACAAAATACACTATACAGTCACATTTTTGAGAACAAGAGCTTTCATTTGATATATGAATTGTCTATTTAAGTGCTATGTGAAAAACTTTTATGTTCAAATGCAAAACGCATATTTCTATATCCTAACCTCTAGGAGGCAATCATTACAATGCAAACATTTTAAGGATTTATTTTGTAATTGTATGTAACACAAATGCAAAAATGATTAATGTATTCTATAAAAAAGTTCAGATTCTAAGCTTTCAAATGGTACCACATGTGAGTGACTTACAGTACGTATTTGGGAATATTATAATTTAAGTGTAAATGTATAGTATGCTTCCGCTGGTGGTCCATAGAGTTTAAAGGGTTTTAAACAAAGTCTTTCTAGCAAGTCAGTCCACTGGCAGCCATCTTTGGAACGCCCCTGGGAGACTATTTCCAGTCATGACAGTGCACCTCCTATCTACTTGAATGGGGGAACACTGAAATCTCAAAAATGGTTGGTCAATATTACGATAAAAGGACATATTTCAAATCAGCAGTAAAATCTGACAACGCTGGTGTCATAAATTGTGCTTCTTTACCTCAGATTACGCTAAAAACCGCAATTTTCCCGGCTTGTACAGCTAATGCACATGCGCGTTCTTGAGACGATTGACAGGCGATGTCTATATCTAAAAGGTGATTGGCTCTTTTACCTGTAAGGCGGGACTTTCTTTCTATATCCGTTGACCGTTGGTTGCTTAGATCTCCTTGGTTGGGCATTCCAATTTCTCCCATTCATTTTAATATAAGTGCTAAAAGTCTCTGGTTTTAAAGATGCGCTCAGTATTTATTTTTTATTTTTTTGTGTTTATGTTGTCTTGGACCTACACTGACACATAGGGGCATGGACACAGCATCATTCAAATGCAGTAGTTTTTTGTTTCTGATGCCATTGTTAGTATTCACTATTTACAGTCAGCCATGATTAACCTTTTCATGAGTAGGGTCTAAATTCCCCTGCAGTGCCCCCTGGAGTGAGTTATTTTTACACGTGACACTGCACAGCCGGTAGAGGTGGGCAGAGTGTAGATGAGTATTTTTTTATTTATTTTTATTTTTTTATTGTGTGTGTGTGTGTGTGTTTGTGTGACAAGCGCTAATTTAAACAGACTTGGCTGTGTGCATTGGATAATCACGTTTTCATTATGTTTTCACTGTGAGTATACGAGTTTTAAACTGATATCGTGGTGCTTTTGTAATACTTTGGCTGTCTGTTTCAGAAAAGAAGCATTATTATATGCCTGAAAAGACTGTTTGAGTTGCTGTTTGTGTGAATGAAAACCGCATTTGCACCTAATAAGTTGACGTGGCTGCGTGCATGGGAAGATCATGTTTAGATATGATGGCTGTGCATATACAAGCTGTGAACTGTTATCGTGGTGCTTTTGTGATACTTTTGGCTGTTTGTTACATAAAATAAACATATTATGTGCTTGAAAAGACTCGAGTAGCTGTTTGTTTGACAAATGACAACTGCTAATGTAAACAAATGGCAGCACACATAGGAGGAAGATCACGTTTGATGTATTAACTGTCATATAAGAGCTGTAAACTTTTTATCGAGGTACTTTGGTGACGAGCTGGATGTATGTACATAAAATAAACTTATTCTGTGGTTTAAAAGACTGTATGAGTAGCTGTTTGAATATAAATTACAGACGCTCGACCAGCGCAGCCTGTGTCAGTGCAAAAGCAGATTTTAATCTGGCAGCTTGTAACGTAACTGGCTGTTGCAGAATCACATGTGTGACGCACTCTGCAGGACCCTGTTATACATATGGCACGTATGAAAGGGTTAACTTAATCCATTAGTGAAAGAATCCAATAACTTGGAGGTTCTGCTCGGTGCTGTTCATGTCGAAGGAGCTCGGAAGTTATTTGTTCTATGGCAATACTCATAGCACCAAAATGGCTTTGTTGTTGATAAGAGAAAATTGTTTACCCTTACATTAATTTATTATTTCATCTCTTGTTGCAAAATGTTTATGAAAGAAGAAAACGTCCCAGGTAACAACTGAATGATAAAATGGCATATCAAACAGAAATATGTTACTATTATATATTATATGATACTTTATCACTTGAGGCCATCATTTACATGACGTCACGACTGTCAAATCAGAGCTTTCATAAAATACTGTGTTTACAACTTGTAATTACGTGTTCTTCGAAGACATGAACGCTTTTACTTGTCGGAATCTCTTAATAACGGTAATTCTGATATGATGTGAACCATAAGCCAGCCCATAAGTATTTCGCTGGTCATGTGCTCTTAAAATGGCAGCTCCCATTAGGGGTCCTTCCCCATGTAGTAATAAAACTGCCTTTATAAGTTTACTGATATGACTGTAGTCTTCATCTCATTTAAGCAGTCATATATATGGGTCATTCTACAGAAATGGTGCAAATTCAGAGTTGGATGAGTTTGATTTTTTTTTTTACTTGTCTTTCCAAATGTATTCTATATTTGTATTGCATTGTATCTGAAATGTATACATTTACTATGGGTACACTGAAATATTTTAATGAATTTTAAGAACTTTAGCTAATTTTAGACAATACCCCACAATTGGTCAATACCGAAATACAACTGAAAATTTACAATAAATAGGAAACAAATAAGTATTTTTTATTTATGTTGATTTAGCATAAAATAATTTATTTTATTGTACTTTTTTGGACCTGTATTAGCTGTTAAGCTCTTTCAGAACTGTTTTCTATTCCCTATTATACTTCAGTTTATACAGCTAGTGTGAAAATCAATCTTTTCTTTTCTTTTCTTTTTTTTTTTTTGGTAAATGTTCGATTTTGAAAAAAAAAAAAAAAAAGAAAAAAAGAAAAAAGTCGGTCTTAATGTTTTGGTAGTGACCTTAATTTTTATGGCACATCTTTTGCTCATTTGCCTCATACCAAGTCACTTAATGAAAATGTTAGCAACTATAATTAGTTTTCACTAAAAAACAAGGAGAAACAGCAGTTTTTTATACTTATGTCATCCATTTATTTGCATCAAAAATATTGTGGAAGAACCAAAAACTTGGATGGATAATGGAGACATACTCTGTTACTCAATCATTAAACATATCTAGCAGGCCTCTGCTGATATTCAAAACATTTAGAAAATGTTACACAATGGACAAGACATGAAAACTACAACATCGGTTTTTTCATTGTACAATAACAGAGCTTTCTTTTAACAGGCTATATTGAACAGTCTTGTGCTAACACACAATAGGTCTGTTTGATGCTGATATTCAGAACTGTCAACAATACTGTGGAACCAATCTAGTCTTCGGTCTTGTAGCCCTCGTTTAACAAACAATATTAGAATGATCAGAAAAACCAACAAAACTTACGACAAGATTAATAGTAATGTTTATCAGTGCATTTCAACATTAAAACTGGAAATGAACATTTTTTATTACCGTTTATGACCATTTCTTCACTCTATTCTATATTCAACATCTTGCAGACAACATCAAACAGTTTTGGGTTGATTTGTACATGCCTTTTTGTCACATTTTGAGGTGGAGGGATTATGTTCAGGACTTTGTCTACTGTGTACCATATCTTGTCCTCCATCCTTGGCCAGAAGTATCGGTTTTTGCCAACTTTGTGCATGGTTTTAACCTCTAAATCTCCTTCCTCCACATCTTCAGTTGTTCCTGGGTAAAAGTCATTGTCATATTGCACAAGGCACCACTTTCCCACCAGGTTGACGGTGACATCTTCAAGTGGTGACAATGTCTCTTCAGTTTTGTTGCTTGTGTCATTACTCTCTAGGGCATTTCTTTGTGATGTTCTGATTTGCTCCTCATGACAATTTGATAATTTAATTCTCACGGTTACTGGTGGAAGGCAAGGACAGGAGTTCTCCCGTTGGCAGAAACAACTAAGCTCACGGTGTTGAATTGTGCCATGGGTAATGCTGATAACCTGGTGTATGTCCAGAGTGCCTTTCACTGATGGAAGATCATTAGGAATTAGAGAAGATACTTCCTGAATCTCCTTCTCCTCTACATAGAACAGATTTATTTTTGTCAGGGACAGAAGTGTTTCAAAGAGGATTTTAGCATTGGGGAGGTCAGTGCCCTTAGCCACCAAAGAATCTCTTCAAAGATACCAACCGTATCCTCTGAAGCATACTTACATTGCCAGTTTTCAGCATAGTCAACATGCAGAATGGCTTCATCGTCTCTCAGGGAACGTTTCAGTGCTTGCAGGTTCGTATACTGATGCTGAATATTAAAGAGATGTTTGCAAACTTTTGATTTCATGTCTTTTTCAAATATTTTCAAAAGCTCTTCAGCTGTGCCCTCAATTCTTTGCTTGACTGTTTTTGACACTGTGATCTTTTCTTTCTGTCCATCCTTCTCCTTTCCATAGTCTTCTTGTTTTGTGACCCATTCATTCCACCGGGTAGCTTCTCCCAATGTGCTTGACATGAAATGGAGGGGCCGGTTTTTATATGACACACACTCTTGGTACATGCAGGTTTTTCTGCTTTTATCACAACACAAGCTCTCTGCCACATTCAACAAGTTATTAGTGCTGATGATACCAAGCTGCTTTAGTCTGTCTACCTTAAATTGAGCATTTTCATGCACTTTGCATAAGCAGGTGTCCCTGTTGTTGATGTTTGGACACACAATCCAGAATGGTCTCAATCTACAGAAACAGGAGTATGAAATATTAAGTTGGGGCATCTCCAAAATCAACATTTGGTGGAGATTTTGCATAGTATAGGAGAGATATCTTTTCTGCTTTTTTTTCCTGAAATGCGTGATAGTTTCTTTTTTCCCTGAAGACAGCCAGCTATTGTCATCTTGACTGTGATCCTCATTGAGATTCAACCCTCTCCTTGATACAAATGTAAGGTTTGTGTTTTTTTAGTTTTTCTTATAGTGGTGATGTGAAATGCCTACTTGTTCTCTGACAGCAGATATGAGCCTGTACTTCTTCAGCATCTAAGTTGAGAAGACTCTACCATGCACATGTTTGATTTGAAAGCTTTTAGAGCTATACTTGTGTTTCAAATGGTCAATGAGTGTATTATGCAACAGGATAGACTTCCTGACATTGTGGGGAACTTTGATATTTTTGGTTTTTGGGGATTCACTAACTGACTGCTCTGACCTTATTCTTTGTAATCTCTTCTTGTATCTGAAAACTCGTCTTTTCATGGACTGTAACTCCCTCTCTAACAGTTTAATTTTCCTTGCACTCTGACTCCTTCTTCTGGCCCTTCTCTGATCTGGTATGTTGTGATCTGGTGTACATTCACCCTCACTTGATGTACCAGGTGGAGTTGTTTCCCTACAGAGGGTCTCTAGCTCTTTCTGTACTTTCATCCGTGACCTATGCTGTTTTTGACTTGCTCTCCATTTCACACGAGTGTATCTCTTTATGTATTTAAATTTCCCCTCTTGCTTGCACCTTAAATTTCTTTCTCTTTCTTTTTGTAGGTATTGCTGGTATCTTATGGGGTCATCCCTGATCCTCTGCCTATATTCGCGCAGGTGCTCAGCTGTACTTTTGGGCATATTTGCATGTCTCTTGTGTTTCTCTGTCTGTATCAATGAGTAAAAATGTAAAAATATAAAATGTTATGAATTATTATACATAAAATGAACAACTAAATATCACTACCAAAACAAATATGTCAATACCAAAACAGCATTGCTTGTTCGGTACTGACAAAAAGTGTTTCGGTATTGACTGTTTCGGGTTTGACAATTCTACATTAACTTAAATGTGAGGTTAAATGTGAGAAAAGTAGAATGCTGGACATCAATGCTTTTAACAGAATCAAGTCACGATAAACACAAATAATGTTTTCAAACATTACATCTAGTTTTTATAAGCGCAACAAGAAGTTCGGTAATGACACTTTTTAAAAACACATCCAGGTTTTCTGACTTTACAACCAATTTATTTCAAAATGTTAAAGAACATCTACTCACCATGTGCTGCAGGGAAGGAAGAAGGCCTTATGTGTCTTCCTGGTCACATGGTTTGGGGTGTGGCTAATGTTGCATCCATCCAGAGAGACTTTTTTGTTTGCGTTTCGGTATTGACAAAAAAATGGGGGACAACATCTTTTCTATACAAATAAATTCTTAAAAAAAATTTAAATAGCAGAAAAACACGTCAGCTAAATTTAGGTAGGACTTGACAAGGTACATAAGGATGAAGTGTTTTAAAAAATATGAAAAAATATTTAGTTTAATTTCTAAGTGCAGTTTTGAGGGTTGAACTGGGGGACATGTGCCACTCAATAGAAAAGAACATATAAATCACTATATTTAAAAATATGTAAAGTTATTACATTAATTATTTATATTGCCTCTTTTAGTCATGAACTTGACTTTTGTAAATATGTGTCAGTTGCCTATAAACGCCTTTATATATATATATATATATATATATATATATATATATATATATATATATATATATATATATATACACACACACACTGGCAGCCAAAAGTTTGGAATATTGTACAGATTTTGCTGTTTTGGAAGGAAATTGGTACTTTAATTCTCCAAAGTGGCATTCAACTGATCACAAAGTATAGTCAGGACATTACTGATGTAAAAAACAGCACCATCACTATTTGAAAAAAGTCATTTTTGATCAAATCTAGACAGGCCTCATTTTCAGCAGCCATCACTCCAACACCTTATCCTTGAGTAATCATGCTAAATTGCTAATTAGGTACTAGAAAATGTATCTTGCTATTATATCAAACACTGCTGAAAGCTATTTGGTTCATTAAATGAAGCTTAACATTGTCTTTGTTTTGGTTTTTGAGTTACCACAGTATGCAATAGACTGGCATGTCTTAAGGTCAATATTAGGTCAAAAAAGGCAGACAAGAAACAGCTTTCTCTAGAAACTCGTCAGTCAATCATTGTTTTGAGGAATGAAGGCTATACAATGCTTGAAATTGCCAAAAAAAAAAAAAAAAAAAGATTTCATAAAAAGGTGTACACTACAGTCTTCAAAGACAAAGGACAACTGGCTCTAACAAGGACAGAAATAGATGTGGAAGGCTCAGATGTACAACTAAACAAGATGATAAGTACATCAGAGTCTCTATTTTGAGAAATAGTCTCCTCCCATGTCCTCAGCTGACAGCTTCATTGAATTCTACCTGCTCAACACCAGTTTCATGTACAACAGTAAAGAGAAGATTCAGGGGTGCAGGCCTTATGGGAAGAATTGCAAATGTGGCAGAACAAGTTAATTGGTCAAAATTATTGAGTGATGTCGGTGACCTCCTATCAGCGGGGGTTACCGCCTATTTAGAGCCAGTCGGCTGTAGCCTGGGATGCGTCATGTCCTACTTCATGGTTTCTGATGGTAGTGGAAGGTATGTGCTGTTGTGATTAGCAAGTAGCAGTTTGGCTAAAAAGAACTGTGTTGCTATAGTATTCGCTCTGTTTATGTTAGAGTTTGGAATCACTTGTACTTTCATCAGCATGTGTCAGCAACTGCTCACCTCTCAAGTACGTTTTATAAGTTGTCTTTGTATTGGGCTGGGGGTGTAGGGTTTTTTTTTTTTTTTTTTTTTCTCTTATGGGGCATAGTGATTTGTTTATACTCCCAGTAGTGTGATTCAAAGTATCAAAAACCAAGTTTTTCAATAAATCTGCTGTAAAAGTACAGTCAAAGTCTGTAACTTTAAATTACAAGAATCCACCGTTTTATAACACGACTGTACCATTTTTTTTTTTTACGGTTTTGAGTGTTAATTTAGTAGATATCAGTGTAAAAACACTGTTATCAGGGTAAAAACACTGACCAATATTTATTTATTTTTTTTTTTATTTTTTTTTTTACATTTTTCCTGCTCTGTGCGCATTTATTTAAAAACAAAGAATTTTTGTTTTTTACGCATGTTTGCTGTAAATTTTAAGTAATAAACACATTATAAAACCTAATGAAAATCAATTTTACAGAACTGTTCTATAAAATTGCTTCCAATACAGTGTAATAAAAAAAATACGACAACTGCAACTTAACAATAATTTTCCGTTTTCTAACATTAAATGCATGGTAAATTTAAGTTCCACATCAACAAAGACATTACATTTAACCAAAAACAGTAGCTTAACATCTGCATTTGACCAAACCTGGACTTATGGTCAAATATTAATGATTTGAAAAGTAAAAATATATTTGGACAGGGATATTTTAATCTCTACGCTCTAGCACAATACTTGTTTTTATTATAATGCACTGGTCCTTCATACACGCACAGAAACACCCACGGGGAATAAAATAATAAAGGATAGTTTGATTCAAATAATTTAATAACGTTAACTGTTAAAGCTAGGGTATGCAATCTTTTCCAGAAATTATTTTTGTTATACTGGTTGAAAGTCTCTTCACATCCTGATAGCAATCAATAATTTAAGTGGTCTAAATGTAAAAAAAAAAAAATATATATATTATATATATATATATATATATCTATATATATATATATCTTCCTTCTGTGGAAGGGACAGGACTAAAAAAATGATCGACCATTCATTGCATTCGGTCCGAATGTAATGATAGGATGTCCTTCCTGTCTGTCAATCAATATTTGCATACTGCCGCGCAACTTGTTCGCGCAGACGATCACACGTCATCAGCGCGGGTTCCGCTGTGTTGAGCGAGCGCGAGAATGGAAGGCGAACCACCAGTAAAAGGAAACAAGAAAAAACTTTTGATCAGGGCCATTTGGGTGATTTCTGTTATTATTATGATTTAAAAAGGAGCCAAACAACTATGTGATAATAAATGGCTTCATATAATCACTATCCTTAAATAAAAGATTATAGAATAGAATAAAAGAAATGTTTTTGCATGATCAGTCATATTTTCAAAATCAATGCAACAATTTATGCAAACTTTTGAGCACAAGAGTGTGTGTGTGTGTGTATATATATATATATATATATATATATATATATATAATTTATATTTATTTATCACACATTTGCACAAATACAGTGAAATTCTTTTTTTCACATATCCCAGCTAAGCTGGGGTTAGAGTGCAGGGTCAGCCATGATACTGTGCCCCTGGAGCAGATAGGGTCAAGGGCCCAACAGTGGCATCTTGGTAGTGCTGGGGCTTGAACCCCTGACCTTCTGATCAGTAACCCAGAGCCTTAACTGTTGAGGTCGGTCGGTCGGTCGGTCGGTAGGTAGGTAGGTAGGTATTCTGTTAGTCAGACAATGTCTCATCAAGAGCAGCTTAATGCTTCATTTGCAGCTCAGTGGGCAGAGGGAGTCGGGTTTGACACACAGTGCTCTTTATATATATATATATATATATATATATATATATATATATATATACACATGTGCGCACACACCGAACAGCCACAACATTTTGAAAAAAATTTGAATTAGTCTCTTGAAAGCTGCGTGCATAATAATTATACACTAATTGGCAAAGTGTCATTTAAAACAGTTTTAAGGGAAGTGTAGCATATCACAGCACGTCAACTTCCCCAAACTGTTTCATGTCAGCAGCCCCATTAACCATGATATCTTGATACAGAATTAACAGATCTGCAGAACTGAAATGCTTCACTATCATTTCAATTGCAATTGTTCGTTTGCTTTAGGGGAAAATTATGTGCATTATGACTAGAGAGTGCATCCAAAGCAAAGTCTTCATCTAGCAAGAGGAACTGTTGTTTGAAGATCTTCTACATGCCATTTTATTTATTGTTGCCTACATCATCTTTATTCTTCATTTCCAAGGTGACGTAAAAAAACCTACTAATCCCAAACCTACCTGACCAAAGAAGGGTAAAGCCTCCGCCCTGCAAAACCATCATGATCTTCCATCCGTAATGGCATGCAGTATTCCAGTGAAAAATGACTCTGTTGTCAAAGTTGATGGTCCTAAAACATATTTGATTGGCTCTTATGTGGAGCATAATTTTGGTGGAAATGACATAAAGACCATCGCCATTGTGCTTCGTAATGAAAACTGGATGTACATTTGTGTGATGTGCTGTGAAGGGAAGAATGTTACTTCACCAGCTGAATATTCAATTAATTACGACCACTTTGGCTTTGATTATGGCACGGCCGATATCACGTGCCCAATCAATTGTGCATGTTCCAAACCAACACATGTTGCAATTACAGCCAATTCACTCTCTCAGAGTATAATATCCTTCCAACCTATTAGAAACAGACATTCCAACATCCTTGTCTTATAACTTTACAGTTTGCATCTCTTGTCATGTTTGACTACAAAAATGTGTTGAATTTAGTCCAGGCTATGGAGATGTTCAAACTGCTTGGTGTTCAAAGGGTGGCAATGGCTGTGTCTTATTTGGAAGGATGCGTCCTCCATTTTTTATTTTTTTATTATTATTTTAATTATTTTTTATTGGGAATGCAAAAAAGGTTAACAATTGTATAAATGTAAGTGCATATACATAAAAGGTGTTGGGCCTCATGTATTCAAATAGAAGACAAAGGCAGGCCTAATACAGTCGTAAAAAACCTAACTCAAGCCCCACACCAAGTCGTAAATCTTCCTGATAAAAATCGCGCCAAAATCAAACAAAGGGAGTCCAAAACAGACTACAAATCCATGAAGCCTTGCTCACTAAAGGATTGAACTCTCAACTCCTATTGGATGAGGCACACAACAGAACATCCCTCAAACATGACATCATCAGGAGTTGAAATACCTCTGAAATGCTTCCAGAATTCACTTCCAGCGACTTTGTTCACAGAATATAGACGTAGCTTTTTTGCTGCTCTCAGGTGCAACCTCGTGGCACAAGGAAGTAATGTCCGACTTGAAACTGTAGCCATACAATCTCCATCTCGCTGGATGAGGTGAGATTACTCCGTGTTCAACCAAACACTAACGGATCCGAAGGAGACCGCCGAGCAATTCGCATCTTCATCCGTTTGCCTACAGAAGTGAAGAGATTAAAGATTTCTCTTCCATCTTCAATCAAGTCGACATTTCTGAATTCTCCGCCACCCCGCCGAGAATCAACAGCCGTACCGCCCGCCGACAGAGCGAGGAAACGGCCTCCCGTCATCACACGAGCCTCAAGGAACCGGGTCAAAGTTAAAGGACGGAGGAAAACACATTCTACCTGTGTCCTCATGCGATTCAAGTAAGAGGTTTACGTCTGGGCAGAGATAGAATATTATAGCATGTTATTCTTGTGTTTCAAGGTTTTTGCTTGTACAGTTTATGGACTGCCATGTCCGCTCATTATTAATACTCAGGGTATTAATTATCACAAATTTGTTTTGCTGTATTGTGGTCCAACCAAATTGGATTGTGCAATTTCGCCATCGCAGGTGAGACAGAAACTGAGTTCATCCATTAAAGAGTCAAATAACGCTGGACTTTTTCGAGCCCCGCTCGTAAAACCGCGTCTCTGAGTGATGAACACAGCTGCTTTCTCTCCCACTATCGCGAAATCGGCTTTAGGGCTGTCACTTAATCATCTCTCTCTCTCTTACTAATCACACACACACACACACACACACACACTGTCACACACACACCTTATGTGTTATAGGATTATTTTATTTCCATATCTAATCATATCACTGTTTAGTTTGTAGCTGTAAGTCGGAAGTTTATTGACTGCATTGTATTAATTATTAATTGATATTACTGCATAAATAAACTTTGTTTATATTACAAAGAGAAGTGTTTTGGTTTGTTTTGCATACGCCTGTGTCATGCTGACGGGATGTCAGTGCTCTGATTCAAACCTTCATTCATTGTTTTTTTTCCCGAAAATCGATATTCTTCGGATGTCGATTTTCTTAAGAAAACAATCTAATGCTGAGACTGTTTTACTATTTGGTTATTAGTCCCTAACTCCAGGGTGGTGCCCCGTCAATGTTAATTCTTATTAATATTCTATTGATTTTTGATAATTGATAATTATCTTTGATGATTGTTGAATTTGAATGATCAATAAGCTAGTATTAATTTTAATTAATGTTTCATCGATGTTAACAATTAACGATTATCTTTGATAACTGTTGATTTAAAGGATTTAAAAAAGCTAACATTGATTCTCATCAATGTTCTATTGATTTTAATAATTAATATCTATCTTTGATAATTATTAATTATTGCTAATAACCAAACTTGCTCCTAAACGTAGCACACTACATTTACTGGAGCCCCATTTGAGGTTTTAATGAGTTAGATTCAATTGATTAATTTAAATATTAATTAATAACTACAGAAATAATTAATTATTTCTGATAGTAACACTGATCTAAACAACCAGTAAAGCCCTACAAAGGCATTGACAATAGCTAAAAAGTAAGAAAAAGAGACAAAAAAATGAAACAAAACAGCCTCTGACGTATGCAGCCAACAAATGCAACCTCCGGAGGACGCAGCCTTCCAAACGAAACACAGCCAATATATAAAACCAACTGTAATTCTGACACACAGAAAGTTCTTGACTACTATGTGAAAAGTAGCTTTGTGGAGATCATCCCATGGAGGGTTACAGACTACATCAAGGTGTCCAAAGGGTGGAAGAAAAGTGAATTGGCAGGTGAACTGCACTACTATGGGCAAATTCCTGCACTTAATGACTGTGTTAATCGTTACATGTATCAAAGTCGCTATGTTGCTCTACATGACATTGATGAATTAATTATGTCCCTTAAGGTGAAAACTTGGACAGAACTGTTGCCTGAGCTTGAGAAAATGTATGGTACTGATGTGAGCTTTGAGTTTGAGAACAATATATTCCCTTTCAAGGCAAAGGTTCAAACGGAGTATGAGAGGAAAGGTTGGAACAATATACAGGCAGTAAACATTTTCAGATATGTTGATCGAATACCCAATGACCCCTTCAGTTTCAACAACTTCAAAATTATAGTAAATCCTCATCTAGTTTCTCAGGTTACTCTCCATGGACTGCTGAAAACGGTGAATCCGAACCATTCATCAATCCGTGTTGATCACACCATTGCCCGTCTGTACCATTTCAAAGATTTTCCATACCCAGCGGACACGGAGCTTGTAAGAGACAAGCGTCACTGGGATTATGCTGAAGATCTAATGATAGCTGTTTCTAGGGTTTTTCTAGATTGTGGATTTATTAAAAACTAGGTGCCAGGGGGCCTGGGTAGCTCAGCGAGTATTGACGATGACTACCACCCCTGGAGTCGCGACTTCGAATCCAGGGCATGCTGAGTGACTCCAGCCAGGTCTCCTAAGCAAACAAATTGGCCCGGTTGCTAGGGAGGGTAGAGTCACATGAGGTAACTTCCTCGTGGTCACGATTAGTGGTTCTCGCTCTCAATGGGGCGAGTGGTAAGTTGTGCGTGGATCGCGGAGTATAGCATGAGCCTCCACATACGGAGTCTCTGTGGTGTCATGCACAATGAGCCACGTGATAAGATGCGCGGATTGACGGTCTCAGATGCGGAGGCAACTGAGACTTGTCCTCAGGATATTGAGGTGCGTAACCGCGCCACCACGAGGACCAAAAAAGTAGTGGGAATTGGGCATTCCAAATTGGGAGAAAAGTCTCAGCTATATAGGCATATGCTCAATTTAATGCTCAAATGAATGTCATGAAGAAACAATTTTTTTTTTTCAAGTGCCCAATTAAAAATGAAGTGTGTAACATCTTTTGATGTTAAAATCTCTCCTACTGAAATCAGTCTGTGCTTACTGAAATTCAAACAAATGCCCCCAGTGGCTGAAACTGGAAGTTGAACGAATGGGCACGTGCAAGTTCCAGTTTCAGGGTGAAATGTCCACAGAGTGGCGCCAAAAGCGAGTTTTTGTTTTTAAATTATGTGATACAGTCAATGCATATTTTATTAACTCTACTCCCAAACCCGAACCCTAAACCTAACCGTCAGTGGAGTAAAAATAACGTGAAACCATATGATGAGAAATTGCTCTGTTTGTTTTAACGGCCCGACTGCCAGACATTGATTCAACCATTTGGACCAGGACTATCAACAATATAGTTTACAATGCTACAAGGGAAAAAAATATGTTGTAATCTTTTTTTTGTTTTGTTTTTTTGCAATTCTATTTGGTGGTTCAGAAATAACTGAAGGAGACAGTTTACCCAAAAATGATAATTCTCTCATCATTTTCTCACTCTCATGCCATCTCAAACTTGTATGACTTTCTTCTGCAGGACACAATATTTTGAAGGTTGTATGAGGTGTTTTTGTCAATACAGTGCAAGTCAATGGGGTCCAAAACTTTCAAGCTCCAAAAGGGACATAAAGACAGCATACAAGTAATCTTTAAAACTCAAGTGGTTTAAATCCATATCTTCTGAACCAATGCAATAGCTTTAGATGAGAAACTTAAGTCCTTACTAGCAAGTGGGAGAGTAAATGATGGCATAATTTTTAATCTGGGTGAACTATTCCGTAAAGCTTTCAAACAAATTATTTGGAACTCGCAACAGCTGACTGTTAATCGAGAAACTTGATAACTGCTAAACATTGTCATGCTGCACTTTCTTGTGCTTGTAATTGATCATTAATTGGTGCAAAATTTTAAACACTTGATGAGACTGCCAAAATCAATAAAACATCACTGTTACAAACATGGTTTGAAGACTTGCAGCATGTACCACTAGCAGTTCCAGCCTTCTTTGGAAATATAATCTCTCTAATCTCTCAGACCTTAATCAAGGATTCTTATATCAAATCCAAACACAAAATATTTAATAGTGCCATTTATTTTACTTTGCATGTTTATAAGCAGAAATGGAAAGATATAACATTACTTCTATGGGGTAATATACAAACTAGCTTTTCATTCAGACTTTTTATTTCATATCCAAATGATGGGAAAAAAAAATTACCAAAAATGTATGATTGTTTGTACAAGACATTTTAAGGCAGGTTGATCCTGCATTTACGGTATATACAATTTTAGTTAGGCATGTATTTGTCTAACCTCAAGACACGTTCTTATTCTTACAGCATAACTGAATGGCAACAAGGACAGAGTAATTTACAAGTATAAAAAGAATAACAAGAAATCTTTACATTTACACGATGCACATGATACAGAACCAGTTTCTTTAAGTTAGCAGTCACCAAACACTCGCATATATTGCAGGTACCATGTCTGCTTTCTTTCCAAGCTGACATCAAGTGTTCAGTTGTGACAGCCTGGCACAGTCATAGCAGAGCATCTGGACAACGTCCCTTGTTTAAAAACATACATTTAAATAATAATAAAAAAATAATACAATTACATTATACAAAATCCAATGATAATCCTTAGAAATGTACATGACAAAAACATACAAAAGACAGCTGAGAAATTTCAGTTCAGTTACATAATATTGTGCTATGAGGTTGCACAATGCATGTCCATTGTTTTATTGTGCAAACAGGAAGAAGGTCTTTCATTTGTGAGTGACTGCGGTGGTAGAAACAATATGGCTGTTCCTCTGCGGCTATCCCATTTACCATCTGACTAGGTGAAAGGTTAGCCAGTACATGAAAACAGGCTGTGCAGCAGCAATGGCCATAGTTAGATACATTCGCAGTTGATTCTTCGCTGCTTGTACTAATCGACCCTCTGCGGCTGCCTCAGACAGGATCTTTAACCGTAGTGTCCGAATCTTTCATAAAAAGAAAGAGAAGATATGGTGAAGTGAAATTTCACTATGAGACCTAATTTTCATTTTTAAAACACAATTAAGTGAATAAAGTGGCTTAACATGGCAAATGAGAGAATCATGGCCACTGACAGTATAAACTTGAAATACACTTAGGCTACAACTTTGCATAGGCAAGTTCCACTCAACTTTTCTAAACAACATGTACAAATCTATTTATGCTTAACAAATAGCAAAAATATGTACCACTTAATGCTTAAAGGAATAGTTCACCCAAAAATTAAAATTCTCTCATCATTTACTCACCCTCATGCCATCCCAGATGTGTATGACTTTCTTTCTTCTGCTGAACACAAACGCAGATTTTTAGAAGAATATCTCAGCTCTGTAGGTCCTCACAGTGCATGTGAATGGGTACCAACATTTTGAAGCTCAAATAAAACACATAATGGCAGCTTAAAAATAATCAATTTCACTCCAGTGGTTAAACCTATATCACCAGAAGCGATATGACAGGTGTGGGTAAGAAACAGTTATTTAAGTCCTTTTTTACTATAAATTCTTCTTCCTGCCCAGTAGGTGGTGATATGCACAAAGAATGTGAATCAACAAAAGAAGAAAGTGAAAGTGGAGATTGATAGTAAAAAGGGACTTAAATAATGACCCGTTTCTCACTCACACTTATCATATCGCTTCTGAAGATATAGATTTAACCACTTTAGAGGTATGTATTACTTTTAAACTGCCTTTATGTGCTTTTGGAGCTTCAAAATGTTGGTACCCATTCACTTGCATTGTGAGGACCAACAGAGCTGAGATATTCTTCTAAAAATCTGTGTTTGTTTTCTGCCGAAGAAAGAAAGTCAAACATCTGGGATGGCATGACGGTGAGTAAATGAGCAGATAATTTTTGGGTGAACTTTACCTTTAAATTCCAGGTTGTTTCTCACCAAAACCTAGTGAATGGCTTCAGAAGACTGAATATGATGCATAAGAAATAACAGCTTTGGAACAACATGAGAGCAAGTATTGTACTATTACTTTAAAATAGAAGAAAATGCTAAACCAAGATTGCAACCGTGCATGTAAATATACATAAAAAGAAGCCAAGATGCCTTTGCAGAAAAATGTAACACAAAAGTGTCATTTTTCTGATGGTTAAACACTTTTTCCCACAAGAAGTTACATCCTTCTGTGTGTACTTTTAACTGTTCTCATCTCAATAACATATGGGAAAGGTCTGTATCTCTCAATACTATAGTTCTCAGTTCTATACTCAGTACCATAAAGACAAAGATAGAGGCACAGCACCACAGCAATGTGAGGTAATATACGGTCCGCCCAAACAGAAGGCCTGCTACCACTCCCACTATCATCCTGAGGAAGTAAAAATAGCAATTCATTATGAAACTATTAAATTATATAAAGAGAATTTAAACAATATGCAATGTAGTTGTTTAGAGTATAGATTAGCATGCAAAGTTTCTTTGCCTTATCAGTAACAGCTGAACTGTTTACATTTAACCTTTTAAAAAAACATATGTGTAATAAATTGTTTACAAATAAGCTAATGTAAACAAAAATAACCAGTGGCCTTACCCAACATATTTGTAACCAGAAAAGGCCACCATATCGATGGTGGTGAGGTCAGTGTTAACTGTTACCAAGTAAAGACTGAGAAGGACAGCCAAAACCTCAATAATGAGCCACACCAGGGCTGAGCTTGCCTGGATGCCTAAAATCTCTGGAGAAAACCTGGAAAAAGAGCAGAAAGAGAAGAGTGACAAAGAAGGTGATATTTATTCATTCAACTTTTGTGTTGCTCAGAGGAAAGTCATGTAAGTTTGTAACAACATGGAGGTGAATGAATGATGGCAAGATTTTCATTTTGGGGTGAATTATTCCTTCAAATCAGTTTTAAGTAGTCAAAATAAAAACGTATCCTGGATTACATGAGGATTTAGACTTTGTTTTTTTCTCTGATTATAAGTGGATGTATAACTGTTTTTTTATTAAGCTTATTATCTGAGAAATTCTCTTTGAGTATGGAAACAAATAGTAATGGCAAATTTTGAACACTGGAGTTAACAATGTGATCATGTGACTTACAAGATGACTGTTATTACTCTCACCTGTGAGAAGTTTGTTTGTTAGACTCTCCCTGAGGAAGACCCACAGTGAAATGCGTAGGAGAGTTTTTTTTTTAACCTTCTGTAATGAGCCATGTGATAAAGGCTTTTTAACTTTAAAGTGCCATGGTTCTCTAGATTTTTGTTTTTGGCAAAATAAAAATGTAACTGAGCCTAAAATCCCACTGAAGTCCTTTGTTGTTAAAATGCATTTTAATGACAACTAATATCCTTAGTGTGATGAATTCATCCACTTACAGTTGCCAACAAAATTCTCTGGCCATATTTGTAACAGTGACAAATTTACACACTGTAGATAGATAGATTCCAGCCTCTTACTGGTTCTGTGTTCCCAAGGCCAGCCCTGCAACCAGGATATACGTAATGAAACCCAATACTGTGGAGTGAGAACAAAACAAATATCTCAATACAAAACAAACAGACACAGGGACTGTCACGTCTAGCGGTTTTTAAGGTCAATTAAAAGGCCATGTGTTTGGTGTTAATAGATGCATGTCATCAAAAATGTAGTGTATTTCCATGACTTCCAACAAATGCCCAGCAACCTCATTTGTAATTTCAAACTGCACACCTCTGAATAAAGACAGTGCAAGGATTCATATTGTAATGTCCACAGTTAAAAGGCAATGTGTCTGGTGTTAATAGATGCAAGCAATTAAAAAAAAAAAATCCATCTAACGTCGCAAGAATGTGCAACAACTTTATTTACATTTTCAAACTGCATTTCGCAGAATACAAACAGTGCAAGGATTCATGTTTGCTCATGAACCACTCATTAGAAATGTATGCTTCTGTTACATACCAGGAATGTACAGATCGGGGGCGTTGATATCAAACCGTGGGGCGACTGGTGTATCTTGCTGGTAGCTCACCTCCCAGTTCTATAAAAAGCAGAAGATTTCAGAAACATTGCACAAACTGATTTTGTCATCATTTCTCAATTGCATGTCATTTGAAACCGTTTTTATATTCATATTTTCATGAAACACAAAATGAGACATTTGGAAGAACACACAATTAAAGAAAGTAACCGGGGCTATCAAGCTCCAAAAAGGACAAAAAAGCATCATGTAAGTGCCATTAAAGTAGTCCATACAACTCTTGTACTCATGGGATAAAAGATATTAGAGCAACAGTGTAGGAGATTATCAGTGAATAACAACTTAAATTAAATAACTGTCTTTTCTTCAAACAAAGGCATCATATGGCTTCAGACGACATGAAATAAAGCACATGAGTAAGAGAGAGTGAGCAAGTGAAAAGTAAAACTTTCAGATTTGGGTAAAATATTCCTTTAAATGACTGAATCATATCCACAAATGTCCAGGAAATATAGTGGCTCAACATGCCCAAAACTACTGTATTGTACAGTGTAGTGTTGTCACGGTACCAAAATTTCAGTAGTCGATACTGAAGACTAAAATTTTCATGTTTATCAGTATTATTGATTATCATCAGTATTTGTAATGATTTTGTAACCTTATTGATCATTTACATGACATTGTTCTACTTATGCTTTTACATCATGTCTTATATGTATTCTAACAGCCACATGTACGTTTCATTTATATAAGTTGTGTGTGGGTCTTGCGTAAGTTGTTTTTTTTTCTGTTTGTTTTTTTATCTCATGGTGGGTTTTTCCATATACACATGTGGATTGAATTGGGGGGAAGAGTGGGGTCTGCTCTGGACAATGGAAAGCCAATGTTTTTTTTTCCCAATATGAATGGACTTAAATGTGGCCTGCATGAGAGTGCTTCTTCAGAGAGAGGGACATGAGAGAGGAAGACTGAGAGAGACTGCTCTACAGAGAAAGATGAGGAAGAGAAAGAGAAAAATGGGAAAAACAACAGACAACGCATAACACTTTTTATAATTTTAATTTTCTTTCTCTCCTATGTCTGATGACTAAGTATTTAATAAATGTGTTATTTCTTGGCAAATTTAACTAGTGTTTGGCTCTGTGATTCACAACGGGGAAAAAGACTTAAAGTCTTCAGGTACCAGAGAAATTTCATGCTTCTCGATACCAATTTCGATACCACAGAAAACTTTTTCTAATATGATAATGTGCTATTGAATACACTCCTTTAGCCTAAAGTTACATTTCAATGTAAATAATAAATTAAAAGATATGCATGTTTCCTTCGTGTTTCTAACACTTGTTTGTTTTTAAGCAGGGCCATACTGAAATCAGTTTTATTTTTTTCCATAATACTTTTTCCCTTTTTTTTTTCTACCAGAATTCCATGTTTTAAAGTTTAATTTAATTATCAAAATGGTGTCTAATCAAACATTTTTCCTTAAACTTTTAAAAACTTTTAACAAGTAAAAAAAATAGAACAATTACTTATTAACATACCATTGCATTTTTTAACAAACTTTTATTCAGTATAAAAGCTTGTTATATTGCTTCATTTTTATTATTACAATCATTATTCAGTGATCATTATTTATTATTATTATAATCATTATTATTTCTACAGTGATGATTACATTTTACTATACAGTTATAATATATTTCTGTTGCCTTTTCTTAAATTTCAGGACTTTAGCTTTTATTATGAATCGTGCTTTTATTTTGACGTGTATTCTTGACGGAAGTTTAACCTCTCCGGATGAACTGTTCGCTACATGGCCCAGTGTGATAGTTAAAGCACGAATGCTGTGATTTAATTATATAAATTATATAAAAATAACACTTCAGAGTGGATTAGTGCTCTGCTCTGTCACCTCTCTTACAACATGAATGATTATCATAGTCTGTGGAGTTTCCAGTATATGAGAGATCTGCTCACATATTCATTTAAAGCTCATGCAGCTCATACAGACGTTACAGCATTTCGTGGTTCAATAATCACACTAGGACATATCACAATTTTAATTTGTTTAGTTGTGCATTTCAGTGTAAATGGAGCAACAGAGCACACGCTCAAATAAGCGTGTGAGCATTTGAGAGCAATCGTGTGTCAGTAAGACAGTGTGTGGGTACCAAATTAAGTCGGTGCTCGGTACTACCGGTACTGTAGAATCACTGGTATCTTTACATCTTTTTTATTTTAGAACCGACTTGGTACAGAAGTACCGGTATTTCTGACAACACTAGTGCAGTGTGAACCAAGTGTGGTGGTCTTACTTGATGCATGTAGGGAAATACCAGCAGTCCAAGCTTCTTGCCAACGTATACTGTGTCTACTGCAAAATAGTATTTCAACTTCGATATGGGGATGAATCGATCCAGCTGTGAAACAGAAAGAGATATAGCTCTTTATTTGATAATCAGGGTCCAATAGAGAATCATGGAAACTTTGCTATTGCCATCATCATGCACCAATAAAACTCTGAATAAGCTCTGAACTTAAGCAACATAAAAGGGATAGTTTACCCAAAATTTTTAATTCTATAATTTATTTTCCTCTGCATTGTTCCAAACCTATATGACTTTCTTTCATGGGGCACTAATATTAGGGACTGACAGCCTCAGTTATCATTTCATTGCATGTTTTATGCCAGTCCCTGACATTCTGCCTAACATCTCCTTTTGTGTTGCACAAAAAGAAGAAATTAATCTGGCTTTGTAACAGCATGAGGGTATGTAAATAATGACAACTTTCATTTTGGGGGATCTAGCCCTTTAATACTCCACTGCATTCAGAATCAACCCAGCAGCTTTGGAATGCTATCCCACAAATATAGCCCCTTGCCTCTGTGGGGAAAAACAAGATGAGCCTTTTTGTCAACACACCAAGCGCTATCACATGCTCAACAAACTCACAGAGGTCTATGTGCTTCCACCCCTTTTTCATTTCTACTCAAACTGCATATCACATACGTTCTTGTCCATCATCTCTTTGCCGTGGGAGACGAGACTGCTGCTGTAGGCCATGGTCAGATTGGACATGGGCTCTGAGAGGAAGGCTTGTCCTGGATATGCACCAGGGCCCTTTCCCACGCCTCTGTAATCATGTTTGTACACTCCAGCACTGGTATCATCAAACAATGGACTGGGGTCGTTGGGGTCCATCGAGGTGCCTCGCATCCTGACCTTTGGCTCTAGAAAACAAGAAATCATATAAAAGTAAAATATAATTATGTAAACAAACCACTATCAATGCTATCTAATACAAACAGTCAACTGTATAAAGCATTGTTTATAAGAAAATGACTTTTAACATTTTATGCTTATGATATGCAACCCTGTTTGTTTTCTGTTTATTCACTGATCCAAATACTGATTTCAAAGAGTTTGACAGGTAGGTGATCCGATTACGCTATGATCTAAATAAGGGTTACATTAAGAAACTAGATCAAGAAAATAATGGAAAAGCAACTTCCCTGAATGTCTTTATACTCAGCATTGTAAATACACGCAATCAAACAACCAAACGACAAATTAGCAGATAATCTTCACTTTACAAGGCAATTTGTATGTTATATATCGCATAAATGCACTGTCCGTAGGAAATAGATTTAGTTCACCAATTTCTCCAATCGTTTATAAGGTGTAACAGAAACTGAAAGCCTTTAAATCGCAACGTAAACAATCACGTACGTAATTTACGCAGTCTGAACCCACTCTGGTTTTGATAATCCATCTCTCCAAGAGAAATATGTCTTTATTTAAATAATGTTACAAAACTATATGTTTATTAACACATTTAGACGTCTAACCGAGAAGCTGCCGGTGGAGAAACTAAAATTAGCACCACAGAAAGAGCAAGAAAACCTGGATAGGAAAAGACTGAGGGCGTGATCCAGAAAACACTTCCGGGTCATTTAAAGTGCTCTTGAATGCGCTACAAATGATGCTAAAAACGTATGAAATAAATTTAAAATAAAATACA
Source organism: Myxocyprinus asiaticus (assembly GCF_019703515.2). NCBI lineage: Eukaryota > Metazoa > Chordata > Actinopteri > Cypriniformes > Catostomidae > Myxocyprinus > Myxocyprinus asiaticus. The sequence goes on from NC_059369.1 coordinate 34,760,734, forward strand.
ATTCTTTATCTAGTATAAATTAAAATGATATATAATTATATTATAAAAATATAATGTTCGTGTTAAACAAAACTTGTACTCACCTACAAATTATTTTACTCATTTAAAAACGTTCATTTGTCATGTTTGAACTAAATTGATTATTGATTATTTTACAAATTTTAAAATGAAAAAATGCATTGGATATTTTTTATTTAATAAAAAAGAAAAAAGAAAAGAAGAGATGTTAGTCAGAGTTATCATTGGGTCGTAATAATTTCTTTTAAATAGTTTGGAAAAAAAAGGTTATTAGCAATATTTAAAACTATATTTAGAATAACAATAAAATATAACAATGTTTAAATAACAACCTTAGCTTCGTTTAATTGAAATTTTCATAAATTATTTAGGGATGTTTTAGGCCTAATCCAAGAACAAGACCAAAAAATGCTGCTCTTAATTTGAATTACTTTATGGAATGCTTAAAATATTAATAAGGATACCTGCTACCAAAAGTATTGTATGTTGCTAACATGTTTTCCCAAAAAGTTTTCTTCAAGAGAGGTAAATGTGACCTCAGAAAGCTGAATCCTTCAATGAGTCACATTCAAATCTCAGCACTTTGTATTACTGGAGACATTTAACACACAAAAAAAATATCATTGTGACAGATAGGTCTCTTGCTCTTCAGGAGCTCCATGTGCTCTCTCATTCCGATGACATTTCAGCCCAACAGGCAGAATGCACGTTTAGCAGCTGTGTATACCACTCACTCCTAGACTGACATTTCTGGCTCCTCTTTATCCCTCTCCCAGCTGTTTGTGTTAACTCAGCGCCAGGCATTCGTCCTAACGGCCCGGTCCCACCCGCCTCATCATTGATTTTTGTTTTTTTTAAATGCCTTATTGAGTAATAAAGCACTATGATGATTGGTCTAGTCTGACCTGTGTAGAGGAAAGTAAAAGGTGCCATGTGACAACACCATCGAAATGGATCTTCAGCAGTGGTCTGGACAATAATTTGAATTGTAGGCTACCGGAAAAACGAATAGGCTAACAGATGACACTGAAAAACTTCCCTATTTCCAAACTAGCCATTTAATTGGAAATACACTTATATAGGCCTACCTATATAAAAACCCTATGCAAAGGGAGATATATTATTTTCCCCCTTAGGTGTTGGTTGGCACAGGGTTAATTTCTGATAAATTTATAAGTAAATAATTTCACATAAGTGGCATGTGTAAATGTTCATCTTCTTGGTCTACCCTTAATGACTATTTGAATGTTAAAATATGTTACGGTAAAGACAACTTTTAATTTTATGTCAAAACAAGAATTAACCATAAATAATTATAAAATCCAATTGTTGGGGAATATACTTTGAAACTGTAATTTGACAAGCTAGCTACTCATAATTTAAAGTAGTTAAACTACAGTCAAGGTACCCTTTTGAAAAAGTAGCTAGCTACACTACAAGCTACTTTCAAAATGTAGATATTTACACTGAAGCTACTTAATGAGCCAATTTTTTTTTTTTTTTTTTTTTTTTGGTATAGTTACTAAAGTCAAACAGTGTTGGGTGATATTGAAAGTATTTATTTATTTATTTTATTTTTACCTAAGATTTTATTAGCAGTGAAAATTAAAAGCCTTGACATCTGTTCATGAGAGTGCATGAGAGAACTAGTTCGCATTTATCCCTCACATATCCAGAATCAGAATCAGAATGAGCTTTATTGCCAAGTGTTCTCAGGTACACAAGGAATTTTTTTTTTTTTTTTGGTGATAGGAGAAACAAGTGCACACAGAATATTACAGTGAGACACAGAATATAAAACAAGGTTAAAGGATAAATAGACATATATAGTATGGAGTATGTACATGTGCAAGTGGTAATGTAGCACAAGGTAGGGGTATGTACAGTTATTTAATTAAATCTGAGTGAATTTACATATGTACATGAGATATTTATTTGTATTATTGCACTATGGAGGAGTCCTGAGGCAGTTTAATTGCTCATGTGGAAAATGGCCTGAGGGTAAAAACTGTTCTTGTGCCTGGATGTCCTGGCACTCTGTGCTCTGTAGCGCAGGCCAGAGGGCAACAGTTCAAAGAGGGAGTGGGTAGGGTGTGTGGGGTACATACCTGCATGTTTCCTCATTCTGGGGAGGTACAGGTCTTGGAGGGTGGGCAGGGGGGCACCAATAATCCTCTCAGCAGTTCTGACTGACTGTTGTATTTTCCTTCTGTCTGATTTGGTGGCTGAACCAAACTAGACAGTTGTAGATATACACAGGACAGACTCAATGATGGCCGAGTAGAACTGAACACATTTTTGTGTTCATGAGAATTTGTGGTTTAGAGCTTTAACTCAAGTTCATGTGAGAAAACATATGAATGCATGAGGTTTAAGCACTTTCATGAACATGCAATGCACATCAAGATTTTCAGTGAATAATGGTTTAAATTTCAGGTTGCTTCATAATAAAAGCTTTCAATTCAAATCCATTGTAGGAGGGTTTTTTTCCCCCCAAATGAGGTAAAACACGTCAATTTAACTTTTAACAATTTAACAAAGGTACAAATAGTTGCATTCAAAAGTGCAAACCATTTTTCATGACAAGTTATTATATGCAATAAAATGTCTATAAAATTTGAGTCCATAAAATCTGAGAGGGTAAACATTATTTTATATTTTTACTTTTATAAAAGGGCCTAAATTATTCTGTATCTGTTGAATGTGTTTTAAAGGATTTCTTTCTTTTTAAAATACTGTGATGAATAGTGCAACTTGGATCCCTGGAATCCCCTGTGTTTGTGAAGGCACGAGTCACCATAGGGGCATATGGAGTGTTGACAGAATTTAATATGTTGTCATTAAAACCCTGCCAGATGCCATAATGGTATTTCCAATAAATATAATGAGTGAATAAAGATTTCTAAAAAGTAACCACTAATGGAACACTTGTAACTTAAAAAAAAATAAAAATAATAAGTAACATGGTATACCTTATACAGAAGGCCCGCTACCACTCCCATTTTCACCCCAAGAAGCCAAAGAGAGAATGAAATCATGACATTGTTACCTTCTCTAAAGAAATGTACTCTACATAAACAAAACTAACATGTTTCTTTACCTCGCTTATGAGGTAAAACTGCATGATTCACCTTTAAACTTGTCAATAGAGACTAGACCAGACAGGCATAAAGCTTGCACATAAAGATGGTGAGGAGAGGTCAGTGTTACCTGTTTCAAGGTAAGGATTGTGAGAGTAAAAAATTAGACCTTTTTAGGAATTCTGTGCATCTTTACCATTTTTAATGCTTAGGGCAACAGCTATATTTTGCAATTCTCTATTCATTTACTCACCCTCATGCCATTCCAGTGTATGACTTTCTTTGTTCTGCAGAACGTAAATGACATTTTTTAGAAGAATATTTCAGCTCTGTAGGTCCATACAATGCAAGTGAATGGTGGCCAGAACTTTGAAGCACCAAAAAAGCACGTAAAGGCTGCATAAAAGTAATTCATACCACTCCAGTGGTTACATCCATATCTTCAGAAGCAATATGATAGGTGTGCATGAGAAACAGATCAATATTTACGTCCTTTTTTACTACAAATCTCCACCTTTTAACAGCCCTGACCAGTAGGTGGCAATATGTAAAAAAATTTGAATGTCCAAAACCAAAAGAAAAGGAATGTGGAAGTGAAAGTAGCCATATCACCCTGTAGCTCAAGACTGGTATTTATGTCTTTTTTTACTATAAATCTCCACCTTTTAACAGCCCTGATCAGTAGGTGGCGATATGCAGGAAAAATGTGAATCTCCAAAACCAAAAGAAAAGGAATGTGGAAGTGAAAGTGAAAGCAACCATATCACCCTGTAGCTCAAGACTGGTTACCCACTGAAGCTAAGCAGAGTTAAGCCTGGCTAGTACCTGGATGGGAGACTTCCTAGGGAAAACTAAGGTTGCTGCTGGAAGGCCAGCAGAGGGTGCTCTCCCTGCAGTCTGTGTGGGTCCTCATGCCCCAGTATAGTGATGGGGACACTATACTGTAAAATGGCACTGTCCTTTGGATGAGATCTTAAACAGAGGTCCTGACTCTCTGTGGTTGTTAAAAATCCCAGGGCACTTCTTGTAAAGAGTAGAAGTGTAACCCTGGTGTCCTGGCCAAATTCCCCCCATTGGCTCTTCTCAATCATGGCCTCCTAATAATCCCAATCCATTAATTGGCTCTATAACTCTACTCTCTTCTCTCCACCAATAGCTGGTGTGTGGTGAGTGTACTGGTGCACTATGGCTGCCATTGCACCATCCAAGTGGATGCTGGACACTGGTGGTGGTTGAGGAGAGTCCCTTGTTCACTGCGTAAAGTGCTTTGAGTATAGTGTCAGAAAAAGTGCTATATAAATGTAACATTCATTCAAACTGCAGATTTATAGTAAAATGGATTTAAATACTGATCAATTGCTTACCCACACCTGTTATGTTAAATTTTACATAATTAAATTACATTTAAAAATTTTAAACACAGTAATGTAAGACAAAGATTCATGGGGTGAATAAAACCAATCCAACGGACCAAAATGAGGCATGTCTAATTCAATTTTAACTAACAATTTATAAGAATATAATTTTGTGATCATGACAGTTAATCCAGGAATGATTAAGCAAACCCATTTATTTACATTTTTAATTCTTACACAGTGTACACGAAGAATGTCCAGCATTTGCTTTTTGATAAAATTATCATTTGGAAAAAATGAAATGTGCAACAATAGCATTCAGCTTGAAAAAAAAATTGCAATATTTACATAGAAATAACCTGAATTGTTTCTGAAAACACAAAAAACATGAGGGGAAAAAAATATTAAATTAGCTATAGGTGTGAGTGAGAGCGTGAATGTGTTTGTCTGTCATTATGTTTTAGCCCTGTGATGGACTGGCCACCTGTGCATTGTGTTTCTCTGCTTTTGGCCCGAGGTAGATGGGATATGCTTTAGCACCCCTGCGACTCTACATAGGATAAACGGATATAGAAAATGGATGGATGGATGGACAATCAGAGAAATCCTTGATCTCAGGTGTGTTAGATGGATATATTTTAAGCAGATTTGGTATTTCTAATTTATTTAATGAATTTAATATCAATGCTGCTTTATGAAAAACTATTTTATGAAATAATGATTAATACATTTGTCTTTTCAACAGGCAAGACAATGTTCACCATCCAACTGTCTTTTGTTGTGTGAGATGGTAAACAACTCATACAGCAGTATAAATAGTGCATAATTCAGTGTTGAAGTATTTATTATTGATTTTTAGAATGTTTCTTTTACTTAATCATACCGGTAAAGTCCCGTTTTTTTATTTAGTATATATATGTTGTTGTTTTTTGTTTTGTTTTGTTTTTTTACTGGAGCTGTACAGTAACTCTATACAGGTACATCTATATATTTTAGCTTGAAATTACATTTCTGTTCTCCACATTTCACAAAGAGAAAAGCTTGTGATTCTCTCCAGCTTGTTAGGATAGAGATGCCATTACTGGATGGGGCATAGACAATTTTCTTAATCTTATAGAAGGGATAGTTCACCCCAAAAAGAAAATCTGTAATCTTTCACTCACCCTCATGTTGTTTCAATCCCTTATGAGTTTCTTTCCTCTATGAAACCCAAAAGGAGATGTTAGGCAAAATGTTAGTCTCAGTCACCATTCACTTTCATTGCATCTTTATTCTACACAATGAAAGTGAATGGTGACTGAGGCTGACATTCTGTCTAACATCTCCTTCTTTCTTCCACCAATGAAAGAAAGTCATATGGGTTTGGAACCACATGAGGGTGAGTAAATGATGACAGAATTGTCTTTTTGTTTTGCATGAACTAACCTTTTAAATAAGAATAAATTATTTTGCTTTTCTTTAAACAACAGTTGTAAGATGGAATGGGCTGTATAATAATAACAGCCCATAATAACATCAAATCATTCTCTTTAACTCCATAGCATTTTCATAATGGCCGCAAACCACCCCTACATCCTCTTCATGAGAACAGTTATTTTTCCCAATTTTGGCATGTTTGCAGTGTAGCAGAGTCCGTTCTGTCCCTTCACACTCCACATCGTCCAGTAAGATGCTAATCCCAATGCCTCCTGCACCAAGCTCTGATCTCTTAGCCACCCGGATGGCAACAGGATATCCCAACTGCTTGCAGACTACAGCTGCAGCCTTCATATTAAACAAGTCATCACACACTGTGCCCCATTCGCCACGCACGAAGATCTCCACTCGGCCACGGTCTTTTCGGCCATCAGCACTGACCAGCCTTACCGTTCCGGCGCGAGACTTACCTTTCCGGTTTCCTTTCCTCCTTGGCTTGCCTCGGCCTCGTTTACCAGGTCTGCCTCTTTGGGTCTTTGCAGTGGGCTTGGGTGTAAGCGTCAAGTATGCAGGCCTTAGAGTAGTCAAAGATGGAGGCCTGGGCCGCGGGGTACTGTGAACAGTACGTGGCTGTGGTGTAGATGCTCGGACTGTGGTCGCAGGAGGCACCCTGCGAGTTGTTTGTGGAACTCGTGGTCGGGGAGTCATGGTTGTACTGGATTTGGTTGGTTTTGACTTGGGCAGGGCAGATGTTGGGGGTGCTGTTTTTTTGTTAATCACAAACTCTGTGAAAGGATGTCAAACAGATAAATTATTATCCTAAAATCGAAGCAGAAAATAAACACATTGACAAAGTAATCTGGACTCGTGCATTCAAGGGGTATAAGATGTATCTACTGTGTCTTTACCTTCCTTAGGGTTGAAATGAATCAGTTTGCCCTTTATGTTGATTGAAGTGGGCTTGTAACTGCACTTGCCTGGAGGGGCCCTCCTAAATAGAAAAGAAAATGATCAGCTGTTTATTTTACAGTTGTTGAAATCATAAGTAAAACACACGTTACACCCTACAGCATAACAGGAAACCATGTAAACCACAATTAAAAATGTCAGGCACATTCTCAAACCATTTTTAGCATTTGAAACTCAAGAATGTTTTCTATGTAGTCTTCAAACTTTTTGTGGAACTCAACATTTGAAACCATCTAGACTTAAAGCAACACTTCTGTCATTATATCCTCACTCTCAGGTTGCTCCAAACTTGTAAGTTGTTATTTTGTCCATGAAATACAAAGAATAATTTTTTAGGAGGTTTTCTTAAAATGTCCCCGCATCTGTCAAGCTCCAAAAAGGACACCATAAATGTACCATTAAAATAGTCCATACAACCCAATGCTATATTAGTTTTTATTTGTATTTATCTGAATGCAGCAGCAAATGATTTTATTTAACTTCAGTCACTTCCTCTGTCAAAGCTATTGCGTTACTTCAAAAGATTTGGAATATAAAGTTGTTTAGACTTTTATAGTGCTTTTATGCTGTTTTTGGCCTTTTTTGGAGCTTGACGGATGTGGTCACTATGAACTCTTGTTGTATGAAAAAGTGCTGTGTGAAGATTCTACAAAAATTCTCCTTTTGTATTTCATAGAACTGGACCGTTTTCAGAGACTGTGATAATGCGTTTCCACCTCATTTAGCAGTGTAAATCTAGCTTTATAACTTTAAAGTCTAAATTTGCTAATGTAAATTTATAACATTATATATTTCATGTTATATTACACTAGCATAAAATAAAAAGTATTCACCGCTGTTGCTATGGGGTTTCTACTACATCTGGTAAGGAAGTCACAGTAAATGTGGACACTTTCTCTCTTTTGACTGCCATAATCCCACACTCTCTATTTTTTCTCCTCTTTTGGAAAGTTGTGTTTTTCTTTTGCTATTGGAGCAAATGGGATTGCAAAAATAATATTTGCTGTGGTCTCACATCCATCGCTATAGAGGTTTAACCTGCTACACTTTACTTCCGCATTTTAAAACCGCAAATGTGAAAAGGCTCCTCAACAACATCATGATTTGGAACGACATGGGTAAATATTTTTCATTTTTGGAGTGAACTTTTACTTTAGCAGACTGCAATCCTGTAGTTTTTCAGACTGCAACTGTTGCTTTACCATCATATGTCAGTATACAAATCATAATGATTTTAACTGTAATTACAGTGTTTATTAAAGGGATAGTTCACCCAAAAATGAAAATTTACTCACCCTCATGATCTCCCAGGTGTGTGTGACTTTCTTTCTTCACCAGAACACATTTGAAGAAAATTAAAATATCTTAGCTCATTAGGTCCTTAAAATGCAAGCGGATGGTGATTTGACATTTGAAGCTCCAAAAAGAACACACAGTCAGCATAAACGTCATCCATACGACTCCAGCTGTAAAATGTATGTCTTTTAAAGTGACACGATCACTTTTGATGTGAAAAAGATCAATATGTAAGTTATTTTTTAACTCTACATCATGCTTCCGGTCAGCAGCGGTATGCACGTGTGACGTAATCGTGTTGGCATGTGAGACACATGAGAACTGAGGCACGTGTGACACACATGGAAGAGCAGTGCTGTTTACAAGTGAGTAGGATGAATGCTGTACTGAAGCTTTGTTAGTTTTGGTTTAGATCTGTATTTATCTGTTTCTTTACTAACAATGGTGCATTTGGGTACTTATCCTGGATGTCTCATGCCTCAGTTCTCATGTGTCTCACATACCAACGTGATTACATCACACGCGCATACCGCTGCTGACTGGAAGCATGATGTAGAGTTAAAAAGTACTTAAATATTGATCTTTTTCTAAACAAAAGTGATCGTGTCGCTTTAGAAGACATTAATTTAAAAGCTGGTGTCGTATGGATGACGTTAATGCTGACTGTCTGTTCTTTTTGGAGCTTCAAAGTTGAATCACCATCCGCTTGCATTTTAAGGACCTACTGAGCTAAGATATTTTTCTAATTTTCTTAAAATGTGTTCTGGTGAAGAAAGAAAGTCACACACACCTGGGATGTCATGAGGGTGAGTAAATGATGAGAGAATTTTCATTTTTGGGTGAAATATCCCTTTAAAATCTATTACTTGCACGTGAGGCCCCACAGACCTGAATCATCTCTCTAGACTAAAGCCTGTGGCATTATAGTGTGTGATGTTGAATGTATACCTTGATGGATCCACTATCTTATATACCACTCCAGCTTTAGCTGTTGCGCTGGCCGCTCCTGTTGCAAGGAAGTAGAGCTCTCCTATAACACAGGGGACAGTGATGATAGTGATCTCTGTAAGAATGTCACACTGAAGTATGTAGAGATATTTTGTATTGATATGTAGATGGGTCTATAAAAAAAACAAAAACAAATATTGAATATGAATGAATTACTGAAGAAGAAAAAAAGCATTCAAACACACTGAGCTGTTCCTCAAAGTTACCTGCCTCATCTTCACCAAAAGATATGATATATTTGTAGTAGCTGTTTATAAGTTTAGGGAAACTGCAAGTTTTGTCACTGCCCATACAAATCTCCTTATAGGTCCATTTTCCAGTGTCAGGGTTCTCCTTTAGTGACATCAGTCGCCTAGGATGCACAGGAAGGGAAGGTTATGTGATTGAATCGGTTCATAATATAAAGCTACTGAAATAAATCACTAATTATGGGAAAGCAACTGTGTTTTGATATTCTTGTTTATAATTTATTATATTCAGGGTTGGGAGGGTTACTTTTGATATGTATTCCACTACAGATTACAGAATACATGCTGTAAAATTTAATTTGTAACATATTCTGTTAGGTTACTCAAGGTCAGTAACGTATTCTAAATACTTTGGATTACTTCTTCAGCACTGGTAGATTTTTTCACTTGTTTTGACCATAAAAACTCTGCCAGTACAGTAAGACAAAATACACATGTTAAAAATACATTCTCTGAAAAACCTAAATATCTTATGCAGTGTTGTTTCTAAAACAAGATAAATCAAATTGATCTTGTTTTAAGGATTTTTAGATATTTTTACAGGAAAACAATACAAAAATTATTATCAAGAATATGATTTTTGCCCTAATATCAAAGGTCTTACTAGAAAAAAAGAAATTTTGATCTAACATGAATTTTCTTGATAAAAAAATATGATCATGCCCGGTAACATGTGCATGTAAAATGTCTAGAAGTAGCATTTTAGCTTAGCGTAAAGCTGACAATTTACACAAGGTTTATTTCTATTTCTTCTGCTCCAAATTTACTTCAAACTTACTTCTCTGTCTGTTCATATGAATGTAACACATCATTGGAAAGCGTTTCACCGCTGTTCAAATGCACTTTGGATCGTATCATTTATATGTATAAATGTTCTCCATCTGAAAGGACTAAATATTAAATGAAACAAATGACAATAAAATGACAAAAAAAGTAATCTCTTCAGTAATGTAACTGTATTCTAATTACCAATTATTTCAATTGTAAATGTAGTGGAATACAGTTACATGTATATTGTATTTTAACATACATAATCCGGTTACATGTATTCCGTTACTCCCCAACCCTGATTATATTCCACTATAATGTGTGAAGTAAGAGTCTTTCATTTTTTAGCATAAAATAGAAAACATACATACCCACTCATAAAATCCCCAAAGATGTACAGACCATTAAGATTGGGCATCTGGCAGCCTCTGTAGATATAGCCGCCAGTTACAGACTTGCCAACTTTATGCGGATAAGCAAAAATTGGAAGGATATCATCTAAATAAAAAAGGAAAACAAGTCTGTTCAGGGAAAAGTTTGGATAAATGGTTGAAGATACAGTGGCCCCAAAAAGTATACCAAGTGTCAATTATTTTAAAGAAAGATTTTCTAGCAAAAAAAGTTTGTTAAGTTCCAAAGTATAAAACATATATATATATGTTCTGTTAAAAATGAACACAAAAAAGTATTTTGAAACTTTCTCATAAAATATAAGTGAAACACGTTCATAGCTAAAGGGATAGTTCACCCTAAAATGAAAATTCTCTCATCATTTACTCACCCTTATGCCATCCCAGAAGTGTATGTCTCTTTCATCTGCTGAACACAAATTAAGATTTTTAAAAGAATATTTCTGCTCTATAGGTCCTCACAATGCAAGTGAATGTGTGCCAGAATTTTGAAGCTCAAAGCTCCAAAATCCACATAAAGGGAGCATAAAAGTAATCCATACGACTCCAGAGATCAAATCCATGTGTTCAAACAAGATGCATGATGGGTGTGTGAGAAAAAGATCAATATTTAAGTAATTTGTGTCATAAATTATCTTCTCTGCCCAGTAGGGGGCGATAAGAATTAAGACTGTGAATCATCAAAAATAGAAGAAGAAGAATGGGAAAGTGAAACTGAAGTGGAGATTGACTGAGCTGGTTGAATTTATAGTAAAAAAGGGTCTTAAATATCGATCTGTTTCTCCCCCACACCAAATATTATATCACCTCAGAAGACATTGATTTAACCACTGGAGTACTTTTATGTTGCCTTTATGTGTATTTTGGAGCTTTAAAATTTCGGCACCCTTTCACCAGAATTTCTTCTAAAAATCTTTGTTTGTGTTCAGCAGATGAAAGAAAGTCATACACATCTGGGATGGTATAGGGGTGAGTAAATGATGAGAGAAATTTCATTTTTGGGTTAACTATTCCTTTAATGTGATGAACTACACCTGTGGTAACTCTGCTTGGACATTTATGTGAACTTTAGCGGAAATGAAAATGACTTTTGGTCAGTTTGTTTAAAAGTAACTGCAGAAATGGATAAGAAAAGTGAAATTAGTTTTGTGAAAAGGTCATCATTTATTTATTAGATATTTAGTTATTTAATTAAATGAAATCACCCAAATACTCCAAATACTTTTTTGAGCCACTGTATTATGTCCAATTTGACAAGCATGCTTACTGAGTGAAGAGTTGGAGCATAGTTTGTTGTCGTAACAGGAGAAGCCCTCTTTTGCCCTCCATCCAAAGTTCCCTCCTTTTTCGATGAGGTCCACTTCCTCATATTTATTCTGTCCAACATCCCCACAGAACATTCTCCCCTGTCCCTGGCCACTGATTGGGTCGCCTCTGTCGACGGAACATCTCCACATGTTCCTTACACCATAGGCATAGATTTCTGGCTTTGTGTCCTTCTCTCCTACAAAAGGATTGTCTGGTGGGATACTGTAGGGGGTGCCATAGTCATTGTTGTCAACGTCAATTCGCAAGACCTTGCCAAGGAGAGTGGATCTGTTAAAATATAACAGTGTTTGTTTTGGCATTAAAGCTTTTTAAAACTTGCATGAATTTTTAAATGAGAGGTTTTCCTAACAAGAAACATATTTTATTTGAAAACCATGTAGAAGATATAAATAGCATTGGAATGGCATTAGAATATTTTGAATAATTTGACCCTGAGACCATCGAGATGGGCTTCAGAAGACTACAGTTTGTGTCTCTTTCTTTCTTTCTTTCTCCACATGCTTTCTAGAGTCGCGCTAGCCTTCTCATAGCCCACAATGCCCTATGTCAATATTTACATTGGCATGGGCTTGAACTATCTGTGAAGAGGCCCCTTGCTCATTTTTACCCATAAAAAGAACGGATAATTAGTTCGATCTGTCCTTGTAAAAAGAACTTCTACAAACAAATAACCAAACAAAACTTATTTCATTGTCTTTAATTATAAAAACTTCAGAAATAGTGTAGACCTAATATGTGCAAATCAATATTTCAACAATAAGCTTTGAAATATAAAAATATACTTAAACATACTTAATTCAATTAAATATATGATTAGTACAACGATTTTCTTCCCCATACATTACTGTCTATTATAATTAAAAACATATGATTTATTATATTTGTCAGTGTTCAGAAAAAGTGTAAATTCTGTCATCATTTACTCACCTTCATAATGTTCAAAACCCTATGAATTTCTTTCTTCAGTGGAACACACAAAAGGATGTTAGGCAAAAAGGATGTTGGTGACAGAGGCCAACATTCTGCTTAATATCCTTTTTTGTGTTACACTGAAGAAATAATGGCCTATGGGTTTGCAACATGAGGGTGAGTAAATGATGACAGAATTTTCATTTTTGGGGGAACTATCTCTCTAAAACTGAGCTTTTCAATCATGTCGGGGCATAGAAAACCATCAGTAACATCTTAACACTGTGATGAGACTGGACCTCCGCATTCAACAAGGAGTCTCCATATTATAGCCGAGGGACAATCCAGCTAATTCTCTGTTAGTCACTGACGTCCAAGTCCACAGTCTGACTTCTGTGGGTACGACATGTCTCACTATAAAAATGAAAGGCTTGCTGTGCTGTTTGAGTGGCATTGTGCCACTCTTTAGATTCATCAGGCACTGCAAAATTTGCTTATGCCACATGGGGAATAGAGGGTGGCAGAGCCAAGGCTAATATTTTGAGGCTGTGTCTGTCTGGCAGAATATACATTACTCCATTGGGACAAATGTTTGCCAAACTGCCAGAGTCTAAAAGCCAAAATCATGAAAATATGAAAATAAAAATATATTTTACACTTTGGCATACGCCAGCGATCAACTGCCATTGAAACGAATGGGAATGCTAAGAGATAGCTCTCTCCTGGTATAATAGACCTCCTTGGCACCAGCTTCTACTAGATCTTAGTAGGTCTTCATCTACAAGGCTAAACCTAATGTAAACACTAAAAGGCTATTGTTCTGGTATGCTTAATACTTATCAAAAAGCAAATGCTCATTCTTTAAGGAAAATATGAGTTTCATATTTTCATTTTCTGAATAAAAAATGTCATTTTCAACCACTCAAAACATTGCCCTTTTCACACCATTTGCCTAACGTATATGACTAATGAGCTAAAGATCTTTCAAAACGAGCATATTATGTTTATCCACAGACCATTGTCTTGAACACAAACATATGTTTGGCCAGTCTCATGATTATTTTGTTGATCTCTGGATATGACCCTAGCGCTGACCCTTGTACTCATGCCACGAGTCTGAAATTACACATAAACATTCTGAAAATGTTCTCAGCAGCAACATGCTAATGCAAGCGTGTAATATAAAGATAGATAAAAAGTTTAAGGATTATTTACTTGTTTTGGGAATTTCCAAACTTTCCAAAAGGGTCTCCTGCTTTGCCACCATCTCCTATGAATATGTACAGATAGCCATCTAACCCAAACAGTAGCTGACCTCCATTGTGGTTTGATGCAGGCTCGTGAACTTCTAAAAGTGTCCTGTGAAACAAAATTGGCAAAAATAGTATCTCTACATGTCAGTGATTGACAAAATCATTGAATCATGAATCTAAAGAGAAAGCTCAATCTTCTAAACTATTAGTTGCAAATACATTTTTGGACAATTTTACATAAAGTTTCTATTTGTTAGCATTAGTTAATATATAAGGTATTATGAAGTATGAAAATACTACTGTTCATTGTTAGTTAATGTTAGTTCTTAATGTATTAAAGTGATAGTTCACCCAAAAATGAAAATTATCTCATCATTTACCCTTATGACATCCCAAGTGTATAACTTTCTTTCTTCTGCAGAACAAAAATTATGATTTTTAGAAGAATATTTCAGCTCTGTAGGTCCATACAATGCAAGTGAATGGGTGCCAAAATGTTGACGCTCCAAAAAGCACATAAAGACATCATAAAAATAATCCATATGACTCAAGTGTTTTAATCCATATCTTCAGCAGTGATAGGATAGGTGTGGGTGACAGATCAATATTTAAGTCATTTTTTGCTAGAATTAAGTCACTAGAATTTTCTAGTTGCTAGAAATTCTTCTCCCTGCCCAGGGGCGATATGTGATAAGAATTTGAATCATCAAAAACACAAGAAAAAGAATGTGAAAGGAGGAGAATTTAGAGTAAAAAAGACTTAAATATTGATCTGATTCTCACCCACACCTATCATATCACTCCAGAAGACATTGATTTAACCACTGGAGTCTTATGGATTACTTTTAAGATAACTTATGTGATTTTTGGAGCTTCAAATATTTGGTACCCATTCACTTGCATTGTATGGACCAAAAGACCAAAAAAGAATCTTCATTTGAGTTCAGCAGATAAAAGAAAGTAATACACATCTGGGATGGCATACGAGTGTGTAAATGATGAGAGAATTTTCATTTTTTGGTGAACTATTCCTTTAACTAGTATTACCAGCTGTCTCGAGTAGCATCCCATATTTTACTGGGACTTATTGTCCACTATTTAATGGGCAACCCTAACATCACCCTACCCTACCCATTTTTATGTCTAGCAGTCCTCTCTCCTCACCTTTCTGAGGAGTGATCCAGCATGTTCATATCTGCATCAGATAGCGTGAACTCACTGATCCGAATCTTCTCCTGCTTCTTCACAGACACAGAGTAGTAGACATAGGCCTTTTTTACCTCTGTGAAATGAGGGTGCAGGGCAATGCAGAGGAACCCTCGCTCATCCCCTGCCCAAGGTGATGTTAGAACAGCCTTGGTCAGATTCAGGAAGGGCCTGTCGATTCTAGAGCCATTCGGCAGGTAGGTCCACACGTAACCCAGCTGCTCTGCTACAAAGAAACGGTGAGTGCCATCATTCGCGTGAACCATCGCGACAGGATTGCGAAGATTATTCGCGACTTCTTCCAGGCATAACTGTATGCAGCCTTGCGGATCTGCCTGAACATCGCCCAGGTTTGCGTTGAGCTCATCGTTGGAGAGGACGTTTGGGTAACAATATTCCGGATCCTTCAGCACTAGATATTTGCAGAACTTAGTTTGGTCTTCCTCAATAGCATACATTTCATTGCTATTGGTCAGAAGACTGAGAGTATAACGGCAATGGAACCAATAATCACTACAGTAGTTGCCACAGAGACCTGGAAGCTCCCGCATTGGAGTGTTGGCATCTTCGGCATCATACAGGTGAGCTGAATATGGTGAGCATTCCTGAAACAGGGAGAACAGAATGGAGATTTACTCAATATTGCCTTCAAGATCAGCAAAAAAAAAAGTATAATGTGGTGGGACACAAGGAGACAAGTTGCCATTCTTTTTGAATTGATGTCAGTGGAGGAAATTCTTAAGTACGGGTATGGAATGACATGAGTTAATGATAACAGAAGTTTCATTTTTGGGTGAGCTATTCCTGTACCTTAACTGTTGAGTTCAATTGGTATAATGTAGCTCTAGCAATGCCATGGTCAAGGGTTTGATTCCCAGGGTACACACACATACTGATACAATGTAAACTTTAAATGCAGTGTTGCAGAAGTTGCTCAGGACAAAAGTTTACTTTTTTTTAACAACATTCCATTATTGATTGAGTCCATAAAAATGTTTTTTGAACATTGCCTCGATTCACTACAGTAAGCCTACACAAATTATTTGCATTTTGAGCTGTCTGGTCGGATTTGGCATGAGATCGCAGGCTTATGTCCTTCATCCTTACTTCGTTACGTTATTTCCGTAAACACAGAAAAAAAGTACCAGCTGTCACATGTTCCGGCTGGGGAAACTACAATGTTCAGTTCAGTTAGTCACTGTCACAGTTCAGGACAGCAATGCTGCTGCCTGGATTGATGTTCATCTGTTTACTGTTTTGTGAAGTTCTTTACATGTTATAATGCTGAACTGTTGCCCTCTGGCCAGCACTACAGAGCACTACAGAGCCAGGACAACCAGGTACAAGAACAGTTCTTACCCTCAGGCCATTTACCACAACAATTAAACTGCCTTCAGGACTCCCATAGTACAATAATGTATAAATATGTCATGTATATATGTAAATTTAATCATATTTAATTTAATAACTGTACATACCCCTACCTTGCACATATATTACCACTTGCACATGTACATACGCCATTCAATGTTATATGTCCTATTTTTTGTATTTTATATTCTGTGTCTCACTGTAATGTTCTGTGTGCACTTGCTTGTTTCTCCTATCACCAAAAAAAAAAAAAATAAATAAAATAAAAAATGGTGTACGTGAGCACACTTGGCAATAAAGCTCATTCTGATTCTGCTTGGATATGTTGAAGCTTATATTACTTGTCATGCTTGTATGATTCAACAATATAGGAATAAGTCTTTCATTGAACTCAAATCAGCAATATCTCGAGTTTTACCTCTTAAATAGATAAGTGTAGTTCAATATAAACATTAGTATTAGATAAAACACTTGAATAATCATATTAAAATATACTGGTAACTGGTGGTGGTTGAAGAGAGTCCCCTGTTCTCTATGTAAAAGCACTTTGAGTGTAATGTCAGAAAAGCACTATAAGTGTAAAATAAATTTATTCAAAATACGTGTATGTAAATACGAGTGTTGTTTATCTTTATCAATGCAAGTAACATTTCGGTTTTAAATGTTTAATAGAATAACATAATATCAACATGAAAATAGAACAAATGACTTCGGCTCTGAATATCTCCCATTCATGATCTCACACAGGCGATATCCGAGTAAGCTCAAATCATCCGCACAGAAGAGCAGTGCCGAAACATAACTCGCGTAAATTGTCCTTCCGCAAATTGCTTGCAGTTTTAATTTTCATCCACAGATGTTGCTAGTGAGCACACAGTTCCATAGTGCAGCTTTAAATGTGTAAATATAAGTCATTGGAACAGTTTCTCAGACAGATCAAGATTATTTCAGGACTTTAAGTAAAAAATTAAGCTTTGTGAAGTAATATTCAGTTACCCTTTAATATGAACACTGACTTGTTACTATAATCAATAAACCTGCACTGACTTTCAAGTTATTACTATAATTGCTCAACTAGTCAATTCAGCTGAAGCATATTTTAGTTTGATGTGTAAGCCTTTTTGTTTGTCTCCTCCTCCCCATAGTCTGGCAAACGTGGCACTCTGCACGTCCTCTCAGTCGGGATCCCACGATTCAATTCAGCAGCGGGTGATGATTCGTTTGAGCTATAAATACACTAGCTCATGGATATTTTGTACCAACCAAACCCTCATTAAGTCTTAGCCACAACACCCCACCCATTGGAGGACTGGGCCAACCTTGGCAAAATCTCTGCCAACTATGGACTTAAAATCATCTGAGATTACTATAATGATTTGGATCTATGGGGTAACTCGCTCGTAAAACATCACAGTTTTGGTAATGTAGCCAAGACATGAATGAATAATGTTTTCAAAGTCTTTCTAATTACGTTTGATTGTGATTCAAGCTAAATATGAACTGATTGGAGGGGTTATGTGGTAAATTAGTCCAGCATTTTCTAAACTGCATACAGGGTTATGTAATATCCTGTTATATCATCAGAGTCTTGGTGTGCCTAGAGTGAACGACCTAGGGCTGAATGAGTTGGACTGAGAGTCTTTGTCAAGGAAACACTTGACTCTGCAAAAGTTTATTGGAGTTCTCAGGCTCAATAAAATGTAAAAAAAAAAAAAATCATAGGTCATTGAGTTGGTCAGGGTAGTATAGAGAGTCAGTCCTGTTATTTTTGATCAACACAATCACATGGTAAGTCGACATGTTGCTACCGAATATACCGGTAGCCTGGCTTGGTTACTCCAAAAGGGGGTTGCACCAACTCCAAAAGGGGCCATCATTTCCACTCATGGTTAAGGTTAGGGAAAGGGTTAGGTAAGGGGCTCCCTATATCTTTTATGGCAGTTTGGAGCTTCCACCCTTTTTGAAGCAATGCCTGCAGCTATATCCTTCTCCCAATTCAAAGGTGCACTTTTGTCTTTGTGTCATCTTGGACTTACACTGACACCTAGCCGCTTGGATGCAGCATCATTTAAAATCAATTGTTTTCAGTTTCAGATGCCATTGTAGAAAAGTAGCATTCACAGTCAGCCATGATTACTTTAATCAATCAGTGAAAGTGTCAAATAACAGGACGGTTACTGAGATTAAGCGAGTAGTATTCGGCTGGTCATGTGATTCTAACATGGCAGCCCCCATGTGCGGACCCTCTCCATGTTGAATAAAACAGCTTTTATTAGATTACTGATATAACTGGAGTCTTCATTTTATTGTGAGTGGTCATGATTTCCTACATATATTGCAAAATTACAATACATGTCTTTAGAAGTTAAACTGTTTTAATGAGGAAAAAATTACTGAGTGCACTTTTAAATCTACTGTCGACGAATTCACAGTGCGATTAGTCTGTTCAGATAAAGGAGTGCTGTTCAGGCTCCTCAAAAGTCTAATAGAAGCTGTCAATGTACTTTTCCTTTTCTTTATTTTGCTGCATCATGGGTTTCATATAAAATGAGTTGAGGTTTAACATTTATAATCTAAACATATTTATTCTACCCTTCACTTCAACACTTCAGAGTACACTTCACGAACGCCAAAAGTCCAAAGTTTTTTTTAACAATGTAGGAAAAAGTATCAATTGCTGCACTCTTTTCTTCAGATTCACCATATATTTTTGCCCTATATCCATGACCCTATTGTTCTTCAGTATTTTTTATAGGAGCTCCTGCCCAATCATTGTCTTCTCGTTCATTTTTCACTTTTATATGGTTCTAGTTTATGACTCCACAGGACATCAGAATCTCTGATCTCATCAAACTCCACATAGATTTCATTCTGAAACAGATGGTCCCAGGGTTTGATCTCTCATTAACACAATTTGTTCCACTTGACTGTGCCTCAAGTTCCATTAGCTTGCATGTTTGTGAGCGTTACTCATTAGGCAATTACAAGGTTACAGCTTTGCCTTTAAGCTATTCTGTGCTGAAATCACATACAAGAAACAGGAGATGGAAAGAGACATTATTTGAAACCTCTTTAGCAGGAAAGGCCTTGTGAAACACATACATTTATAAATACTGTTTCTGGTTTTGGTTTGTTCTGTGATAACATTGTAATCTGAAGAAACCTCAAGAATGGTCTTTCCAAATGCCACAATTTGCACCAAGGACATGCCATATCTGATCATTTGTGATCACCCATTGCTGCATTATCTTTTGACATTTTGATACAAAATTCCAGTATTCACAAATACTAGTTTAGTACTCTGGACAAATCAGACTGATCACACTGCAAATTTAATGATAGAAGGTCAAAAGTTCTGCTAATGAAATCAGTCTGTATTAACCGAAATTCCAAACTCTGGCCACCTAGTGGCCAAAGCTGGAAGTGTTGTTGAACCTATGGGCATGTTTTCCGGGTTAAATGTCTACAGAGTGATGCCTGCATTGTTTTTAGTTATTAGTTATAAATTATGTATCACAGGCAACAGGAATGCTTATTTTATTAACTCTATCCCCTTACCCTAAACCCAACTATCAGTGGAGTATGCAATTTTTAGCAAATATGCAAGCTCTGAATCGCGTTCACCAATGTTTCTGTGAACGTGATTACTTCCTGGCTTCCATGGGACCAGAACCTGTGTCAGAACGTGAAGCAGTAGCACCAGAAGGAATTGTGTTTATGTTTGAAATGGCAGATGGCCCTTGTCAGTAATTTGCCTGAATGGGGTTGACTTCAGCGTATGTGAACTTTCGGAAGCAACATGTCGATTTCCTGTGTGATCATGTTGTGAAAAATATGCATCTCGTCTATTCTTCTCTGTCTCTCTTTCATTATCAAATATCTTTACTGGCCCCAATCTTTACACAGGAATATGATATATCCTCTGACTTGTTAGAGGGGAAGTGTATATTTTGCTTCTCTGCAGGTTGGAGTTAGAACACCAGCAGCTCCTTGTGTCTGGGATAAAAGTCCCAACAAAGGCATTCATTGAGCTCAACTTTCCCACTAAGCAGCCACATGAATCAGGTGTTACCTTTGCTAACCACACACCTAGTGCAATCTCAACACTGTATAGTAACATATCATAATTTAATCCCAACAGCCCAATGTATAGTAATGTGAGGGGTTTTATTTGTCCTCAGATGAAATTACTGTATATCATTTAGGCATTAGTATTAGTTGGTCCAAAAATGGAACAGTAGGCAAAACTCTGAGATTACTCAAAGTTAACTGACATCTCATGGTCTGACATAATGTTTTATGTGTCCCAAAACTCTCTTTATAGACAGTCTGCTTTTATTTTTGTGTTTGTTTTTATACAAGAGAAATTTATGCAGCATAATAAACACATAATACTGTGTTTTCTGTATATGGGTCACTATCATGAAACCTTTCAAGAGTATGTCATATAAAAAAAATAATAATTTATTATTGTTGTGAAATGATTTTTATATCAATTACTGTAAGCAAAAATACCATTATTCTCAAAGGTGACATGTTGTAATGAGATTTGGCCATATACAGTATATGTTTTACGCTATTTGTGATAAATTTGTGTTGGTGTTCACACTAAATTACCATAGGTAGTAACACGCCACATTTAAATTGGGGTCACCATGCCCAGAAATAACTTTCTGCTAATTTAGAAGTCATGTAGACTTCCAAAACCAAACCAAAACAAAAAATGAAGTAACTGTCTCAATTATGTAATCTCCGCCCTACTGTAAACACTGACGTATTAAGTGTTTACAGGCAGTGTGAATTACATAATACAACCATTTCAATGATTAAATCATGCAATTAAACCTCCAATCCACTTATTTAATGCAGATAACTATTAAAATAAATTAATTTGTTCATTTCTAGACTTAGTTGATATAAATAGATATTTGCTGCTATTTATTGACAGAAAAAAACTGACCTGCGACTCACCTGGCAAAGAATGCTGCGGATATACTTCCCACAGGCCATGTATCCAGAATGATCAAAGAAGTCCATTATCTGATAAAAGCGCTGGGATATTTGGTTATCCCTGTCTAAGTCACAGCATCCGAATTTGGCATACTCCTTGCAGAAGACCAGGGGTGCCGGGGGCTGGAAGGGAGGCTTGTAGTCCAGGCACTGTGGGTGGGCATTTCCCTGCAGAGCTATCAGGGATACCAGTAGAAGCAAGCAATAAGCTCTCCACAGTGTCATTCCACTCACTGCACAGGAAAAAACTCTGTGCATGCTGACAAAGGTGGCTTGTGCTGAGATTGAGAAATACCAATGGTGTGTGTAATTTCTCCGGCAGTTAGTTGCGAGTAGTGGCTGGTGGTCAGCTGTCTCCCGCAAAAACATGCAGAGAGAGAGACACACAAACACACACACACACACACACACACACACACACACACACACACACTATTCTGACATGTGGATCTAGGGGAGAGAAGGCAGCCGGAATACTGCTACACAAGGCCCACTCATTCAACAGACTGAACCAAAGCCATGCAACAGACACACATTCGTACACACACGTACACATCATTACACACAGGCTTCTATTCCCTCCCCCTTTCCACTCTTGTCTCCTCCTCTGCCTTTCCCTCATTTCCCCTCACTTTTCTCTCGTTCTTTGGCAGAAGCATTCCTTCCTGTGGCTGGCCTACATCACATGTTTGAAGCCTCCCTCCCCCGACTTAACCCATGCTTCTGTCTTTGCTTTCTCTCTTTATAGTCTTCCTGCATTGTCATTCTTTTCATATATATATATATATATATGAAAAGAATGACAATTTACAATTTTAAATACGTAATACCATTACATGTATTCCATTACTCCCCAACCCTGTATATATATATATATATATATATACACACACACACACTACTGGTCAAAAGTTTTGAAACACTATTATACTCACATTTTAGAATAATAGTAAAGTAATTGAAACTATGGAATAACATAAATGGAACTATGAGAATTATGTTGTGACAAGACAAAATCCAAAATAAATCAAAACTGTGTTATATTTTAGCATCTAGTAGTCACCCTTTGCCTAGAATTTGCAGACATGTACTCTTGACATTTTCTCAACCAACTTCTTGAGGTATCACCCTGGGATACTTTTTAAACAGTATTGAAGGAGTTCCCATTTATATGCTGGGCACTTATTGGCTGCTTTTCTTTATTATTTGGTCCAAGTCAATTTCAAAAACTTTTTTTTTTAAATTAAATTTTAGATTTATAATGAAATAAACTAATATGGTGGCAGAATTATATTTTTGTCTACAAAACTAATTTCAAACATTTAAGCATACACCTTCAGATCAAAAGATTTTTAAGATCATGAGAAACATTTCAGTCAAGTGTTACAAAACTTTTGACCGGTAGTGTAAACGGGATTACGTGTTTAAAATACAAAATATAAGTAACTGTATTCCACTACAGTTACAATTTAAATAATTTGTAATTAGAATACAGTTACATTCAAAAAGTATTTTGATTACTGAAGAGATTACTTTGCAATTTATTGTCATTTATTTCATTTAATATTTATTCCTTTCAGATGGAAAAATGTGTACATATAAATGATACGATCCAAAGTGCATTTGAACAGCGGTGAAACACTTTCTTATGATGTGTTACATTCATACGAGCAGACAGAGAAGTAAGTTTGAAGTAAATTTGGAGCAGAAGAAATGGAAATAAACCTTGTGTAAATTGTCAGCTTTACATTAAGCTAAAATGCTTTTTCTTGCCATTTTACATGCACATGTTACCAGGCACGATCATATATATATATATATTTTTTATCAAGAAAATTCACTTAGGTCATAATTTCTTTTTTTCTAGTAAGACCTTTGATATTAGGGCAAAAATCTTATTCTTGATGATCATTTTTTTTTTATTGTTTTCCTATAAAGATATCTAAAAATCCTTAAAACAAGATCAATTTGATTGATCTTGTTTTAGAAACAACACTGCATAAGATATTTAGGTTTTTCAGAGAATGTATTTTTAACAAGTGTATTTTGTCTTACTGTACTGGCAGAGTTTTTATGGTCAAAACAAGTGAAAAAATCTACCAGTGCTGAAGAAGTAATCCAAAGTATTCAGAATACGTTACTGACCTTGAGTAAAACAAATTACATTTTACAGCATGTATTCTGAAATCTGTAGTGGAATACATTTCAAAAACCAACCCTATATATATATATATATATATATATATATATGTGTGTGTGTGTGTGTGTGTGTGTGTGTTGTTACAGTTTTTCTCAATCGCTTTGGCTCAATTCTTGAATGAGAATTATTTTTTTCAAAACAATAAGTTCAGATCTCTGAACAATTAGTTTCTTGTTCACACCAGATTTTAATTTCTTATTCATTTAAGCAAATTGCACGTGTTTTAGCACATGTGTGCAAAAGAGTAAGTACAGTTGTCTACAATTTGCACAATAACTAAATGCACATGGCTTGCTGATCAAAACTTATTAGTTGAATCTCAGGGAAATTGTCATACTCTTCACAACTTCTAAACATTCTTTCATTGTGTGAGCCATCACATGCAAAATGATCCATTCAATTTTCAAAATCTGTCAGACATACATGTATATTCCACTATATAGTTCACTATATATAAATTTACAAGTAAGAAATGTGTAAAAATGGACATGCAAATGTGAATTTTCTGTTTACATGTAATGCTACAAAAATAAATTTACTGTATATATATATATATATATATATATATATATATATATATATATATATATATATATAAATGTGCATATCCTTTTTCTGTGTACTACAGTAATGTACAGAATTTACTTTTCCCAGTAAACTTTTACCTACTGTTGAAATCGGTATCTAAAAAGCTCATTGAGATACACAACAGCATTCAGCTAGACAAAACTGACATTCTTGTATAGTACAGTAAGCAGTCAGTGTCAACAAAAAAGCAGAACAAAAATGAAATTTGTATATAACAAACATTTCCAGGGTTGACTTTCATGGTGAAAAAACATCTAAACATTTTGACCAGTTCGGCTCACACAATGACAAAAAAACTTTTCATTTTGGTGGCATTGGCCAATTTACTGACACAATAACTAGGTTTTGAAACATGAATTAAATGTTTTGGCTGAGTTTCTACATTTTGCAGACATGCAATAGAGTTGTGATGTCCCATAAAACAGTTGTGATAATTGCGCTTATAGTTTAGAGAATGTTAAGACTGTTTAAAAAAATGAGCCAAAGCAACTGAGAAAAACTGTAAAATGTCCAGATTTATTTTTTCAGTACATAATTCCCATATTTCCATGTGAGTTAATTAATAGTTTTGATGACTTCACTATCATTCTAAAATGCAAAGGAATAGTAATATTAAAGAATGTGTATGCATGTTCAAAATTTTGATTGGCAGTGTGAATCCATGGTATCCTACCCTTAAAGTTCTTGTCATGTTTGCTGATATATCACTCTAACTTTCACACCTTCCATGTTGCCAAGACCAACTTAACTGAGGTTTAACTGAAGTTTAGTTATTTTTAAATAAATTGGTTTAAATGGGCATGTTACTTCATGGATCTATGCCAAACACTAGTGAGCTGCCTTAATTTCTACTGTCCACCTTCTAAGATCTCTAGATCTTCTAATCTCCTTTTATGTTCCATGCAAGAAAGAAAGTCATATGGGTTTGGAACAACAACTTCAGCGTGAATAAATGATGACAGAATTGTCATTTTTGAAAATGAAAAGATCCCTTTAAAATGCTGCCTATATAGGCGCCTCACTGGGTTTGGAACAACCTCTGCACTTTTTTTTTTTTTTTTTTTTTTTTTGCTTGAGCTTAGACAGATAAAACCCAAATGTGTCTCTCATCTGGTTTTAATTCACATTTCAAACAGCCAAAAGGAGCATCAGTTCCCCCACGTAGGCACTGCTCAAGCCCTTCACTGCATCAACACTGGTTACATTAATCATTAAATGATATAGACAACTGAAGAAATAGTCTCAAGGTCCCCTAAAGTGGTTGAGGGCTGCATTTTGTTGCAGGCTTTAATGCTGGACGAAGCTTCATTGAGAATGGATAATTTGTTTTGGAAGGTTTTTATTGTTCTTGATTTGATCACTGTAAATCAGTGTGAAACACTAACCCGTATCTGAACCATGACCTTGAATAGACCGCAACCTATGTGAGAAATCATTTTACCTCCATAAATTAAGAGTCATTTCAGATGGATGGATGGATGGATGGATGGATGGATTTAGAAACCTGACAAGAACTCCAGTCGCTTTAAACTTCTTTGCCAATGACTGCCTACCAAAGACTAAATAAACTTGAACTCTTGCTAAAAGAGCATAACAGAGATTGTTACACATCCCACTGTGCTTAAGAGAGGCAATAGTAATTAACATAATTTTTTTGTTTATGGTGAGCGATTTGTGGAAGGAAGTCCAGTAAACTGAACCTGGTGATTCAGCACCATACCATTTGGAGACCTTCTGGGAAACTACGTCTTATGGGTAACTTAACGACTCCTGTCATCATGACTCCTAAACACAGCAGATAGAGGAGATGAATGTGTCAGTGATATGTTTTGGCCACTAATCAATGAGGAGCATTTCCATAAAGAACATTATGAATAATAATAAGACTTTTGGAACTGCTCGGATTCTCCTTAATGTCCATATAACTGTAATGAAAAGCTCTTTTGTATCCATTTCAATCAGTTTTTAATTTTATGGGTTTTTGTAACCTCTTTTTGAACTCACTCTTATCATTTTATGCCACCATGCACTTGAAAAATTGGCTGAACTATAGTACTACTATAGAAACTACTTCAGAAACACTCAGAAATATATATATATATATATATATACACACACACACACACACACACACACACACACACACACACATAAATAAAAAAATAAATAAAAAAGATTTAACTTTTGAGGCAATGATACTCCCACTGAAACAACTTTAGAAAGGATTCAGTTTGTTTGTTTCAGTCTGTAGAACGGCATGAACTTGGACTCGTTATCATGGAGATTAAGAGGTCCTGTTCAAAGACCTTTTAGGCATGTTTTTAAAATTGTATGAGGTCACTGTCCATGCTTTGGCGAAAAGTTCATAAGATCGTTGAGGATGGTGAATAAACACAATTTTGGGTTAAAGGTTGTAGATAAAAGAGCTGCTTTGAGAGGACGTAATGATACAATGGCAATGAGTATACCATGCTGGATGGCAAAGGAATTCTGCTGTTTAAAAATGAAAATTCTGTGATATTTTACTCATCATCATGTTGTTCTAAAACTGCAAGATTTTCTTTCTTCCATCGAGAAGGCAGAATGTTTAGGAAGTGACAGCCTCAGTCCCAGTTCACTTTCACTGGATGGAAAAAGGATATTAAAGAATGTCGCAATCACTGAATTCCATACAATAGCAGTTGATAGTGACTCACTTTCAAGCTTAAAAAGCACCCAAGAGTGTCATAAAATTAGTTGAAATGGTCCAAAAAATATCCTTCTGTGATCAGCAGACGAAAGAAAGTCATACAGGTTTGGAGCAACATGAGGGTGAGTAAAAATGAGACAATTTAAATTCTTGGATGAACTATTATTTGAATCTGGTCAAACACTTTACGGCAGTGTGGAGCAATTAATTAGGTAAAAATCCCTCTTTAAGCAGTTTTGTGCAGTTCAAGAGCAGAAATTACAGTAGTTTAATTGAACTGCATAGAATCAGAGCAGATTGCATACTACCACTCCATTAACAGATGTTCGGCCACTTTGAAACTCAGTCCAGCATTTTAATGAAACTGTGTTCGGTGATCTGAGGGAGACAAAGACACACACACACACACACACACACACACACACACACACACACACACACACACACACACACACACTCACACACAGAGTTACATCATTTAATTGTCCTTTATCAGTCATCTCTGGCTTATTTGTGGTGTGCAATTATTTCTAATAAGTTTCCATTAAATGCAGAGATAACAATTTCACATTTCCTACAGATGGTCAAGCCTCCCAGAACAACCAGACAGAGGACACAGGTCATTCTAGGTCAATGGTATGAGAGTAAAGACAACATTAAATATTATTGCTTTTGGTGTTTTAAGCTATAACACAGACTTGCATTAGTTCCCATGTGGAATATCTTAACATTATACTAAACTTATTCTAGACATTTTGATTTTATTTGTGACCAGGGACTAAAATGGTTCAAGGAAAGAAAAACAAAAACAAAAACAAACAACATTTTTTGCAGAACATAACTGAAAATCATAACAAAGGGATTTTCAATTGTTCTGGAGTGAAAACGTAATTTTTTTAATGCTGGTAACCGGTTATAACCGGTTAATTTTGTTCTGATAAATTTTTCATGAAACCAAAGGCATAAGGGTTTATCACAGTCAAGTTTTGGAACTACACTTCATGTTGCCCGAAAAAATGAAACGTGCTTTGATCCAGAAGGAAACTGCTGCATCACACATTTCTTTGCCTAATTGCCAGTTGTGGATGTCACATTCTCTGAATGAAGACCTTTTTAACAACTATATATAAAAATGTCCTGGTTACTTTCGTAACCTCTGTTCCCTGATGGAGGGAATGAGACGTTGTGTCGATGTAGTGACACTAGGGGTCACTCTTGGGAGCCCCAAACACCTCACATTGGTGAGTGGAATTTGCATGCCACTCCCCCGGACATACGGGTATAAAAGGAGCTGGTATGCAACCACTCGTTCAGGTTTTGTGCTGAGGAGCCAAGACCAGGTTCCGGCCATTTCAGCGGGTAGTTCAGCATTGTGGCAAGAGGGACACAACGTCTCGTTCCCTCCATCAGGAAACGGAGGTTACAAAAGTAACCAGGACATTCCCTATCTGTCACTCACTCGACGTTGTGTCGATGTAGTGACACTAGGGGTCCCTATACAAAACGCCACAACTAGCTGAACTGTGTTGCGTGAACTGGCGGTGTGTGACAGGCAGACTGCTGTGTGCCTCATAGCCAGCACACCAGGCCATCACGTAACCTCCCACAACGCTCTTATGAGTGTCGAACGGTCCATCAGGAACAAGTCGACTGCCCAACTATAGTGACAGGCTAGCCCAGCCGAGGCCTCTTTTCCCTCTCTTTTCTCCCCAAAAAGAGTGGAACTTGATAACTGACTGGGAGCCATAAGTGTCTGCGTCGGGGGGTGTCCCTCCCAAGCGGAAGACACCGTGGAGACCACACCCCGCCCAAAAAGAGGGGGGTATTTTGAGTGGAATACGTCACATGGTCTTACCGAGTCTTGTCGGAAGTATGTCAAGTGGAGAGGTCCCATGATAGGTCCTACCCAAAGGGGGAGGAGTTTCTACAAAGCATGGCGACCGGGGGCAGAGGGGCCTCTGCCCAAGGAAAATGCAGTGTGCCGTCAGGGAAACAATTTTGCGGAAGATATCACATGGGGTCGCCTTCGGGGAACCAGCACATGTGGAGCACCTACCTCAGTACAGGGGCTCATTAGCGCATGTACTGAGCCGGTCAGCGAGTTTCTCTGCAAACTCAGCTGCCAGAGGGCTAAGGAGGAAAGTCATCCAGGGATCACAGTCTGTGAACATGGCTGGGAGTCAAGAGCGCACATCTTCATCTCAAGGGAGGGGAAAGGCGCTATGTGCAAGCGGTACTCCCGGCCAGTTGTCCCGGAACTTACCTGCTCGTGCCTGCCAATACACGGGATGAGACCGGCTCAACCCGGAGATTGTAGAGCCTCGCAAAGGTGTTGGGTGTTGCCCAGCCCACTGCTCTGCAGATGTCTGCCAAAGAGGCACCACTGGCCAGGGCCCAGGAGGCCGCCACACTCCTAGTGGAGTGGGCTCGTAACCCCGCAGGGGGTGGCACATCCTAAGCCTGATATTCCATCGTGATGGTGTCGATGACCCAGTGGGCGATCCTCTGTTTGGAGACAGCGCTTCCTTTCCGCTGTCCACCAAAGCAAACAAAGAGCTGCTCGGAGCTTCTAAGGCTCTGCGTGCGATCCAAATAGATGCGTAAAGCTCACACCAGACACAGCAATGCCAAGGCTGGGTCTGCCTCCTCCTGGGGCAGTGCTTGCAGGTTCACCACCTGATCCCTAAAAGGAGTCATGGGAACCTTGGGCACATAACCTGGTCGGGGTCTCAGGATCATGTGAGAGTAATCCGGACCGAACTCCAGGCACGATTCACTGAAAGAGAATGCCTGCAGGTCCCCTACCCTTTTGATGGAAGTGAGCGCAGTCAGGAGGGCAGTCTTCAAAGAGAGTTCCTTAAGCTCAGCTGACTCCAAGGGCTCAAAGGGAGCTCCCTGTAGAAGGACTACGGAGAGGTCGCATGAGGGGACGAGGCACGGTCTGGAGGGATTCAACCTCCTAGCGCCTCTCAGGAACCTGATGATCAAGTCATGCTTCCCCAAATACTTACCATCTACTGCATCGTGATGCGCCGAAATAGCGGCTATATACACCTTTAGGGTGGAGGGGGACAGCTGCCCCTCCAGCCTCTCCTGCAGGATGGAAAGCACTGATCCGACTGTGCATCTCTGGGGGTCTTTGCGTCGAGAAGAACACCACTTAGCGAACAGACGCCACTTCAAGGCATACAGGCGCCTCGTAGAGGGAGCCCTAGCCTGAGTGATCATGTCTACCACATAGGTCTTCTGCGTCCCATCCAGGGGCCAGATGTGGAGATTCAAGAGGTCTGGTCGCGGGTGCCAGATGGTGCCCCATCCCTGAGAAAGAAGGTCCTTCCTCAGGGGAATTTGCCGGGGGGGTGCTGTTGCGAGGAGTGTGAGATCCGAGAACCATGTCTGGGTGGGCCAGTAGGGTGCTACTAGGATGACCTGCTCCTCGTCCTCCCTGACCTTGCACAAGGTCTGTGCAAGTAGGCTCACTGGGGGAATCGCCCACTTGCGTAGTCCAGGGGGCCAGCTGTGTGCCAGCGCATCTATAACAAGGGGTGCCTCAGTCAGGGCATACCAGAGTGGGCAGTGGGAGGATTCCCGGGAAGCAAACAGGTCTACCTGTGCTCGACCAAATCGACTCCAAATCAGCTGGACCACCAAATCAGTCTCCACTCTCCCCTGAGGGTAACCTGACGTGACAGCACGTCCGTTGCAGTGTTGAGGTCGCCCGGGATGTGAATGGCTCGTAGCGACTTTAGGCGCTGCTGACTCCAGAGGAGGAGACATGCAATGGGAGCGTAGACCGCCTTGGCGGTGGATGTACGCTAACGATGCTGTGTTTTCTGTCCGGACTAACATGTGCTTTCCCTGGATCAATGACCGAAACCTCCGCAGGGCGAGCAGTACTGCCAACAACTCTAGGCAGTTGATGTGCCAACGCAGCTGCGGGCCAGTCCAGGAGCTGGCGGCTGTGTGCCCATTGCATACGGCGCCCCAGCCCATCTTGGAGGCATCTGTTGTAACCACGACACGCCTGGAGACCTGCTCTAGGGGAACCCCTGCCCGTAGAAATGCAAGGTCGGTCCACAGGCTGAAGAGGCAGTGACAGATCAGCGTGATGTCCCCGTGGCGCCATGCCCATCTCAGGACTCGAGTCTGAAGCCAGTGCTGAAGCAGTCTCATATGCATCAACCCGAGCGGTGTGGCCGCCGCTGAGGATGCCATATGCCCCAGGAGCCTCTGAAAAAGTTTCAGTGGAACCGCTGCTCTCTGTCTGAACTCCTTCAGACAGTTCATCACCGACTGTGCACGCTCGTTCGTGAGGCGCGCTGTCATCGAGACTGAGTCCAACTCCAGACCGAGAAAAGAGATTCTCTGGACCGGGGAGAGCTTGCTCTTTTCCCAGTTGACCCGAAGCCCCAGTCGGCTGAGGTGCAGGAGCACGAGGTCCCTGTGTGTGCACAGCAACTTTCGAGAGTGAGCTAGGATTAGCCAGTCATCGAGATAGTTGAGGATGCTGACGCCCACTTCCCTTAGCGGGGCAAGGGCAGCCTCTGCGACCTTCATGAATACGCGAGGGGACAGGGACAGGCCGAAGGGGAGGACCTTGTACTGGTATGCCTGGCCTTCGAAGGCAAACCAAAGGAAGGGTCTGTGTCGAGGTAAGACCAAGACATGAAAGTACATGTCTTTCAGGTCTACCGCTGCGAACCAATCTTGATGCCGGATGCTCGCTTGAATGCGTTTTTGTGTCAGCATCTTGAACGGGAGTCTGTGCAATGCCCGGTTCAGTACTCGCAGGTCCAGGATTGGTCGCAACCCACCGCCTTTCTGTGGTATGATGAAGTAAGGGCTGTAGAACCCTTTCTTCATCTCGGCTGCAGGGACAGGCTCTATTGCGCCCTTGCGCAGAAGGGTAGCGATCTTCGCACGCAAGGTAGCAGTGTTCTCGCCCTTCACCGAGGTGAAGCGGATGCCGCTGAACCTGGGCGGGCCCCTGCGAACTGAATGGTGTAGCTGAGTCGGACGGTCCGGGTCAGCCACCGTGACAGGTTGGGAAGCGCGAGCCACGTGTCCAAACTCCAGGCGAGGGGGACCAAGGGAATGATCATGTCGGACGTACCGGCACACCAAACATGTGACCCAGGGAACAAGAAAACCGCTCTTTTGTTGAAATTTTGGGTACCACAGCCTCTTGGACATGCGGAGAAATTAAATGAAAACGAAACAAAAGATTCTCCTCCCAGCCCTCCACCGGGGTATGGAGTGGTCTGCTCACCATCTCCGGAGAAGTGGGTTGTAGTTGCAGGAGGACGCCCTTGGCGATGAACAGACGGGGTGCGGGGTCTTGAGCCGCACCGGGGCAGGATGTGCTGTATGGCCTCCGTCTGCTGCTTCACTGCCGAGAACTGCTGGGCAAAGTCCTCGACGGTGTTGCCGAATAGGCCAACTTGGGAGATGGGGGCATCAAGGAACCGTGCCTTGTCAGCCTCGCGCATCTCAACCAAGTTGAGCCAAAGGTGGCGCTCCTGGATCACCAGGGTGGACATCGCCTGCCCGAGAGACCGCGCCATGACCTTTGTCGCCCGGAGAGCGAGGTCAAGAATTGAATTCGGATGAATTCAATGAATAGAACCGCTCAGCTCTGAAGAGAAAATCTGAATGAGTGGTTGCATACCAGCTCCTTTTATACCCGTATGTCCGGGGGAGAGTCATGCAAATTCCACTCGCCAATTCTCACTGGCCTTTTTTAAAAAAAGCAGAGGTATTTGGGGCTCCCAAGAGTGACCGCTAGTGTCACTACATTGACACAACGTCGAGTGAGTGACAGATAGGGAACTACATACAGTATACATGCATGGCTAATACAGATAAAAGGAAAACATTATTAGAGTTAAAAAGTACTTTTCTCAGTTGTTTCCAAGTCTTCACTGAATTATTGTTAGATATGATGCATTAATACAGATTTATACCATGGGTCTGTTGAATGCTTGATTTTGACTGGTTGACGGACGTTCTAAGGTGTGCAATTAAGTAAATGCACGGCTATGAAGCAGTTCCAGGTCTTGACCGTATAACGGTCCCAAATCACTTTGCCAAATTATTTCAGCTATTTCAAAGAGCTCTACAGGCTACCACAACAAAATAACCAATTAATACAAAGACATTGGATAAGTACATCGGATAAGAATGACAAACAATGTCTATAATATCCTACATTTATTTCAATTTCGATTGAAAAGCATCCTTGGGCTCTCTCTCTCTCTCTCTCTCTCTCTCTCTCTCTCTCTCTCTCTTTTACTCTCGTTTCACCACACACACACACACACAGACACACACACACACACATACACACACACACACACACACACACCGTACATGCTACCACAGCAAAATAACCATATAAACAAATTGGTTAAGGTAAATCGGTTAGGACATATCCTACATTTATTTCAATTTCGGTTGAAAAGCTCCCTTGTCTCCGATTTTGTCCTAATCAGCCTCACATAGCTATAGTGGAAAGCACCGCACTACCCCTTCCCTCTCTATCGCTTGCACAAGTACACGCACACACTACTTGTTACTCCAATTCCGAAAAGCAGCGCATCCTCCTTTGCTAGTTCTTAAGTGATGTTTTCGAAACTAGCAAAGAAGACTTGAGCTGTATCAGAGCAAGATACACTTGATCAATATAACTTCTATATTATCTGAAATAATCTGTGGGAAACACCCTCACGGTCCCCCTCCCCCTCTCTTTACACACTCCCACACACACGGCACACATACATTATACACATTATGCACACTTACTCGCGAGCGAGAAACAGAGCCATCATGTCAGTGCACATCTGCATCTCAGTAGGGTTGAAAACAGATGTTAAAGTTTACATCGGAGAAGCTATATACAAAAATGGCGACACTCACTGCTACTGAGAAGTGCTTAAACTTACATCTTGCCAATTTTGAAGCGATGTTACTTCTGACAGGAGCTGCAACAAGAAAGATATTTCCAGAAGTGATCTCTCTCAGTTTATGAGTTTCTCTCTGTCGGTCCCTCAAAAACAAACTCTCGAACACATACGCACAAACGCACTACCCAATTACTCCAGTAAGTGCTCCACTAAAGCAATGCAAGCCTTGCAACTAGCAACGAAGGTTTGGACTATATCAAAGCAAGACACTGAATCCATGGCGGAAGAAAGTAGTTCCACTCACAAGAGCATTTTAGGGGTGAAAACCAGAAAATGTCTTGAGATAAAACCCTGAACGATGTCTTAAGGTGTGGTAACCGTGGAATAAGTGGAATAATTGACTCTGACCCGTTGAATTATTGAAAAATAATGCACACCCGCTGCATGTTGTGACTACATTACCACCTCGGATGTGTATTATTTTTCAGTAACTCTACAGGTCGTCGTCAATTATTCCTTACTTGATGCTGCCGGGTTTTGACTGAGAAGCAGATCTGTAAATAAAATTATACTTAACTGTTAATTAACTGCTTGTTACCATTTCTATGTCGATAAGTCCACCACACAGCAAAAAAATTAATTGCTTATTTTTGCTTATTTTGGTGAGGCAAGTGGCTTATTTTGGGCTTGTTTTTTTTTTTTTTAAATCATGTTGCTGGTTTCTCTTATGAGATCTGGCAACACAGCAATTGGTATTTCACCCACCCATTAGCGCAAAGTACTGTCATTTTAAAAACACTGTTATTAACCATTCTTTTATTTAGTTCTAACCGGTTACCATTTGAAAAGAATGCTACAGAACTTCTGAACTGGAACGAGTTTTGCTCAGAACGAATCGAAATGAAAAATATTTCGTTTTTAGTCCCTGTTTGTGACATTAATATATCAATTTGTTCTTGTAGTACTTGTGCTAATTTAAGCCATTTTTCACTCATTTCACTCACAAAATTCATTAGATGGGTTTTTACAATAAATATTTTTCTGGACACTATTATTAGGTAATTATTTAATAGATTAATCTGTCACTTTAAAATTCCACAAAAAGATATAAAGCCTATGGCTGTTAGCAAGACATTAATTTAATAAAGGATGAATGTAAAAAAAAAAAAAAAAAAAAAAACAAGGTAAAGAAATGCTCATGAGTGAGTGCACATTGTAATGTTCTCTGACCATCACTATACAGTCTGTCTTTAACTTGGACCATATTATACCAGACTAAACAAAGAGGCATAGTAAGATAAGAAGCCTTGAGTTTTTGATAAATAATTACACTTGTACAGTATCCAAAAAAAAAAAAAAAAAAAGAAAAACTGTATAAACTGTATACAAATATCTGAATATTCTTAAATCTGTCTGATTGTCTGCATGTGAAATGAACAGAAAAAAAAAATACTAACTGGAAATAAATTGTCAAAGCACTGTATACTGTACAATGAGCACAACTTGTTTGCTTAATAATATTTAAATAAAATATTTCAAAAAATAATACATTTTACACATTTTGTATGAACAGTATAGACAGTAATACTACCATAAAAATAACAAATATATCTGCCATCATACAAACCCTAAAATTCTTATAGTCTAAAAGTGAACTCTGAGAGAGTCTAAAAGGAAATCACCTTTGACACTTTCTAAATGATGTGCAATTTTATCATCATACAAAACAACAACAAAATGGCATTAGATAAGTGGGTACAATTATCAAGATTATTAAATTGTGCATCATGCGCAAGGTTATGTGCCATCCGCTATAATATACTTAAGGCAAAACTAATTATAGAGGTGTAGATCATTTTGGTAATAGTACAAGGTTATGTACATCTAAAACATTTAACAGTGAAATCAGCAATAACTACACACTAGTTGTTTCAGCAACTAAAACATCAAATGCCTTTAAATAATTGTAGTGTTGTATGATTGTGGTGGCTTCAGGTACAGCATATGTTTAAAAACAGAGGGTCCCTGAGGGTCCAGATCTACTCATTCAGAAGGTGGACTTAATGCCTGAGTATTTGTTTATTTAAGTGAATGCAATAGAGCAGGGCTAGTCAGCTGGCGGCCCGCGGTCCAAATGTGGCCGCCAAAAAAAAATTCTGGCCCTCCAACTGATTTTTGATAAAAGTGCCTCGCTGTCTGAAATACAAGAGCACTCTGCGCAGTTCATAGGCGTGAGCCTCGTCAATCAGCGGTGAGTTTAACAACGCTCAATGGCGCGTGCAACAGCCGTCATCAGTTGTCCAGAGTCCAGACCAGAGCGCATGTTTAAGCTTTTTACACTGCTTTGCTAAACATGGATCGCACCGAATAGGTGAGCATTCGATCTCGTCTTTTTCAATCAAATGTATTTATATAAATTGTTTAGTTGTGTCGAGTGCGGTCAAATCTACAGATGTAAAAAAATGATCACTGCAGTTGTTACAGAAATGTTGTCAGCACATATGCACATCTCAGGCAACAAAAGATAAATCGATTATTAAAACCGAACGTTCAAAGAAAATGCGCTGAAAAGTTTGCTTATTATTCACTATTCTTGGGGTGTTAAACGGGCATTTCTCATCTGTGCAGGGTCTTGTCAAAAAGTGATAATGTGGAACTGAACCTGCAAATATCCGGATTATATTTGGTTCTACATACAGCTGTGAGTCAGGCATTTCAGTCACGAACAGCGTCAACTCAGTATGTTCATCTTTTCCTTATGATAATCTGCAGGACTAATTTCCCCTCACTGAATAGGATGATACTTTATAGAGAAAATGGAAGAACATTTTAGCAATTTTTTTTATTTTTTTATTTTTCAAAAAGATAATTACATTTAAATGTATTCTTAAGTAAACATAACATTTCTATATGGCCATTGTTTTCATGTGGGTTGATATTGTGAGAGGGCTTTAGCAGATCTAAATGTTCCTCCTAAGTTTTCATTTTTTGAATAAATAAATAAATAAATAAAAATATTAAAATGATTATAATGTTTTGTTTGTTTATTTTTTATTTATTTATTTTTTCAAAGTAAAGTTGATCAAAAATTATTTGCTAGTTAAGAGCCAGTTCTTATGAAGGAATTTATGGATAGACCTTAAAACATGATAACTCAATACAGTATACCCTGTGACTATTTTAATGTAAATAAACGCACACTATTAAGGGTGTTTTTTAAGTAACATGTTACTTGCGATGAAAGTACTAGCTAAGATGAAACGGAAAAAATTTTGGCCCCTGCCAAGTTTTCATCTGGATAACCTGGCCCATGCTAGAAAGTAGTAGCCCTGCAATAGAGAACATAAATTGTTGACGTCCTCTCCCTCTACTGACCAGTTTCACACTCAAACTCATAAACACTAATAGTCCTTCAGTAACTAAATAAATTGTTCTTGCTAATTTATTTGAACACACATTATTATTCTTGGTCTAATTTCATTTGTTTAGCTGGAACTTCTGCCTTCAATATTTGCCACAGTATGATTCTTCAAAAATATATACTATTGTTGCATTAAACAGTTCTCAATGTCCATTTCAGTCATAATAAATATATTTACAGCACAACATTTTTGATAATTGCTGGGGCATGTCATTATGTTACATATATTAAATCTATATAGCTATAATATGCAATTAGCTTACAATAAAGTAAAAAAAAAAAAAAAATGGTAATGCTAAAACATGTATAGTAAGTGTTTTTATTTTATTTTTTATTTTTTTTAAACTGCATGTTGTAGAATACTTCTTACATGTACAAAGGTTGTGCTCTGTTACATAATAGTGGAATAAAGTGCAATTCAACCATTTGTATGGAAAATATCCTCTTTTTTTTCTTCATTCTATTTAATAACTTTTTATTCACCTGTATGCAGTGGTGGGCCGTGCATTTAAAATCTAGGCCTTCAGTGTGATTCATGCCATTGAGAAAACACAGTTTCGCAATGAATAAGACACCCTGTGCCTTTGGGCATCATACATTATGTCGCAGCTAACTAATAATACCAATACGCACGAAAGCCAGAACTTGAAACGACACTTATTGCTCAAGCAAGCCTAATTTTAACTGCAGCATGACTCTTTTGTGAAATGAACATCAAAAATCATAATTTTTCATATGAATCTACCAAGGAGGGCTATAATACCTGGAAAAATCTATCTAATAATATTTGTGATTTAAATGTTGCTTGCAATAAATTTAGTTTCTTCAGGGTACACGGTTATGCTGCGTTCCATTCAAGTTGGATGTGGGATATTCCTACTTGATATCTCCAACCATAAATGCATTCCATTCCCCGATATTCGGAACTGCAACGCTCCCGTAAGCTTAGCAGGGATTTGACTCTCATTAGAGATGTCTCCTAGCAACCCAACTGATAAACAATGCTGCAGCGCTAGCATTTGTGCTTCAGGTGTACGATTATCAAAAGAGATTATAATTTACCATGTTATACACCTGTTTCTGCAGGCGTTTGTTAAACAAGCTTTAATATCATGTAATGTGGAAATGAACTCATTTATCGATATTACTTAATAAAGTGAATGTTTATCACTTACTTTGTATATCTCACTGAGTGTCGACATGTTTATGTGACATCATGCCCCTGCATCTCGGCAAAATCGGAGTTGAGAATTTCTGCCTGAGCCTACAAGTTGTAATTCTGACTTCAAGGTGCATTCCATTGCACTTTTCCTAGTAGGAAGTTGTAAAATCTGACTTTCCAACTTGAATGGAATGCAGCACTAATTTTCAAAACTTGATCCAACACTGAATGCTCAAGCAGCCTAATTTACACTTAGAAAACTCCTGATGTTGCTATAACAATGCAAAAAGAACTTATCAATTTGCTTGAAGTGAAAATCAGTTCCCCTTTCCTGTTTAATAAATTAAGCAATCACACGATCATGCAGAACATCTCCTGTTTACACAATAGACAATTGTAGAGCCGAGGAGGGCGGGGCTGGGCTGGAATGACACACGCCCAGTCCCCAGTCAGCCTGATGGGGTGCGCGAGGGATAAAGGCGGCCGGGGACGACAGTTCGAGAGAGAGAGAATTACAGGCAGCTGTACTGTGTGTTTATGGTTGTGGGTTTTTGTTTAAGTTTATTATTAAACTATTATTTATATTCTTAAGCCGGTTCTTGCCTCCTCCTTTCCACTGAACTCCCTTACAACAATATATATATATATATATATATATATATATATATATATATATATATACACACACACACACATACATACACATACACATATACATACATATACACACACATACATACACACACACATACACACACATATACAAATATACACATATATGAATATATATACATACATATACAGGCAACAGTTCAAAAAGGTAGTGGGCAGGGTGAGTGGGGTCCAGAGTGATTTTTCCAGCCTTTTTCCTCAGTCTGGAAGTGTATAGTTCTTGAAGGCGGGGCAGGGTGCAACTAATAATCCTCTCAGCAGTCCAAACTGTCCTTTGTAGTCTTCTGATGTCTGATTTCATAGCTAAACCAGACAGTTATTGAAGTGCAGAAGAAAGACTCAATGACCGCTGAGTAGAACTGTATCAACAGCGCTTGTGGCAGGTTGAACTTCCTCAACTGGCGAAGGAAGTACAACCTCTGCTGGGCCTTTTTTGCAATGGAGTCAATGTGGGTCTCCCACTTCAGGTCCTGTGAGATGGTAGTGCCCAAGAACCTGAATGACTCCACTGTGCTGTTTAGAATGGTGAGGGGGAACATTGTTGGAGGGGTTTCTCCTAAAGTCCACAATCATCTCCACTGTTTTTTTTTTTTTAAATATTTGTTTTAAATAATTTTCTTTATTTATCACACATTATACATTTTCACATATACAGTGAAATTCTTCTTTTTCACATATCCCAGCTAGGCTGGGGTCAGAGTGCAGGGTCAGCCATGATACAGCACCCCTGGAGTAGATAGGGTCAAGGGCCTTGCTCAAGGGCCCAACAGTGGCATCTTGGCAGTGCTGGGGCTTGAACCCCCGACCTTCTGATCAGTAACCCAGAGCCTTAACCGCTGAGCTACCACTACCACTGTTTTAAGTATGTTCAGCTCAAGGTTTTTTTGACTGCACCAGACAGCCAGCTGTTTAACCTCCCTTCGGTATGCAGACTCATCGTCATCTCGGATGAGGCCGATGACAGTGGTGTCATCTGCAAACTTCAGGAGCTTGACAGAGGGGTCCTTGGCAATGCAGTCGTTGGTGTAGATGGAGAAGAGTAGTGGGGAGAGCACACATCCCTGGGGGGCACCAGTGCTGATTGTACAGGAGCTGGAAGTGAATTTCCCCTGTCTCACAAGCTGCTGCCTATCTGTCAGAAAGCTGGTAATCCACTGACAGATAGACATGGGAACAGAGAGTTGGTGTAATTTAGCCAGAGAATAGCTGGGATGATGGTGTTGAAAGCTGAACTGAAGTCCACAAAAAGGATCCTTGCATAAGTCCCTGGTCTGTCCAGATGTTGCAGGATATGATGCAATCCCATGTTGACTGCATCATCCACAGACCTGTTTGCTTGATAAGCAAATTGAAGGGGATCTAGAAAGGGTCCAGTGATGTCCTTCAGGTGGGCCAACACCAGTCTCTCAAATGACTTCATGACCACAGACGTCAGGGCGACAGGTCTGTAGTCATTAAGTCCTGTGATTTTTGGTTTCTTTGGGTTGGGGATGATAGTGGAATGTTTGAAGCAGCATGGGACTTCACACTGCTCCAGTGATCTATTGAAGATCTGTGTGAAGATGGGGGCCAGCTGGTTAGCACAGGATCTAAGACATGCAGGTGAAACGCCATCTGGGCCCTGTGCTTTCCTTATCCTTTGTTTTCGAAAGGCATGGCTCACATCAGCTTCACAGATCTTAAGTGCAGTTTGAGTAGCAGGAGGGGGGAGGAGGGGGGTTGCAGGAGGTGTTGGTGTTTGTGTGAAGTGAAGGTCAGAGTGGGTGTGGGGTGTGAGATTGGGCCTTTCAAATCTACAGTAGAACACATTCAGGTCATCAGCCAGTTGTTGGTCCACCATAGGGTTGGGGGTAGGAGTCCTGTAATTCGTAAGTTGTTTCATGCCACTCCACACTGATGCAGGGTCGTTAGCTGAAAACTTGTTTTTCAGCTTCTCAGAGTATCTTCTTTTAGCCACTCTGATTCCCTTATTCAGTGTGTTCCTGGCCTGATTGTACAAGACTTTTTCCCCAACTCTGTAAGCATCCTCTTTGGCCTGACGAAGCTGCCTGAGTTCCACTGTAAACCATGGTTTGTCATTGTTAAATGTTAAATAAGTCCTAGTAGGAATGCACATATCCTCACAGAAACTGATTTATGATGTAACAGTATCTGTGAGCTCGTCCAAGGCTGTGGCTGCAGCCTCAAAAACACTCCAATCAGTGCAGTCAAAGCAGGCTTGTAGTTCCAGCTCTGCTTCGTTGGTCCTTCTCTTTACAGTCTTTAATACAGGCTTAGCAGATTTTAATCACTGTCTGTAGGTTGGAAGAAGATGAACCAGACAGTGATCAGATAGTCCCAAAGCTGCTCTAGGAAAAGAGCAATATGCATCCTTTATTGTTGTATAGCAGTGATCCAGTATATTTCTGTCTCTGGTTGGGCATGTAATGTGCTGTTTGTATTTGGGCAGTTCACGTGTGAGGTTTGCTTTGTTAAAACCAAAATAATTCAGAATAATAATAACTGAGTCCGGGTATTGTTGTTCTGTGTCTGTGATTTGATCAGCCAACTGTTGCAGCGCGGCATTCAAACACGCGTTTGGCGCGATATACATACTCACCAGAATAAACGAGGAAAACTCCCACGGCGAGTAGAAAGGCTTATAGTTAATAAAGAGCGCTTCCAAATTAGGACAGCACATCTTCTTTAATGTTGTTACATCTGTACACCAACTTTCATTGATGTAAAAGCATGTTCCACCACCTCTCGTTTTCCCCATTAACTCCACAATGCGATCCGCTCTGAACAGCTGGAAGCCCGGCAGATGTAACGCGCTGTCCGGAATGGCTTCACTCAGCCAGGTTTCTGTGAAGCACAAGGCAGCGGAGGTTGAAAAGTCCTTGTTTGTGCGGGTGAGGCGATGTAGTTCGTCCGTTTTGTTAGGAAGAGAGCGGAGATTCGCAAGATGAATGCTCGGCAGCGTTGTTCGAAAGCCCCGCTGACGGAGCTTGACCAGCACGCCTGCTCGTCTCCCTCGCCTGCGTCTCATAGTGCGTTTAAACAACACAGCCGTGCCTCCGACTAAAATGTCAAACAAAACATCAGAATATTCAAAATCCGGGAAAAGATTGACTGGTATATGCTGTCGAATGTTCAGCAGTATGTCTCTGGTAAAACTGACTGGAAAAAGATTACTAAACACAGGACAAACAAACAAAAACAACAAAACAATAGAAGCACTCCACACTGAGGCGGCCATCCGCGGCGCCATCATGATGTACTTAGGCCAGCAGAGAAGGATTTGCTGGCCCTGAGAATTCGCCACTGCCTGTATGTATCTTGTCTACCATAACAAAACAAAAAGAACACAAAAGAGCAAGAATCATTAAAATCCTAACATTTAATCCTAAAAAGCAGGACATGTAAAGATGTTTTCCACTTTCACTCTCTTCCATTTCCCCATAGTTTTGGATGCCATTGCTCATTGCCAAAATCCTCCACTTCTGAGGACCATGCTCTAAACCAGGTTCCCATTGTGTTCTGGCAGCAACTAAAGCACTCAGAGTCTCAAAGCTGTTTATTCCTTAAAGAACATAATTTAATACAAACATCCTTTAGGCTGCAACATGTTCCTTTCAATCTGAAAGACAAGAAGAGATGTGTTAAAGGGGTCAGGACATGCCACATAAACCACCTTGCCTGAGTCAGTAACATTCTCAGATCACAAACAGCAAACAGACCCTCAACTATGATGCAAGGCCTAATGTCAAGATGCTTAAAAATCACGGGTAAGCAAGTCTTGCACTGATCATTACAAACACATGCAGATGACAAACTCAAGATGCGTGGGTGTCATGAGCAGTTTTTTATGAAACTTTATCATGGCCTTTAAATCATTTAAATCATGCTTATGTACCTTGGATATCTTTTCTTTATACAGAAATAGTAGGAATCAAGGACTGCTTGCAGCAGATATGGCTGGATATCGGTATTGCATTTATTGGAGATAAGGGACATTGTGTAAAAGGTAAAAAAGACACCAAACAATGCATAACTACACCAGTATAAAAAAATTACCTCAGAAATTAGATGAATGTCATTTCCACTGTGACCCTATTGGAGCGTTGGGATTGGCAGCAATATATTTTCTTTAAGGCACATTGTAGAGTAGGTGAGTAGGTGATGGAACCCTGTCTCCATTGACCCCAGAGCCAAGCACACAACCTATTATTATTCAGGCACTGGGCTGTGGCAGATTTCTGAGATCAAACTATGGCCAGAAAAATACCACAGCCCTGTTGCCAAACTCCTGAAGGAAATGGGAGGGATGAGGGATGCACATACTAATCCTTAAGTCAGCTTCACCCCAGAGCAAAGTTGAGTGATGGATACTTTGATAAAAATCAGCACTGAAGATCTAAGACTGGAAAATCCTTTTGACCAGTACCAAAACAGACTTTCACCCACTTATACCAAAATAATTTTAAGTTTAGCTTTGTCATTAAAATACAGTAATACCTCTGTTCTAAATCATTTTCCCCAAATAAGACTGAATTGCCATTCTTTTCAGTGCAAAC
Organism: Myxocyprinus asiaticus; assembly: GCF_019703515.2. Classification (NCBI taxonomy): domain Eukaryota; kingdom Metazoa; phylum Chordata; class Actinopteri; order Cypriniformes; family Catostomidae; genus Myxocyprinus; species Myxocyprinus asiaticus. The sequence goes on from NC_059369.1 coordinate 34,804,570, forward strand.
TGACCTATTTTGCACCTAAAATGTTTTGCGCAAGAAGCATTGTGCTATTAAGCAATAAGCAAAAATGTTGTTTAAAAGTGATGTTATACATTTTCTATTGATCATGGCAGCAGTAATTCATCAAATGATAATCAAACGATTGAAAAGAGTGTTATAGTTGAGTGCACTTTTGAATTTTTAAGAGCCAGTTCATTGCAATGGTGGAGCAATACATTCCCAGTCAAGTATTCCAGATTGTGGTAGTCTGCTGCATCCTCCACATCTGAGCACTCAGGACCAGCCTGCAAGATTGATAATTGTGCCAAGTAAATTGCATTCAGCACTGGGGTTTTTTGGGGGCCTTTTTCCTCCGTGATTTACATAATTCCTTTAATGCATCAAATGCTAAAACAACACAGAAGGCTCAGGGTTGCAATTCATTCTTAGTAAATTCCCCCCTCAGTGTACATCAGTGTACAGTGTACTTCTACTGTACATCATCCCTGATCCCAAAGAAAAAAAAAACACACAAAATGAGTTCGCCCACTGTTCTGACTCAGGCTTAATAACACAGAATGATCACATGCTAAATGCTTCTAATCTGCTTGGACATTTTAACCTCTGCCTGTCCCCAACCAAACTTTGATTAATCGTAGTGGAACACTACATAATGTTTTGTTCAATGATCCAGTGGAGCATTAGTAACTGCTTGGGTCATCAAGGCAATCCAGAAAAATAATGATTTTGGATGTTGAAAATAGAGCTGTGATTGAATTAATGAGGTGGCATATCTGTAACTCACTGAAGATGAGATTTAGGATCATTCAAGCACTAATATTCAGGGCTGGGAGGGTTACTTTTGAAATGAATTCCACTACAGATTACAGAATACATGCTGTAAAATATCATTTGTAACGTATTCCATTAGATTACTCAAGGTCAGTAACGTATTCTAAATTGGATTACTTCTTCAGCACTGGTAGATTTTTTCACATGTTTTGACAATAAAAATTCTGCCAGTACAGTAAGACAAAATGCACATGTTAAAAATACATTCTCTGAAAAATCTAAATATCTTATGCAGTGTTGTTTCTAAAACAAAATAAATCAAACTGATCTTGTTTTAAGGATTTTTAGATATTTTTACAGGAAAACGATAAAAAAAAAAAATACTATCAAGAATATGATTTTTGCCCTAATATCAAAGGTCTTACTAGAAAAAAGAAATTATGATCCAACATGAATTTTCTTGATAAAAAAATATGATCGTGCCTGGTAACTTGCATGTAAAATGGCTAGAAATAGCATTTTAGCTTAGCGTAAAGCTGACAATTTACACAAGGTTTATTTCTATTTCTTCTGCTCCAAACTTACTTCAAACGTACTTCTCTGTCTGCTGGTATGAATGTAACACATCATAAGAAAGTGTTTCACCGCTGTTCAAATGCACTTTGGATCACATAATTTATATGTATAAATGTTTTCCATCTGAAAGGACTAAATATTAAATGAAACAATAATTTACAGTAATTGACAATAAAATGCAAAGTAATCTCTTCAGTAATCAAAATACTTTTTGAATGTAACTATTCTAATTACCAATGATTTAAATTGTAACTGTAGTGGAATACAGTTACTTATATTTTGTATTTTAAATATGTAATCCCATTACATGTATTCCATTACTCCTCAACACTGCTAATATTAAATATCTTGCACATGCACACACTAAACTATGAACTAAAAATGAAACTTGTAGGGCTATGACTGTTAAAAAATGAGACTAAGTTACAAACATCCAATTAAATTGGTATGTTTTGAGTCTGAGTTGGTAATTGGATTACTGCAGTTTACATGGAGGACCTCAGTATGAAAATTAAAGGTGATCAGCTTTATTCATGAAACACAAGCAGAACAAATGTTTGTGTTAATACACCCGTTCATACACCCGTTCAAAAATCCATTCTTAAGTAAACTGTTGCACTGAATTTAATGCGATAACTTGCATGAGAATGATTATACCATTTATGAATGAGGCCCAATGTGTGTAATTTTTTCAATTTTAAAATACCCTCTCCTCTCCCAATTTAATGTGCAGAAATTACTAAAGATCAGGTGTCTATAGGTTCATTCCCCCAAAAGTTTAAATCTTCAATATTGCTCTATTTGTTTGAGAGGCCTGACACAGCAACATTGGCTCAGCCACTGTTGTGAGTTTGGGAAGTGACTACCTGTTTGTCCAACCAATAATAGACATCACTTTGTCCGCATACAGATTATTTGCATGGGCTAGCCAATTAGTTAATGTGTTTTGTCATATGTCATAGGTTGATGAGGCAGTAGATGCCCTAAAAGTAGTATAATCACAAAAACTGGGTTTCACCCTATCAGTAGAAGTGGAGGGGGCAATATGAGCTGAAGCCAGTTTACTCGTTGTTCATGTGTAGACCCATTGGACAACCACAATCTGTCACTTCTTCAGCTGACACTCACAAGTATGCACACTTAGATATGCCACATCCAGAGACACAAGTTCCATGTTTCCCATATAAAAAAAAAACCTCATAATTGTCAGGGATTTGGTTTATCAACACAATGATTGGCAAGATCACATCTGTAATCCATGGCCGTCGACTGACCAGTTGTACAGTCATATAATACTGGCTTATACCAATCAAACTCTTTGATGACCACCTCTTAAGAATAAATTGACCCATTATTTTGTTTCGTCACAAAACAAAAAGTTTTAATTATCAAATTTAAAGAATAAAAGCTAATTAATTAATTTAAAATACTAATAAATAAAACACACCACTCTATAATTCAACTTAATTCACTCGACTTGACCATCAGGGATATCTCAGGAGAAAGGAGAGATCAAGGTTGCTGCATATTAAAGAGTGCTAAGGGTAAAGAGTTAGGAACAGGCTGTGTTCTTGCAGACTACAGGGTCTAAAAGGCACAGGCACACACCACCGCTACCACCACTATGTTGCCAATGGTTGCAATGACAGCCACCCACAGCCAGATGGCATCGCTGGAGAACTTGCCCTCCTCTTCCTGCTCGGCTGGTCGGGAGAAGCTAATGTTGAGGTTAGAGGTGGAAGTCTGAAGGGACGTGCTGCCATTATATGGAGAATCCATGAAGGTCCCGCTGACTGCTTGAAAATGCTGTAAGAAGGGAACAACTCTTTGTAAGCCAGAGCCAAGGCAAAGCAAGTTTATTTTTATAGCTCATTTGATACACAATGCCAACCCTAATTCAAAGTGCTATACATAGACATAGGTTAAGGTCTCAGTTAGGATATCTTTAAGTTAAGAAGAAATTAAAATGACTTTATTACTGCTTAAAAATTAAATACTTTACTAAAATTACATCTTAAAGGAATATTCCAGTTCAATACACGTTAAGCTCAATCGACAACATTTATGGCATAATGTTGTTTGAAAGACTACCTGACGAAGACGTAACTGTTGAAGTCGAAACGTTGTTTTTGTCTTTTCTATTAAATCACTTGCCATTATATAAAACACATTTGAAAGCTATTTGGTTCATTACATGAAGCTTAACATTGTGTTTGTTTTTGAGTTGTCACAGTATGCAATAGACTGGCATGTCTTAAGGTCAATATTAGGTAAAAAAAAAATTGCAAAAAAGAAACCACTTTCTCTAGAAACTCGTCAGTCAATCGTTGTTTTGAGGAATGAAGGCTATACAATGCTTGAAATTGCCAAAAAACTGAAGATTTCATACAAAGGTATACACTACAGTCTTCAAAGACAAAGGACAACTGGCTCTAACAAGGACAGAAAGAGATGTGGAAGGCCAGAGAATAATACATCAGAGTCCCTATTTTGAGAAATAGATGCCTTATATGTCCTCATTTGACAGATTCATTGAATTCTACCCACTCAACACCAGTTTCATGTACAAAAGAAAAGTCTCAGGGGTGCAGGCCTTAGGGAAGAATTGCAAAAAAAAGCCACTTTTGAAACAGAAAAACAAAACGAAAAGGTTAGAGTGGGCAAAGAAACACAGACATTGGACAACAGATAACTGGAAAAGAATGTTATGGATCTTAACCCCATTGAGCTTTTGTGGGATCAGCTAGACTGTAAGGTGCGTGAGAAGTGCCCGACAAGACAGCCACATCTATGGCAAGAGCTACAGGAAGCGTGGGGTGAAATGTCACCTGAGTATCTGGACAAACTGACAGCTAGAATGGCAAGGATCTGCAAAGCTGTAATTGCTGCATGTGGAGGATTTTCAGCCTGATCATGGTTATTAGGTGAACTGATTTATTGACCAGGCAAGGTGGAAAGACAACTGGGGTCCTTGTAGCATAGGTTAGTGGTTTGGCTAGCGGTTGTAAGGTAGGAATGTACCTCTCAACTTTGTTTTGAGCCTCCATCTTGCTTGAGTGGGTTGTAAGCTCACTTTAATCATTGAAAACTCTTTCCCTGTTTCAATGTAGTGATTTCATGAATATCCTGTCCAGATGGAATGCGTGAAGGGTGTGCATGTGTCTCTGTGGGTTTGAGGTAGGCTTATGTTTCAGCCGTGTTTGCATTTGTGTGTTCCCAACGAGGAAAGCCAGCATGTTTATGTACAGAATTTGATTTCCTTGTCATAGTTTTTTTTTTTTTTTATTGCCATTGAAATGTTTAGTCAAGCCATGTTTCCAAGCATACCACGATTTTGTTGGCGGGTGTACAAACTGAGTTTTCTTTTTGAATCCTCTAGCCCAGAGGTCTTCAATTCAAGTCTCCTTTAGCTGACAAACCCAGTTTAGGTCATGGGGCCTCTGCTAAGGGCAACATACAAAATATGCAGTGCTGTGGGTCCCCATGAACAGAGTTGAAGGCCTCTGCTCTAGGCATTGTGAAATGTAGGAATGCTGCTGTTAATGTTTTTTTCTTACTGTTTTCTACTTTGTATTTTTACATAAATCGGGGACCACATGTATTATTTTAATATGTATGGAAAAGTTGCAAATGTATTCTAGTTTGTAAGTGGGTTGTGGGTTATGCATTACATCGGTATGTATTTTAACATTAAATTAACCTATGCACATTTGTATTGTTATATTGGGCTTGTGTAGTTAATTGCCTGATTGACTGAGCCAGTGGATCTTTATTTGGTTGTCAGGCTGGTGCTGTATAAGGTATGTGCCTACAATGTATGCAATATTGACTTGTTACTTTAATGTAACCAATGTGACCATGATGTTGTTTATAAAAGACCATTATAAATTATATATTTTTTATAGGAGTTGGATACTTTTGTTGCCAGTCCCTGTTTTTTTGTTTTTGTTTTGTTTTTTAGATTTTGGTGTGTGTAGAGCTATTATTGCTGCTCCCAGTTTTGAATATATTGTTTGTTTTGTTTTTCTTCCTAGCCAGCATAGAGTTTTGTAGTAGACTATTGGGTAATTGCTGGCTAGTGGTGTTTTGTTTTTCTCTCTCTTTATATACATATATTGTTAATCCTTTTTTAAATTGTGTTAAGGGCTTTTCCTGTAACCAGGGCAGTTTGGAGTGCTCACCGCGTTTAGTGACCTGAGGGGTTATTATCTGAGCTTTGGGTGTCACACAGTTGATGTGAGAGTAGTGCTTTATATTTGGCTGTGAAACCTGTGATTCATCTTTCATTCAGTGGGTGTTTAAGGGATTAATGCTTGCTGTATCCACCTATGATAATGCAGAGAATTATCACATGTATGTAGCTCAGTGGTTCTCTAGGTTGTTCATACAGGGGAAGTGGCAGTATTTTTATCCAGGTTGGCTCAAATATAAGTCAATGTTTTAAAATATATATTGTCTTTTTAAAAAAAATAAAGGTGTTAACTTTCCTATAACCCTTGTTGAATTACTAGAGCTCCCCTCATCCCTAAGGTAAAATCGAGGGGTGGCATAGTCTTAGATCACCCCATGGAGTGTTACAAACAGTTCCACTTTCGACTCATCAGTCCACAGAACATTCTCCCAAAAGGTTTGAGGATCATCAAGGTGTGTTAATGTTCTTCTGGGTTAGCAGTGGTTTTCGCCTCGTCACTCTTCCATGGATGGCATTTTCGTCCCGTGTCTTTCTGATAGTGGAGTCATGAAAAGTGACCTTTATTGATGCGAGAGAGGCCTGCAGTTCCTTGGATTCGTTGAGTCGTTGCTGTGCTCTTGGAGGAATTTTGGAAGGTTGGCCACTTCTGGGAAGGTTCACTACTTTGCCAAGTTTTCTCCATTTGGAGATAATGGCTCTCACTGTGGTTCCTTGGAGTCCCAGAGCCTTTGAAATAGCTTTGTAAGCCTTCCCAGATTTCAATCACCTTTTTTCTCATTTCTGGAATTTCTTTCGACCTTGGCATAGTGTGCTACTGGGTGAGACCTTTTAGCCCACTTCATGCTGCTGAAAAAGTTCTGTTTAGGTGTTGATTTGATTGAACAGGGCTGGCAGTAATTAGGCCTGGTGTGCCTAGTCCAGCTGAACCCCATTATGAATGCAGTTTCAGTAATTTGGGGATTTAGTAGCTAAGGGGGCAAATACTTCTTCACACATGCCTAGTTGGTATTTGATAACTTTTTAGCTTCAATAAATAACATTATCTTTTAAAAACTGTATTTTGTGTTTAATCAGATTGCCTTTGTTTCATGATAGATTTTAAGTTTTTGAAGCAATTTAGTATGAGGTATACACAAAAGCAGAAGAAATCAAATACTTTTTCACAGCACTGTAGTTGTTTTTACAGTCATTTCAGGGTTTAAGGTTTTATGGCATTACGTCGTCATGGCAACAGAGTTGTAAAATTGTCTAACTTTTAACAGAAATGGTTTCTCACACTAAAATGATGTTAACACACATATTGTTTACATCTTGTGTCTATACTTTTAAAACAATAAGTATATTAATGTATATGGATTGGCCCCATGCACTTCCATTGTAAGTGCCTCTCTGGAATCCAGATTTTTGCTTTTTTTTTTTTAAAGAAAAGGAGGGATGAGTCAAAATTAATGTTTGTGGTAATCAACATTATGCCACAAATGCTGTCGATTGAGCTTAACTTATATTGAACCCGGAATATTCCTTTAATGCATGTTCCTGGTCTTATTGTGCATGATTCATTAGTGCACATTAACCTAAGAAAAAACCTGTTAATTATGGGTTTATATTTTATTGATCAGCATTGAAAGCATAAAAAAAAAAAAAAAAAAAAAAAACATAGTATAAAACATAGATAAATTATATCTAGATAATTATATACTGTATAAATGGCAACAGATGTGGCAACACTGTTTTACTGAACCTTTTAAAACACTCCCCTCCAACCCCCTGCTCCATTCTGGAAATAGCCAGTTTTCACAGTCCAATCAATTGCAAATGGATTAAGTCCTTCTCATTTTTTTCCCGCCTCTATTGCATGTGTAACACTCCTGTTCTACCCGCTCTGTACGGGACTCGAACCGGCATCTCCGGTATGGGAGGCGGGTTCGCTAACAAGGAGGCTAAAGGCTACAGCCTCTAGCATCAGTCGCTAGTGCACCTCTTGTGGTCAGGAGAGTGAAGTTTATACACACTGCACAGCTATCTATCAGCTGGCTGCCGTTATACATGCCATATTTTAATTGCAAATGTTTCCGATTATGGAAGATGGATTGCGAACAGCATTTCACATTAACTTTAATAGTTGATAAACGTGACACGTGATAAATTTAACAAGAATCAAAGGCCTTTTTTGGGTTCAGCTTTTAAATTAATTTCTTCTACTGTCACCTTTGGGCCACTTTAAAAAGAAAATGCTGTAGAGACTTGACTTTCCCTCATCTGAGCTGTCTGTGACACATGGCTAAAAAAACTTATTTATAGCTCCTATCTATGTCTGGTGTATGATGTCACTGGTCTACAGGTCCAGGTGTGTTCTGAGTACTGGCAATCATTTGGTTCTGTTGCTTCTCGCCACCTCATTGCCCCCTGTCTCCACAACGACAAACGCCATTCATCAGATCCGGACCCCCTCATCATTCTTGTTCTGATCTAATAATAGCTTTTTAAAGGTTTGAGAACAACGGACCAATATGTCCTTCATTTATTGCCATGTGTTTTCAAGCAGTAAAATGTCCAAATAACATCCATTATTCTATTTTTTATACTACTTTGAAATGTGACTAAAGGCCCGTGCATATTCCTATGAAATTGAAGAACGAACGGATGTTATGTAATTTAGAACAACATTTGGCCAAAAAGGTGTTCTGAGTTCGTTTCAGTGGTTCGTTACAGCTCGCCAGGACAAACTTTCATAGGAAAACTTCTTACTAGCTGCAAAACAACTTCTTACTGCCATTGATCCACGTCAAAGGTAGGTGTGACCTGGAGCTCCACCTACTTTGAGGCCGACAGCTAATTCATGTTAAGATCAGTCAACATGAACACACCAGCTTGCAGTTATTAACGAGCTGGTACAAATTTTTGTACGATTGTTCGCGTAGAGATATTTTCCAAGAACATGTCATGCGATTTGATTTGTTTAATTAGTCTACAAAAGGAATCAAATCTACAGAAATACTCAAGTGCCCATTCACTCTTTTGTTTTATATGCTGCTTCACACATGTACCTTCTGCAGCAAAAGCCATACACACATCTGCCCAAAGTAAGGTATGCCTATCATAATTATTTTGTCTATTCTACCCATTAACACTCTTTTATACATTCATTTTTGCAGTAGTATGTTTCATCATAAAATACAATAAAAGAGGGTGACCTGCGCATATTATGGCCATATATAGCATGCTATAGCTCCCATTTGCACATCATCTGCTGCATATATATTTAACACTGAGTAGTTAAAACAGCTTCTTTTACTGATTTTGTGTGAATTTGATGCATAGAATGAGGCATGAAGTACTTGAAAGCTCATTTTAATGTCACATTAGTTGGTTTTGCATGTAGTCTTGAGTGCCCTCGAATTTAAATGTACCTCTAGACATCTCCCACAGCGGTGATGCATCTGAATGTTTGCAAACAGTATAACGTTGCTCAGCTGTTTTGAAATTCATTTTACCGCTGAACAAAGAAGAACTTCTAAGTAAGTGTACTGGGGCCTTAACCCTTATGCTGTGTTGAAATTCTTTACCTAATTTGATGTTCCTGGTCAAAAATGACTGGCCTTAAAAAATTGCCTATAAATCTCTCATTATGCTATATTATCACCAAATAGTGGATTATATCTTTTTGACAACTTGTTTTCTTTCAATTAGCACAGGTTTTGTATTTCTTTTTGGGACTTATTGATCGTAGGCCTCATTGACCTGAGCGAATGCATCTCCATTTTTGAGAGAAAAAAAGCATTATTTGTGGATCATTTTGGCAATATAAAATAAGAAAACATTCTGTACTATTTATCACACTAGTGTGCTTTAATGTTTAACCAGGAAGTTTGTTTTGAAATGCTTTTATTTTGTATAAAATGGCTCAAAGTCACACTTGTGGTGTTCCTGGTCAAAAATGACCGGCCATTGGAAATGAATGGGGGAGATCAAAAATAAGAGAAAAATTGAGTGTTCAGGAGCATGTCCATCATGTTCATGTTCACATACAAGCACATGTGTGCTTTCAAACATAAAGGCCTAGGACCTGTGCATGTGCACATATACACACATGCGCACACGCACAAACTCATTAGTATAACATGCTTTCTTTTTCACAGAGATGAACTTTATCCTACCCTGAACTGCATCTAACATCCATCCATCCATCCATTCATCCACCCAACATTACCACACACATGCACACCAGAACTGTCTTTGCCCCACAGTGACCCCTCTCCAATAGAATCTTTCTTTTGATCTTTCTTTCATCAAGCATTGTGTTTCAAATGCAGAGCACAAATTTGCAAGGCTCATGCAAAAAACTATTGTCATTCATGTGCATGAGGACACAAAACCACCAGGTGTTTGTTGATTTGGTTTGTTGTTGATTAGAAAATATAACAGAAATATACCGTGTTGGTATTTTTGGTCCATGAAATGTTCTTTATATGAAAGTGTAAATAGGCTTTGGTCAGCTTTCTTTGTCACAATGGATAGATTTGACAGGGAACACCACAAGTGTTACAAGGGGCAGTGATGGCTCAGCAGTTAAAGCTCTGGGTTACTGATCAGAAGGTCAGGGGTTCAAGCCCCAGCACCACCAGATGCCACTGTTGGGCCCTTGAGCAAGGCCCTTGACTATCTGCTCCAGGGGCGCTGTATCATGACTGACCCTGCACACTGACCCCAGCTTAGCTGGGATATGTGAAAAAAAAAAAAAAAAGAATTTCACTGTATATGTGCAAATGTGTGATAAATAAAAAAAAAGTTGTGCCCCTTTTCAGAAAATAAAACCATTTAAAAATAAAAGTCCTGTTTTTTGTGATCTTCCCCATTCGTTTTCAATGGCCGGTCATCTTTGGCCAGGAACACCACAATTCTATTGATTCTATTGGAGAGGGGTCACTGTGGGGCAAAGACAGAGTGTGTGTGTGTGTGTGGTAATGTTGGATGGATGAATGGATGTTGGATGCAGTTCAGGGTAGGATAAAGTTAATCTCTGTGAAAAAGAAAGCATGTAATCCTCAAACAAGTTTGTGTGTGCATGTGACTGTGTGTTCATGTGTGCACGCATGTGTGTGCGTGTATGTGTGCGTGCACAGATCCGAGGCCTTTATGTTTGCAAGCACACATGCACATACAGTGCATCCGGAAAGTATTCACAGCGCTTCACTTTTTCCACATTTTGTTATGTTACAGCCTTATTCCAAAATGGATTAAATTAATTCTACAAACAATACCCCATAATGACAACGTGAAAGAAGTTTGTTTAAAATCTTTGCAAATTTATTAAAAATAAAAACCGAAAAAAATCACATGTACATAAGTGTTCACAGCCTTTGCCATGACACTCAAAATTGAGCTCAGGTGCATCCTGTTTCCACTGATCATCCTTGAGATGTTTCTACAACTTGATTGGAGTCCACCTGTGGTAAATTAAGTTGATTGGACATGATTTGGAAGGCACACACCTGTCTATATAAGGTCCCACAGTTAACAGTGCATGTCAGAGCACAAAGGAATTGTCTGTAGACCTCCGAGACAGGATTGTATCAAGGCACAGATCTGGGGAAGGGTACAGAAAAATTTCTGCAGCATTGAAGGTCCCAATGAGCACAGTGGCCTCCATCATCCGTAAATGGAAGAAGTTTGGAACCACCAGGACTCTTCCTAGAGCTGGCCGCCTGGCCAAACTGAGCGATCGGGGGAGAAGGGCCTTAGTCAGGGAGGTGACCAAGAACCCGATGGTCACTCTGACAGAGCTCCAGCATTTCTCTGTGGAGAGAGGAGAACCTTCCAGAAGAACAACCATCTCTGCAGCACTCCACCAATCAGGCCTGTATGGTGGAGTGGCCAGACATGACAGCCCACCTGGAGTTTGCCAAAAGGCACCTTAAGGACTCTCAGACCATGAGAAACAAAGATTGAATGCTTTGACCTGAATAGCAAGTGTCATGTGTGGGGATGTTTTTCAGCAGCAGGAACTGGGAGACTAGTCAGGATCGAGGGAAAGATGAATGCAGCAATGTACAGAGACATCCTTGATGAAAACCTGCTCCAGAGCACTCTGGACCTCAGACTGGGGTGAAGGTTTATCTTCCAACAGGACAACGACCCTAAGCACACAGCCAAGAAAACAAAGGAGTGGCTCCGGGACAACTGTGAATGTCCTTGAGTGGCCCAGCCAGAGCCCAGACTTGAACCTGATTGAACATCTCTGGAGAGATCTGAAAATGGCTGTGCACCGACGCTCCCCATCCAACCTAATGGAGCTTGAGAGGTCCTGCAAAGAAGAATGGGAGAAACTGCCCAAAAATAGGTGTGCCAAGCTTATAGCATCATACTGAAAAAGACTTGAGGCTGTAATTGGTGCCAAAGGTGCTTCAACAAAGTATTGAGCAAAGGCTGTGAATACTTATGTACATGTGTGGGGTTTTTTTTTTTTTTTTTTTAATAAATTTGCAAAGATTTCAAACAAACTTCTTTCACGTTGTCATTATGGGGTATTGTTTGTAGAATTTAGGAAAATAATGAATTTAATCCATTTTGGAATAAGGCTGTAACATAACAAAATGTGGAAAAAGTGAAGCGCTGTGAATACTTTCCAGATGCACTGTATGTGAACACCAACATGTAAGAAAGCATGTAATACTCGAAAGAGTATGTGCGTGAACATGAGCATGTGTGTGTTTGTGTGTGTGCGTGCACTGAGCAAAGTCAGTACGTTTTAGCCCAATAGGATAACATTAACTAGCATTTCAGGCAAAAGAAAATCCTCTTTGGGTCAAAATGACCAGAACACGACATGAGGGTTAATAGGATTAATTCTCCCCAAAAAGGAAATTCTGTCATTTACTCTCATGAATCTTTCTTACTTCCATGGAACACGAGACAAATTTTGAAGAATGTCATCTTTTCCATACAATGAAAGTGAATGGGGACTGTCTAACATCTTCTATGTTCCACTGAAGAAGAAAAAAATCATAAGGGATTGGAACCATGTGAGGGTGAATAAATGAAGACTAGTTTTGTGTGAACTATCCCTTTAAATAAAAAAGGAATTGAACTCAAATATATGTTCCATGTGGAGAAAAACAGGCACAATCTCTCAATCTTTTTTCAATTTAATGATGTGTCATTTTGAACCTAATTTCAATTGATGTGTAGTTTTCTCTCATTATCTTTAAGATTACAGAATATGGCTCATTAACTCCATACTGCAACATAATATTCAAAGATATAGGTACTAATTTTATTAAATTAAGAACATGAAACGAAATAAATATGGAAAGTATATCAAAGTTAAAATCAGGTAAACAGATTTTGGAATCAAACTACAAAGTTCTTGACTGAAGGGCAGCAACAAATACTCCTTAAAAATCAGTTAAGAAACCACAAGAGGGTGAGCGTGACTCATTTTTCCAAGGTGCGCACACACACACAAAGTACATTTGCCAACTGGGAGACAGTGACTTGTGCTGCTCGTCACAACTAAAAGCTGTTAGTGGTAAGTGGTAATGCTCTCTAATGAGGCATCATCATCTCTCTGTAAACATGCATTTGTTCACCAGATAGTGTAGCTGACAGATTTCTAAATGCTCTTTTAGAAATTTAGAACAGCCATGCATGAGCCCCTGTCATCCAAACTCGAATCCTCACATGCCTCAGAAATATATCTGCTGACCTCACAGTTAACCAGAGGGAATATACATGTCATTACCCTACAGGTCTTCACAGTACTGCCATAAAGAAAATATCAGTTTTTAACCAAATAGTCATGTTATCCTTGTGGTGCTTGGGTTTACAGTGGCAGGCAGCTGTAGTCTTAAAGATAACTCCCAATCCACTGCAACTACATCAAGTTCAGAGATTAAAAATGATAGAAAGGAAACCTCTTCTATACATTAAATGGTCAGACATAAAAATAAAATAAAAATGAAATCTTCTATTATCCTTTAAAGCACAAATGATCTATTCACCTAATACTGTCCCTTTCTTTTAAAGCATTATTTTGCTGTCAACAGTATTTTAAACACAGCACCCAGCTTTGTATTCACTTTCACTCAAATCATGACTTTAATGGCTGATTATGACTTGATAAATACTTATTTTCCTTTCTGTTACTCAGACCCTGCTATTTTATATCGGCACACTTTTACTATAACACATCTTTTGAAAAACAATACATTTTAATGCTTGTATTACAGACCCACCTATATATATATATATATATATATATATATATATATATATATATATATATATATATATATATATATATATATATATACTTATTGTAATTATGATTAGTTTGTGGGGTAGCTCACCGGATAGGACGTTGCACTTGAGTCGGATGACCACGGTTGAAGTCAAGCCATGAACTCAAGCTAAAATGTGACATTACAGAGTCATAAAAGCAGCACAAAATGATGTGGTTGGTTCAACAAATGTGATTTTTTCATTTCGCTTCTGCATTTTAAAACACTAATGGTTAGGTTTAGGTGTTGATTTGGTAAGGATGTCTTTTTAAATGTCTCATATTTTAAAACACTATTGGTTAGGTTCAGGCAAAAGTTTTACGTTAGGGAGTTATGTTTTAAAATCATCCCTATAAAATTCACCTTAAAACCTTGTCTGAATACGACACCATTTTACTTGCTTTTGGCACCCCAGCTGGACATTTCACTGGAAACCTGTAGTCAAATGTGTTATATAGCATGTACATTTTGAAATGCAAAATTGCTTTCATGTTCATGTAAATTTCTGTCTTTATTTGGCATGCACCCCATATAACATTTCCTTGTTTTATTCATTTATTTATTCAAAAATAAAACTTTTTGATTATTCCCAGGTAAATCCCAGATTTTGTATTTGGTCTCAGACATTTCAACCCCACATTCTCACAGTTACAGAACTGCAAACAACTAGTGGAAGCTGCTTTTGTTCTTTTTTTCAGCCAACAGTTTAGAGTACAGAATGTAACTGATAAGAATAGTATATGATTTAGCACAGTATGCTTAAGAATAATCATGAACCTCATAACATACATATTTCATTGGCAAACTGAGGCATTATGAATGGCAGGTTTCCAGTGAAATAGTGCTTCAGTACATCCAACATGTTGCAAACCAAATCGAAAGTACACAAAGCAAAACATATCAAGTAAAATAGCCAACATTTGAGTATAGCATTATGTAAATACAATGTGGTGAAATCACTGTAAACATTTTGCACCTGAAGTCATGTGCATAATCAGGCATCCCGCTGCCACGTGTCATCGTATTGGAAGAAAAACCCATATGCAATAACTAATTTTAACTAATGCATGCTGTCATGTTGAGCAATGCTGACTGCATTTACAAGTGTTTTTTTTAAGGCGATGTGTTATAATAAATACTTGATCTTGTATTTAACAATATGTTATAATAAAACTGAAATAAATTATTATAAATAAAGGTGGTTTCATACTTTAAAGGAGAGTATCCTTATCTCCTTTAGAGTTTCAGAAGAGATCTCAACAATGTCTCAGATTTGCCAATATACCAAAGTCTGCAATCATTTTAACATGATCTCAAATATTGCTCATCAAATTTTTCAAAGTCCAACTCTTATAGGCTCTGCAATCCTATTTATAGCTCTATTTTCTTACTGTATGATAACAATGGTCTCAATGAGAAACATCTGGAAACAAAGTTTATACTTCAATAGATATAATCGAGAACTCTATCTCCTGGGCTATGACAGAAAGAGCAACCTCTGAGCAATAAAAAGCAGCTGTAGAAACTCAGTTCAAACTTGAATTGATGTTGAATTTATCCAGAGCATCTAAAATAAACATAATTTACAGTGATAATTATAATTTGACCATAATATCACACTTAAAGTTATTTATTGGATAAAATGCTGATAGGTCATAGTGTCTGTAGGTTGTATGGGGTATGAATATGCAAATATTAATATTTAGCAAAAACCCACAGAAATACAGAAATCATAGCAAGTTTAGGCAGCATGCTATGGAGGTTTGTTTCAGAGTGAACAA
Source organism: Myxocyprinus asiaticus (assembly GCF_019703515.2). Taxonomy (NCBI): domain Eukaryota; kingdom Metazoa; phylum Chordata; class Actinopteri; order Cypriniformes; family Catostomidae; genus Myxocyprinus; species Myxocyprinus asiaticus. The sequence goes on from NC_059369.1 coordinate 34,820,166, forward strand.
TGAACAACAGGTAAGAAAGACAAAGAGACAGGAGAGACATCAGTGCTGTTAAGAGATGTTGAAGGGGAAGTGGGGCAGAAAGGAGAGAGAAAGAAACAGAGAAAGTTAAAGGAGTACCTCTAGTCAGTTTCAGCTCCAGAGTTGACTGAAGGGTAGAGTGTCTATTTTATTAACGTCACGTCACTCATACACTATACTGATTGTACCAGGAGAGAGTAATCTGGCTGCAGGGGGATTGCTCCAAACAGATTAGAGTCTCAGCTGATCTGCTGGCTTTTACTATCTCACAGCAAATCAGGCAAATCCTACATTATTCAGCTACTGGCAATCTTATTAGAAACAGCCAATACAAATTTATGTCTGTCCAGTCCAGACCGACCTGGTTACTCATGTGGCAAGTCAACATGATCTGTTTTAATATGAATATTAGTTTCAAATTGTTTTCCACTCAAGTTCAGACCAAATGGGGGTGATTGGATGAAGAGGTTGTGAATGCTTTGCGGTCCCCGTTTTTAGTGATCACGTTCTGGGGTACCCCACAATCGCGAATACCTTGCTTTGGAGTCCCCCTCGGTAGCAATCGCCGGGGGGTGGTGGAAGTGCCCTAAGCATGGCCCTGGTGCCAGTGTGTTCTTGTGTTTGTGATTGCTACTTTATGCACGTTTGTTATAATCTATATTAAGCTTTTGAGACAATTTACAGGATTGGCTCATTCCAGCATGCAAACTCTTCTCTTTGTTTTCAGATAGAGATGGAAGAAGTCTAATCCATGAGGATCATGGATAATACAGTCAGCAATTACCTCCCTTATCCTGTCTAGCAACAGCTTTACATCAAAGCTGACAGCTTCAGCCTCGATACAATTTTTTTCTGTGGCATTTGTGTCACCAAATGAAATTGCAAAAATAATTATGTTTGCAAACAAGTTTTCCAAATACTCTCCCACCTGCCAGTGGTTGGACAATGAGATAGCCAATGTTGCTATGTTGGGTTTCTACCTATTTTTTACATCAGTTATGTACTCTGGGGTGTTCTGTGTTATATTTGATGTAGTTTAATTAATGTTTATTGCATAATTTTAATTTCACATGTGTTACCCTGACACTGAGCACTGTCTGTGCATGTTTATTGGTCATTGCTCCTGTAAGGACCACTATTGATGAACTTCATGTCATCATGTGCCCTTCTGTAATTACTACAGTGATTAACATTTAAATATAGTACAGTACATTATAGTATAGTACATTGTAAAGTGAAAAGCAGATTTTTACAGTTTCAGTTTAATATATTAAGTTTATCATTTGATAATATAAACGACGGTACTGCACCGTAAAATGTACCATAAAAACAACAGTTTTAAACTGTAAAATGTACAGGTTCTGTAAAGTTGTTTACATTTTTACTGTATTTTTTACATAACTATTTTGGCAACCACAGCTGCCATGTTTTTTATTTATTTTTTATTTTTTTACAGTGCAGTGGATTTATTGAGGTGTTATTGAGAAAATCAAACAAACAAAAAAAAAAACATACCAGTTACATACTGTACATAGAACAGGCATGGGTAAAAATGTGAGTAAAGTGAAAAGGCTTTTAACTTTCACTTTCTAAGAATATGGAATATTACAAATAAGCTACTCAGACAATGCAGTATAGCTTCCAAAAGTTGTTCGTTGAATTGAAAAACACACATATATAATTACACCAACCAAACATGAATCCTTTATTTACCTAGATTTTTGCACCACATGTCTGCCGCTCTTGCTTTTCAAAAGCTATTTCACCATGCATGCATGTACATAAAAATTGTATAAACTTCTGCAGAACTATGTTTCAGTAGGCACCCTGGCACGAATAAGCATCTGGCTTATCTATTTTCATAACTGTCTTTTGGTAAAAGAAACATATGTACCAATAATAATAGTGTCATTAAAATAATAATAGGGGCTTAATCATAATATTTAATTTGATACAAGAAGTCAGAGTAATACAGTCACCCAGTTATGGAAATGGGTATAGGCAAAATAACTTTTGACAACAGTCAACAGAAGAAAAATTACTGGTTATCCAATGGCCTACCTAATTTGTTTAGTCAACATTAGTCAATTATTAGTTCATTGTAATTTTTTCTTACAAAGTGACATGATTGGAGGAGGTCTTTGCTTTTCAGACAGAGAGAGTGAACATTACTATGCATATGCTGAGTTAGTGTCATCATCACTCTAGCTTGTTTGTTATTGACGAAATTTAGGGATTAACAACTGCCCCTCTACCCCTTTGTCACTGTCGCTACTCAGTTTACTAAGTACTCATTAAATAGCCAGCTCAAGTAGCTCATTTATGGCAAATAATAATAATAATAATAATGGTGGTGGAAGTCATACCTGCACTCCCATGAGTGATAACTCCATCCTTCTCTTCTCCTGTGTGTGCGGAATGTGTTGAGAAACTCTCTTCTGAGCGCGTGGCTGTATATCAGCACAGCACGAGAGGTTCTGTTGATTATGTGCGTGGCTGCCTGCTTGGCGCGCGCTTGTAGTGCCAGATTCAGCTGCAGGCATGTACATGCACGCCATACTTGCAGAATTATTTATGCAACTTTTTTTGACAGTCAACTCCTTTGACAGTTGTGCTGCCAACAACCTCTGCCCCATCCAAAACTATTGGGCTATGAACAATATTCATTTTATCTTCTGCACTGACAAATTATTGTTTTAGTTTCATTAACATGCCAGCAATAGCCTATGAGTTGCTTAAACATGTGTGGCTCCAATATATGAATTATTATTATGCGACATTGTAAGTATTATGTGCAGCAGTGCTTTTATTTTATGAACTAAAGAGGGAATTAATAGTCTTTCAGGCCAATCTGTCATTCACAGACTGTAAAATATTATTATTAACCTTCTGGCTAAAGCTATTTTTAAACATTTGCTTTATTAAGTGATAACAAAAGATGAGGAGCTGCTTCAGGCTAATGGAAGCAGATGCCTCATTCGGGCTACATACTGCACCACAAGGGCGTAGCAGCCGCCCTCTTTAAAAAGGTGATTTTTGTTCCAAGCTAAACCCATACCAATCCACCAAATGGTGGATTTGTATGACGTATTCTTTGCTTTTTGTTACTTTGGACTGATTGAGCGACCATCCAGCCAATCACAGGTGAGTTTCATGTGCCGAAACAACCCTTACGTAATAGGCCGTCAGTCAGACAGTCTAATCAATGCTGCTCCGTTCATTTCTACATTAAGTTGCTTTCAACAATGCTCATTTATCCATGTTTTTTATCGGTACTGATGTTGATTTAAATGAATGATCTAAAGATAAGGAATACACAAATTAGAGATATTTATTTGCATTTCGTTCTTGATTGGCAGCATTATGTGAAATGCACTCTAGAAAAAAAAACAAAGGACAATCCTTCTTTTAAGCACACATTGTAAGTGGAGTTAGATCAGCGTATGAGTCTTTAAGTTATGCTTTTTACATTATGTTTGTGAGGTAATAGTTTGATCGGTTATTTTTGCCAATTTAAGCAGATTACTAGATCTGTGTTAAATATGTAATACTATTTTTAATATCAGCTCCTGTTTTTTACCTCTATGTTGGTGTCCTGTCGATAAACTGTAGGAAAAAATATGATCGGCTGTGTTCTTAGAACACTTTTTTTTTTTTTAGAGCATTTTACTGAAGTGAATATATGTAGACAAGCTTTTTTATACATGAAAACGTATGGACGTTATTGAAACCCATAATTATTCTAAGACTATTGTTGTTGTCTTTTGGTAAAAGTCATGCTCAGCAGCCAGAGGCGCCTTAACACTCGGGCTTATATGGGCTGAAGCCCAGGTGCCTACAACTCCCACGGGGCCCAGGTTGCGGCCATGGGGCCCATTTTCCCCTATCCATGTTCACGGGATGAGCGCGTTTAAACGCTTTCAGCGGGAGATGCGGTTGTTGACATGGTGACAATGCCCAACCATTAAAGGCGTCTGTGTAGTACTTGTTCAATGCACAGCAGTTCCACCCAATTCACTCAACAAATGAAAGGGGCCCTCTGCGGACCAGCGAGCCCATGGGCCCAGAGGTACCTTAAAGCACCCCTTTCAGCAGTTTACAAACTGTAGGGAAATGCTAGATTTGCTTTGTTCTTATAACGCTTAAAACCTATACTATCTTTGTAGGACTGTAGATCAAATCAAATCACTTTTATTGTCACACAACCATATACACAAGTGCAATAGTGTGTGAAATTCTTGGGTGCAGTTCCGAGCAACATGGCAGTCATGAGATATACACATTTAATCTTTTAAAATGTGGGATTAAAGGATCCTCCTTTAAAGGATTAAACTCATTTCACACAAGACAATCATTTGTCACCAACTTCTGGCATTACCAGAAATGGTCACTGAATCATTAAATGGATCTGAACAAATTTTAGTGAACATAGTCAAAACACTCGAGCCACTTGGATGCATTTAAGTCAAGTCAAGTCAAGTCATTTTTAATTGTAAAGTGCTTTTCACAACACACATCGTTTCAAAGCAGCTTTACAGGAAATCATGCATTAAAAAAAAAATTCAACGGTAATATCTATAAAGTCTTAGTGATCATAGTAGTTTGATTAAATATGATTGTAAATTGTGTATAAAAATTAATTAATTAAATAATAATTGTTGAAGGCGACTGTGGCAAGGAATACAAAACTCCATAAGATATTGGTTAATGGAGAAAAATAACCTTGGGAGAAACCAGGCTCACTGTGGGGGCCAGTTCCCATCTGGAACAGTGTTAGGGAGATTATTCCATAGTTTAGGAGCCAAATATGAAAAGGATCTACCTTCTTTTGTGGATTTTGATATTCTTGGAATTATTAACAAGCCAGAAGTAAAATATAAAATAGAAGTAAAATATAAAATTGTCCACATGCACAATTGTCATTATTTATGTAATTTGTAAACTTTTAAACAGAAAGATATACAAATAGTATTTTTTGAAAAATGTTTACTGTAAATGTACTGAATTTTAATCCTGGGAGCAATTGTGCAGGCTAGGCTTTTTATTATGTTTCATTATTGGCAGAATGTCTAGATTAAGGCAAAAACAATTGTTTTCTCTATTTTAATAAATTTTTCTGTTTGTCAGTCATGCTGCCAGCTTCATTCAGAGCTCTCCTTGTACTGAGCTTCACTTTAGTGTTGTTTTTTTCTTCTTCTTCTTTCTTTTTTTCTTTCCTTTTGTATGTGTAAGCATACTTGACAATAAAGCTAATTCTGATTCTGAAATGGGGGAGGAGAGAAAGCCTGAAAATTAATGGTCTGTGAGCGAAATGACATAGAAATAATCTTGGGCAAATAGCCCTAATGAGGTTTTAACACAACCCTTGAACACCTTGACGCAAAATTCATACTCAAGGGATTGATCGACAGGGCATGCAAATCACAGACTCAATTAAACGATGCCAATGCCACTAGCAGGGCTGTTTTGAGAGCAAAAAATGTACCAATAACTGTTGTCAAGGGCTTGAACGGGACACCTGAGAATAAACACAACACAACAGATAAATCCCATAAAGGGACGCAGACGGGACAAAATGGTCTAAGCCTGCGTAACCCGCACATAAAATTAGAGAATGTCTACCAACAGATAAACTCCACTGATAAGTGCACGTTCAGCCACCATAGCAGAAACATAGATTTTAAGCGTTGCCGGGGTAACCCCAGCCCCTGCAAAATATTTCAGCATTGTACCGACAGGGCAGTGAACTGGATTTTCACTTTGCACTGTATACCATGAAGCGAAAATACACCACTTAAATGTATATATCCTCCTTGTTGATGGAGCTCTAGCATTTAGAATGGTATCAACCACAGCGGGATAAACCATCATTCAAAAGAGTGCCCCGTTGAGAGGAAATACTCATAACTTCCATAAATGCACATCGATGCCCAGCAGTGCCAAGGGCTAGAGAGAAAACCAGAGGGGACAGTGCAACAGGTCGAAGTGAACAGGTCCACTTCTGTGCTGCCGAACTTCCTCCAGATTTGTTCCACAGGGAGTCACATGACGCTAAGTGAGGGTTGGTCGCTTAAAAACATGCTCTGTTTAAACTTTGCTACAATTATCCTTTTAAGCAATTTAAACTTGTGAGAACTGTAAAACTTTTGTTTGTTAAAATGTGCTGGGAGGGCAGGATGTAGATAAATTCGAAATCTACGGCCAGTTGGGACATTAAAAAGCACTACACTCTCACGCATCGGATGCCTCGCAGAATCAAGATGGCAGAGGTACAGTCGATAGTGACAGCAGCGAGCTTTGTGACGTAGGTTGGGATATCTCGAACATTTATGCAGTGCTGACAAAAAACTCAACCGACATGGAGGGCATCGCAGAAATATTTTGTGCGATCACATCCATGGAGGCAAATCTTTCCACCATGATCACAAGTGAGGTGTGATGTTGAAAAATGGGTCGAGTTTCTGGAGTTGGCCGAAAGAGAGCCTGCTTCCTTCCAAACCTGCCTGCTTCCAAGGCTGATTTTGAATGGGTGTAGGAAAAAGCAGAGGATATGGAAAATCAGAGCAGATGTAATAATGTTCGTTTCACTGAAATCCCAGAGGGAAAGGAAGGTCAGGATATGATGAAGTTTTTGGATGGGATTATTCTGAATTTGATCGACATAGCGGGCCGCCGGCTCGCGCACTGAGCTCTCAGTTAGCTTCCTGCGACAGGTGACAGACACTGATCTATCCTGGCAAGATTCTTGCAGTCAGCTGACAGAGGCATGTTCTACGAGTGCCGAGGAATAAAGGCAAGTTGTGCTGGGAGGACCACAACATCATGGTTTTTCAGGACTTTGCTAGATCGACTCAAGCGAAGCAGGATGGATTCAAAGAGTGTAAAAAATGCTGCACCAACAGAAGGTAAGCTTCACACTTCTCTTTCCAGGTAAGTTGAGAATTGACGGCAAGGATGGGTGCAAGACTTTTACATGCCCACGACATGTTATGGCCTTCATTAAATCACTGGAGTGAGTGGATAACTTTGACTGCACTCGATCAACAATACAGAATACACATCGTGCATTTTGCTGATGCAGCCTGAGAGGATTTGTTGTCTGCCAACTGGCTCCGCCTAACATTCCCCCCCCCCCCCCTTTTGTTAACTTGCTGTAGTGGGTTCTATGTTGTTGTTTACTGGGGCCTATTTTATTTTTTTATATTTCATTTTATTGAACATATTTATGTACAATTTAATGGCACAGTTTATGTTAAAAAAGGGGGAAAAACAACAAAACAAAACAAACTAACTAAAAATTATATATACGTATATATGTTAAAATCACTGGACTTGAGCAATCTGGTAGCAATAGTGTTGCAGAAAGTCTCATGAGGGTGCATGCACAGTCTGATTTCTGAGCGATGGACACCAGTTGGGATTGTTGAAGCACATCTTTTTTCTGTTCTGTGGGTTTGTAAGGATGTTATGGTTACATCAATGTAGGATAGTGGTCTATATAATTTAGCATTGGGTACAAAATGTATCTTTACATGTCAATATGTCACACTTTAATATAGGTAAAATGTTTCTTTCCACGTGGAATGTTAATGGGCTGGGGCACCCTATAAAAAGAAGGAAGGTTGTATCTTTTCTTAAGCGTACATTTTTTTATATAGTGTTCCTTCAAGAAATGCACCTTTCTTCACAGGAAACTGAAAAACTTGGCAGGGCATGGGGTGGGCATGTGTTTTGTAGTGCTAGTTTGAGTAATAGCAGGGGAGTCATCACACTGATAAGCAAGCATTAACAATTTAAATGGCTCAAACTGATTAAACATAATTTAGGAAGAATCATTATTGTTTTGGCTGAAATACAGGGGTAAAATCTGATTTTGGATAATATTTATGCACCCAACTTTTTATATATCTTGAGGGTAAGCTACAAGCTGTTGGGATCCTTCATGATATGATTTTGGGTGGAGATTTCAATCTTTTAATGGATCCAGTCCTTGATCATAGTGATGCAAAGGTGTGTAGACCCTTTAGAGCAACATTGACACTACAGAGGATGTGTAAAAATCTTGGTCTTACAGACATTTGGAGATTTCTGAACCCATCTGGGAGGGACTACACCTTTTTTCATCAGTTCATAAGATTTACTCTAGAATAGATTTTTTATATTATATATATATATCTAAGTCACTTATTCCATCTGCCACTGACTGCTCAATTGGGAACATTATAGTTTCAGATGCTTTGGTGTATTTAGAGATGTTGCCACATATAGAGAAAAGGAAATCATATAGATGGCGCTTTAATACATCCCTCCTACAGGACCCGACACTTCAACAAATGTTAAAGATAGAAGTTAATGTTTATGTAGAAAACCAGTTGGTCCTCCGTGTCCTCTATAGGTGTGGCATAGGAGGCGCTTAAGCAGGTCTCCAGACTGCGACTAAAATGGTCGCAAATGTGACCAAAAATAAATTATTGTGACAATAATTTTAAATCTAGTCACCATTGGCGACAGTCAAGATATATGCTTTCATATGCCGTTTCATCAGATATCATCTTGTAAGTTATTGAATACATATTTAGAGCGCTAGTGTTTCATGTGCCACTTTTGACCCTTTCTGTTGATGATACGAGCTCGCTGGCTGCATGCAACAACAAACACAGCGTGAGCCATATCCGATTCGTGAACAAATTACTCTTTTGAACTGGGTCTTTATAATGAATCACCCGACAAGAGCTCATTTGTACTCATCAGCTCATGTTAGCAGTTTGAATTCGAGTCACTTTCTCAGCGAATCAGCTGTCAGTGAGTTCACATCTGGGAGCACAGACATTTCAAAATAGTAGTCCCATGTGTATTTCAGGCTTCTTTATAATTAAAAGTCCTGTGTTATTTTTTTTAATTAAAAAAAAAAAAAAAAATTCTGATTATTATAGATTGGGATTGGAGTAGCACAATAAACTGCATCTGGAATTTCATTCAGTTCTGGCAGTGCACTCTTGCACTCTTGTAGTCTTTGTGTCTGGGCCATCTAGTCAAAGTAAAGAAAGACTAAGATTTTTTTTTAAAATTATATATATATATATATATATATATATATATATATATATATATATATATATATATATATATAAAATCAATTTAATATATGCACTCCCATATACAGTATGTATGTATGTATGTATGTATGTGTGTGTATATATATATATATATATATATATATATATATATATATATATATATATATATATATATACACACACACACACAATACCGTTCAAAAGTTTGGGGTCACTTGCCTGAAATGTTTCTCATGATCTTAAAAACCTTTTGATCTGAAGGCATATGCTTAAATGTTTGAAATTAGTTTTGTAGACAAAAATATAATTGTGCCAACATATTAATTTATTTAATTACAAAATGTCTTGGTTACTATCGTAACCTCCATTCCCTGATGGAGGGAACGAGACGTTGTGTCGATGTAGTGACACTAGGGGTCGCTCTTGAGAGCCCCAAACACTTCAGATCTTTGAGAAAAGGCCAATGAGAATTAGCGAGTGGAATTTGCATACCACTCCCCCGAACATACGGGTATAAAAGGAGCTGGCTCGCAACCACTCATTCAGGTTTTGTGCTGAGGAGCCGAGACAGGGTCCCAGCCATTTCAGCGGGTAGTACAACGTTGTGGCAGGGGGGACACAACATATCATCCCTCCATCAGGGAACGGAGGTTACGACAGTAACCGAGACGTTCCCCTTCTGTCATTCGACATTGTGTCGATGTAGTGACACTAGGGGTCCCTATACGAAACGCCACAACTAGCTGAACCATGTTACGTGGACTGCTGGTGCAGGTGCAAGCAAGCCAGCAGTGGCCTTTTCTCTCTATGTTTTCTCTCAACAGATTATTCAGTTATTTGGCTGGGGAAGGTGTTCTTTTCCTATCCTATTCTTTCAGGGGGAAAAGACCCTGCGAAGACCACATCCTGCCCGGAGGGGAGGTAACGTGGCAAGCACTTCATGTGGGCTCTGAGCCGCACATGGAAGAGATGCGGTGGTAGGTCTTGCCTGAAAGGGGAGGAGCTCTACAAACATGGTGACCGGGACAGAGAGGGCTCTGTCGAATGGAGATGCAGGTCTGCAACGACAGGGCTGGGTCAGCCTCCTCCTGGGGCAGCACTTGCAGGTTCACCACCTGATCTCTGAAGGGGATTGTGGGAACCTTAGCCCAGCCAGGGTCTCAGGATTACGTGAGAGTCACCCGGACCGAACTCCAGGCAGGTATCACTGACAGAGAACGCTTGCAGGTCCCCAACCCTCTTGATGGAGGTGAGCGCAATCAGAAGGGCCGTCTTCAAGGAGAGGACTTTCAACTCGACTGACTGTAGCGGCTCAAAGAGGCGAAGGCCCAGGAGGACTACGGAGAGATCCCATGAGGGGAACAGGTGTGGCCTAGGAGGATTCAGCCTCCAGGTGCCTCTCAGGAACCTGATGATCAGGTCATGCTTCCCTAAGGACTTACCATCCACTGTATCGTGGTGTGCCGCTATGGCGGCCACATAAACTTTCAAGGTGGAGGGGGACAGCCATTCCTCCAGCCTCTCCTGCAGGAAGGAAAGCACTGACCCGTCTGTGCATCTCTGAGGGTCTTCAGCTCGGGAAGAACACCAATTCGTGAACCGATGCCACTTCAGGGTATAAAGCTGCCTCGTGGAGGGAGCTCTGGCCTGAGTGATCATGTCTACCACTGCTGGTGGTTGGCTAATTAGGTCTTCGCGTCCCGTCCAAGGGCCAGACGTGGAGGTTCCAGAGGTCTGGGCACGGGTGCCAGATGGTGCCCCGTCCCTGAGAAAGAAGGTCCTTCCTCAGGGGAATTCGCCAGGGAGTGGCTGTTGCGAGGAGCGTGAGGTCTGAGAACCAAGTCTGAGTGGGCCAATATGTGGACATGAGGGTGACCTGCTCCTCGTCCTCCCTGACCTTGCACAGGGTCTGTGCAAGTAGGCTTACTGGGGGGAATGCATACTTGCGCAGCCCCCGGGGCCAGCTGTGTGCCAGCACATCTGGGCTGATGGGGGCCCCTGTTGGAGAATACCAGAGTGGGCAGTGGGAGGTTTATCGGGAGGCACATAGGTCTACTTGTGCTTTGCCGAACCTACTCCAAATCAGCTGGACCACATGGGAGTGGAGTCTCCACTCTCCCCTAAGTGTCACCTGCTGCGACAGAGTGTCCACTGTGGTGTTGAGATTTCCCGGGATGTGAGTGGCCTGCAGCGACCTCAGTCGCCACTGACTCCATAGGAGGAGACGGCGGGCGAGTTGCAACATGCGAAGTGAACATAAGCTGCCTTGGCGATTTATATACACTACTGTCGCTGTGTTGTCCATCCAGACCAACACATGCTTGCCCCAGATCAATGGAAAAAACCTCCACAGGGCAAGAAATACTGCCAGCAACTTGAGCCAGTTGATTTGCCAACACAGTCGCGGTCCTGTCCAGGAGCCAGTGGCTGTGTGCCCATTGCACACGGTGCCCCAACCTCGCTTGGAGGCGTGAGTCGTAATGATGACGAGCCTGGAGACTTGCTGTAGGGGAACTCCTGCCCATAGAAATGCAAGGTATGTCCAAGGGCTGAACAAGTGGCGGCAGATCGGTGTGATGGCCATGCGATGTGTGCCATGGTGCCATGCCCATCTCAGGACTCGAGTCTGAAGCCAGTGCTGAAGCAGTCTCATATGCATCAACCCTAGTGGCATGACTGGCGCCGAGGATGCCATATGCCCCAGGAGCCTCTGAAAGTGTTTTAGTGGAACCGCTGTTCTCTGCTTGAATGACTTCAGGCAGTTCAGCACCGACCGCGCGCGCTCGCTCGCTCATGAGGTGCACTATCATCGAGACCGAGTCTAACTCCATGGCGAGAAAAGAGATGCTCTGAACCAGGGAGAACTTGCTCTTTTCCCAGTTGACCTGAAGCCCTAGCTGGCTGAGGTGCCTGAGCACGAGGTCCCTGTGTGTGCATAGCAACTGTCGAGAGTGATCTAGAATCAGCAAGTCATCGAGGTAGTTGAGTATGCGGACACCCACTTCCCTTAACGGGGCAAGAGCTGCCTCTGTGACTTTCGTGAAGACGCAAGGGGACAGGGACAGGCCGAAGGGGAGGACCATGTACTGATACGCCCGGCCGTCGAAAGCAAACCGAAGGAAGGGTCTGTGCCGAGGTAGAACCGAGACGTGAAAGTTCGCGTCCTTCAGGTCTACCGCCGCGAACCAATCTTGACGCCGGACACACGCCAAAATGTGCTTTGGCATCAGCATCTTGAACGGGAGTCTGTGCAATGCCCGGTTCACTAGTCACTTTTTTTAGTCTGAAGCCCTGGCTTAAGGCAGGTGCACACTGTATGATTTATAATAGTCCTTTACGATTGTTGCTTGTCAGACTGTACGATATGAACGCATTGATATCGCCATGGCACACTGTGCGACATTATGTCAGACTGCATGATATACATCATAGCAGACTGTGGTCCCAATCACCCCGATCAGTGAAAGTGACTCACAAGTGTCACGGGAGTGTTGCGGAATAGAAGCGAAATGGCAAAATTTGCCCACCATGGAGGAGCATTTTTTTTTGCTCTCTCTCTCTGAAAGTCAGGACATCAGCATTTCCGTTGCTCCAAAACCACTCCATCACAAGCATAGGCTCACATTTACAAGAAAGATGGATTTTGTCAAGTAGACCTATAAAACAGCTTGGTCACAAATACAGAAAATTACAGATGTTGAGAATGAACATGAGTGCGGGAGGTAGCCTTCAGTAATAATGAGCTACCACAAGCAAATATTCATTGTGGAAATAAAAAGACTTGTGGCCCGAAAAATTACAAACTTCACTGTTCACATTGGAGAAAACAAAAAAGGTGGATTATAGTACATCTTTCTCCTCTTTTAGATTAGTAACCTATATGTAACAGGTATAGAAAGTATTATGTTCATATATGTAGAATTACACAAAGAAAATGTTCAAACGTGTACCTGATATGCCTGTCTCTGTGTGTGCACCTTCCCCTTTAAATTTCTGAATGCAATGTTGGTCTGATTTCCTGTCTGTGCACCTCCTCTTCCCTTTTTGCACTGTCTCTGCATGGGAGAGGTGGGTTTCTAATGAGCTCTGATCAATCCAGTTACATATTTTTCTTTTAAATTACTTTTGTACTTAAATCTGTCATCTAAATCATATGAGACATTATTTTTCATGTATATTTGATTATTTACATAAGTTTGGTCACTTTTCTGTCTGACGTAAACTGGAAGCACATGCTAATTACATTGCACTTACATTCATCTTACAAAAAAGAAAACACAACGCAGACTACACCGGTTACATATAGGCCACACAAAATTTCAAAAATTCATAAAGTCTGATAATATATCACGCTTGCAAACTCCCTATGGGTGATGCACAAACATGACAAATTTCTATAATTGTATCCAACTGTATTTGCTGATTTGGATTAAAACGTCCCATAAATACTTACCATTATTGCCAATAGGCTATAAATTGTTAAATCTTTCTATTTTATTTTATTTATTTATTTATAAATAAAATCAGAGTCATGTGAATCTTAACTAAAGAAGTTTACATACGTTTAAAGTAAATTTATTAAAAGTAAAATAGTAATTAAAATAATGTTGTAAAGAAAATGCTTGATAAATGTAAAGGAAAAAAACGAGAAAATGAAATCATTTATTTATTTTCGTTTTGTAGCATAAGCTCTGTATTTATTTAATTCAGAGAATAATGCTTTCATATTGCTGACGTGTAACAATTTTCTCCAAGTATTTTCTGCTTATTTATTAAAACTTTTTATATAAAATGAAAAGAAGAAAAAACATTGAAAGAGCTTGAGTAGAGTGATAACTGGGCACAAATGTTGCTATGGTGCAGACGCAGAGCAGGTTTCTTTCGGGTGCGAGAGAGGGGGGTAATATCTCATCTGGCCGTCGTAATAGCAGTCACACTATTGGCACTTTTCCACTGCACATTACAGTTTGACTCGACTCTGCTCGATTTACTTTTCAGAGGTTGCTTTTCCACTACAGTTTAGTGTTGCCTCAACGTGGGTGGGATTATAGGCTGATCGTCATAGTTGCGCCACCTCTACTGCCGTGACATCATCTTAAATGCGACACAAACATTACTGACCATAAACAGTAACACGACCGCTAGCTGTTAGCTACTAGCTCATTGTGCTGCATAAAGTAGTTGTTGCATGGCGATTTTACACAAGTGTAACAGTTAAATTGGCCTGGTTGTTTTAGAAGCAAGCTTTCCGGTAGCTGGTCAACTAAATAAAGTGAAGCTTTCAAGCAGAATCTAGAGTTAACGTAACAAAATGTACCATCCTCCATCGTGGACCCCAACAATGGGAAGCACTCTCCCTCCCATTGCTCGCCGGTCTATTGCCATAGATAGCGTCCATTTGGTCAAACCACTTCCACTTTCTTATGTTTGAACCACTCCGGCTGTTGTGGTCCTTGATGGTTCTGTAGTCACTTAAGTTTTTTTTTACTTTTCCCTACACTGTTGGTAGCCGTGTGCGGCCAACAGCTGAGACACTTCCTGAAAGACTTTTTCGTTTTGCGTCATTTTGTTAGTCACTAACAAGAGGAATGTCTGCACCTCGTTTATTGACCACTGCGTGGTTTTGCGCACAGCCATTTCTTTTTACAATTCGAAAGTCGCGTGAACAAATGATACTGCTATTGCTGTTGCTAACTTTAAAACAAGCAGGTCAATGTCCCGTATCGCAAATCCAGTGATGCTGGTAGTGACGATTCTCTCTGACCAATCAGTGATCTGCAGGGATTTGACGTCACATTTAGTATTGGCTCGGCTCGCTTGGAACCTCGACTGAGGTGGTACTAAAAAAAGTACCAGGTACCAGTTGAGTCGAGTTGATCTGTATCTTGCAGTGGAAAAGCCCCAATACAGCTGCAATGCTAATTTCAGACACTGCCCAAACTTCGGCTGTGTCTCGTTTGGAAGGCTGCATGCTAGGTAGGAGCATGCTGCCCCTTTGAAGTCTGCAGTATACCGAGTGTCCTCCTTTAAACAAGCCTCATTTAAATGAGACGGCCTTCATAGGTCAAACGGAAACGGAACTAACATGGTTGCTATGACAGCACACCACTCTTTAACAAGCGCAAGCGCTTTGAGTGAGAAGGGAACAAAATCCATTTAGAAGGGAATGAATGAGGTACATTTTAGGAGAGTTATAATGATGTAAAGAGATTTTACAGTTGTACTTTTAGCCTAATACTTTATTTTAATTATATATTAATATATTATACATATTATATACTCTGCACCCATCTACTGAGGTACTTCAACTTGGTAATTAACATTACTTGCGTTTGAACATCATATTTATTGGCAAATTGGCTTCATTTTTTTTTAGACATTTCCGTTGAGGCAAAGAATTGTGGTTTGTGAGTGCCCACGAAGGATACACCTCATGCATCCTCCGAATTCCCGTGAAAGAAGGTCGCATTCGAAGGCTGCATTCTAAGTGTACTACTCGCTTTTCTGAAACGAGACGGTCTCAAGTCTTTTTTTTGGAATGGTAAACAACCTCAGTTGCATTTCAATAAGTTGCATAGACCAATTGACAAAGGAGGCTTAGGCCTCCCCAAAATGTTGTTTTATTACTATGCTTTTAATCTCAGACACCTGGCCCATTGGTCTCTTCCACCTGAGAGAGCCCCTCCCTGGTACAACACTGAACAAGCGGTCCTTGCCTCAATCTCTCCATTGCAATGTCTTTCTATTAAATTGCCTAGAGAAGCAAAAATGCATCCTATTATTTCTCATTTACATTCAGTATGGACAAAGGTTTATCGGATGTTCAATTCTGATACTTACGTAAATGTTTCCTCAAGTATATGGCTGAACCCCAAATTATGTATTAACAAGTCCCCCTTTTGCTGGAAAGAACTGATTGAGAGGGGTGTTGCTACACTTCGTGACCTTTATGAAAAATTAGTTTTGAGATCATTTGAAAATATAACATAGCAATTTGGGATTTCTAGGTCTCAATTTTTCAGGTGTTTACAGTTGTGCCATCTACTTTGTACTATTTTAGTGATATTACACAGCCCCTAAAGCTGCAGACACCCTTTGTATGGTGCTCACAGACTTTGGAAAGGGTCATGAAGCATCAGTGTATTATTCCTAGTTGATTCAGAGTCTTGGTGATTTAGCCTTAACTGCTCTTAAGAGGTTATTGGGAATGAGATTTGAACTTGGTATTGGAGGATGGGGAGTGGGAAAGGATTTAAAAAATATTAAAACTATGTCTATTGATGCAAGGGTACACCTTATTCTGTTTAAGAGTTTGCATCATTTCTACTGGACTCCCACTAGATTGTTTAGGCTTGGTTTAAAAGACACACCTACCTGCTGGTGATGTCAGTTAGAGGATGGAGACATGGCCCATGCTCTGTATTTCTGCACTAAAATTCAAGAATTCTGGGTAAGAGTCCAGAATTTTTTCTGTGAGGTTTTAGATAATCAAATTTCATTCTGCCCCAGACTATGTATACTGGGTGATGGGGTGGTCATTAAATTAGGTGACAAATATACAAAAAACTGAGTCCAAACAAGTGTAATGATTGGCAGACAGATAATTCTTAGAGGATGGAAGTCAACCGGTGCTCCCTCATTTCAAGAATGGTTCACGAATTGGGTAGGGTGGCTGCATTTGAAAAGATGTCATATAAACAGCTTGGTAAAATAGACACATATGGTAAGAAATGGGACAGGTATTTGGCATTTCTGGAGGGCTCTCAGTGAGGTCCATGTGGAGAGAAACAGAATATGGTGGTAATTGTAAATTCTGTTCTTTGTAAAATTCTTTCTTTTCTCTTTGTTTGTTGATTTTTATGTTTTTTATGTTCTCAAATATTTATTTTGATTGTTTGCTTATGTGTGCATGGTGTAATTTAGGCTTTGATCACAGCAATATTTGTTGAGGGGCAGGGTGATGTTGGGGAGGGGAATATAATAGGAGTTATGTTGATTCTGTGTATGTTCTGTTTATTCCATATTTCACATAAGAATCAATAAAAATGTTAACATCAGATTTGTTCCACAGTCTGAGGATGTGATGTCCATTCTCCGGGTAACAGACCCTGTCTGGACAAGAGATCTGCCCCTAAATTCAACCGGCCTGGAACATGTACTGCTCGTAGAGACAGTACATTGATCTGTGCCCACAGAAGGATGCGATGTGCCAGTCTCAGCATTGCACAAGCAGCATCGTGTACATCTCCAGACAGTGTACAGTATGTGTCAATCCAGCCGCTGGTTATACAGCACCCCAACCCATAGAGGAGGTGTCCGTCATTACCACTTGGCGGCAACACACCTGTCCCAATGGAATGCCCGATCTCAGAAAACAGGCCCGTTTCCATGGCAACTGAGCCTGGTAGCACCCACGAGTCACTCTGAATGGTCAAAGCGCATGCCTCAGTGGTTGAAGTCCCTTTGTGGAGTTCATCCGGCACTGAAAAAGTTTTTCGTGCAGCAAGCACAGGGGTATGACAGCGGACGCCACAATCATGAGTCCCAAAAGCCTGTGAAATGTTTTTGCAGGGAGAACATGTCTGAGCATCGCTAGATACTGGTGTAATGACAGAACACGAGCTGGAGACAGGCATGCCTGTATCGCCTGCGAGTCTAGCTCCATACCTAGAAACATAGTCTGTTGCCTTGGCAACAGGATGCTCTTGTCTAGGTTCACTCGCAGCTCTAGATTGCTCAAATGACTGAGAACGACTTCTCGGTGTTGGGCAGCCAGACTGTCTGAGTGAGCTAACACCAATCAGTCATCAAAATAATTCAAAAAGCAGATGCCTAGAAGCCTCAAGGGCGTTAGAGCTGCATCCATGCATTTCGTGAAAGTGCATGGTGCCAGAGTAAGTCCAAACGGAAGGGTGCAAAATTGGTTCGCTTTGTCCCCAAAAGTGAATCTGAGAAAGCGCCTGTGCTTTGGCACAATCTGAATATGGAAATAAGTGCCCTTCAAATCAATTTTCACAAACCAGTCCCCCGGCTGTAATTGTGACATTATTGAGATATTGAGTTTTTTGGACTCAAGATGGCACCGAGTATGGCTGCTGCGTTGTGAGCTCCGACACAACATGGTAGTGTTTTGTTTGTTTTGTTCACAATTCTTATGTTTTTTGTCTTGGATGTTGTCTGCCTTATTGTCTACGACAGACAAACACTTTTGGACATTGGTTCAGCAATTTCACACCGTAAACCAGACTTCAAATTCCTCAACGCCGACCCGCTGTTTACAAACACGCAAGCGGAGCCCTTTGTCTGGGCAGTCCGGATGCGGAAAAGCAAAAGGAAAAGGGGAAACAGAGCCGGCGTTCTCATCAGAGTAAGACGCCACGCAAATCGACCCCCGCTACCCACTATTCTACTGGCAAATGTTCAGTCTCTGGATAACAAGCTCTGCGAGCTGAAAGCGCGGATCTCTTTCCAACGAGAGACGAAGGACTGCTGCATTATCTGCCTTACGGAAACTTGGATGTCTGCGGAGATTCCAGACTCAGCCACTGAACCCACGGGGTTCTCCATACACCGAGCGGACAGAGCGAAAGACCTCTCAGGTAAAAGCAGAGGTGATGGTGTATGTTTTATGATCAACAAATCCTGGTGTGATCAGAGGAACGTACATTTCTATCAAGTCTTTCTGCTCTCCTGATCTGGAATTTCTCATGCTTCTGTGTCGACCATTCTGGCTAGCGAGGGAATTCACAGCGGTCATTATCACAGCTGCGTACATCCCCCCACAAGCCGACACAGACCGGGCAATCAAGGAACTGTATGGGAGTACAAGTGAGCAGGAAATCGCGCACCCTGAGGCCGCATTCATTGTGACCGGGGACTTTAATAAAGCCAGTTTCAAATCAGTCACACCAAAATACCACCAGCACATTAGTTTCAACACACAAGGGGACCGGGTTTTGGACCATTGCTACTCTCCCTTCCGGGATGGCTACAAATCCCTCCCCTGCCCATCATTTGGCAAATCGGACCACTCTTCCATTCTGCTTCTGCCCGCCTACAGGCAGAAACTGAAACAGGAAGCACCCACCCTCAGAACGATCTAGTGCTGGTCGGACCAATCAGACTCTACGCTACAGGACTGTTTTGATCACACGGACTGGGAGATGTTCCGGTCCGCCTCTGATGACGACATCGAGCTTTACGCTGATAGCGCAATGTGTTTCATCAAAAAGTGCGTGGAAGACGTCGTTCCGACCAGAACAATACGGATCTATCCGAACCAGAGGCCATGGATAAATAGCGATATTCGCGTGGCACTTAATGTGCGGACCTCCGCTTTCAATTCCAATAAACAAGCCAATTATGCCCTCCGAAAAACTATCAGAACAGCAAAACGCCAGTACAGGAGCAAGATTGAAGGACAGTTTAACACCACCAACTCTAGAAGCATGTGGCAGGGAATTAACATCATCACAGACTTTAAAGGGAGTAAAAACTCTGCCATGAACACCGCTGTCTCTCTCCCGGATGAACTAAATACTTTTTATGCTCGTTTTGAGGGAAATAACACCGCCCTCGCGGAGAGAGCTCTCGCGGCCGAAGCTACAGAGGTTAGTTCATTCTCCGTCTCTGTAGTGGATGTAACCCGATCCTTCCTACGGGTGAATATCCGCAAAGCCGCGGGCCCAGACGGCATTCCGGGCCATATCATCAGAGCATGCGCGAACCAGCTGGCTGGTGTTTTTACAGACATTTTCAACCTTTCCCTCTCTTTGTCTGTAGTCCCCACATGCTTTAAAACATCCACCATTGTGCCTGTTCCAAAGCAATAAAAAATAACTTGCTTAAATGACTGGCGTCCTGTTGCTCTGACCCCCATCATCAGCAAATACTTTGAGAGACTAATCAGAGATTACATCTGCTCTGTGCTGCCTCTCTCTCTTGACCCATTGCAGTTTGCTTACCACAACAACCGCTCCACTGATGATGCCATTGCATCTACAATACACACTGCTCTCTCCCACCTGGAAAAAAGGAACACTTATGTGAGAATGCTGTTTGTAGACTACAGCTCAACATTCAACACCATTGGCCCCTCCAAGCTAGATGAGAAACTCCGGGCTCTGGGCTTAAACAGCTCGCTGTGCAGCTGGATCCTGGACTTCCTGTTAAGCAGACGCCAGGTGGTTAGAATAGGCAGCAACATCTCCTCATCACTGACCCTCAACACTGGAGCCCCACAGGGCTGTGTTCTCAGCCCACTCTTGTATTCCTTGTACACACATGACTGTGTGGCAACACATAGCTCCAATGCCATCATTAAGTTTGCTGATGACATGACGGTGGTAGGTCTGATCACTGACAATGATGAAACAGCCTACAGAGAGGAGGTGCACACTCTGACACACTGGTGTCAGGAGCACAACCTCTCCCTCAACGTCAGTAAGACAAAGGAGCTTGTAGTGGACTTCAGAAGAAAAGACAGAGAACACAGTCCCATCACCATCAATGGAGCACCAGTGGAGAGAGTCAGCAGCTTCAAGTTCCTGGGTGTCCACATCACTGAGGAACTCACATGGTCCATCCACACTGAAGCCGTTGTGAAGAAGGCTCATCAGCACCTCTTCTTCCTGAGACTGCTGAGGAAGTTTGGAATGAACCGCCACATCCTCACACGGTTCTACACCTGCACTGTAGAGAGCATCCTGACTGGCTGCATCTCCTCCTGGTACGGCAATAGCACAGCCCACAACCACAAAGCCCTGCAAAGGGTGGTGCGAACTGCCAGACACATCATCGGAGGTGAGCTTCCCTCCCTCCAGGATATATATACCAGGCTGTGTGTGAAAAAAGCTCGGAGGATCATCAGAGACTCCAGCCACCCGAGCCATGGGCTGTTCTCACTGCTACCATCAGGCAGGCGGTATTGCAGCATCAGGACCCGCACCAGCCGACTCCATGATAGCTTCTTCCCCCAAGCAATCAGACTTTTGAACTCTTGATCTCCCACGATCAAAATACATCAGCACTGCAATTTATTACTCTTACTCTTATATCTCACACCGGACTGTCATAAATTATATTATTATCATATTATATTCTCTCTTAACAACTTACTATCAACCGACAGCCTGAATGTCAATACAGTACAATACAACCTACAGTACATTCTATATATACTACTATATATACTTTTTTTATTTTTTATTTTTATTGAATAATGTGTATCTATATTGTGTGTATTGTATACTGTACAGTGTATGTTATTATTTGTATATTTTTGTGTGTAATTGTGTATATTAGACTTTAAATTGTGCTGTGTCAATTTGATGTTATTGTAAATTGGTATATGTCTCATCACTGTCATGACTGCTATGTTGATCGGAACTGCACCCAAGAATTTCACGCACCATTGCACTTGTGTATATGGCTGTGTGACAATAAAAGTGATTTGATTTTGATTTGATTCTGCGTCAACATTCTGAATTGACATTTTATTAGAGTGAAATTCAAACAACTCAAATCCAGAATGGGATGCAAGCAGCCATGATATAACCTTGCTCTATCCTTCGAATTACCCATTTCAAAACATTTTGCAACTGCTGCCAACTCGCTAGATAGGCAGAGGAATTAATGCATGGTTCTCTCCTGTATCGCAAAGTGTAACCACTAGATGGCGACTGTTCTACAATCAGCGGCACAGTGGAAGGAGACCTCTGTGCCGCTGTTCTACAATCAGCGGCACAGTGGAAGGAAACCTCTGTGCCTTCACTACTGTGGCCGATTGAATTAGAGTAAATAATGTTTTGCCTGTATTATGTCCAGGCATGTATAAAAAAAAATGCCCTGAAGTGTCTACAGCAGGGAAGCTCATGGAATAAAACAACTTCCCTGGCATGTTGAATGGGGAAGAATGTAGGGAGAGTTGCCTTTTATTATATCTAGGCATGGGACAGACACAACTTTGAGTGTTTCATGCGTGAAGAATTGCGAACTTGACTCGTTAGTGAACTCCGCTTCATCAGTAAATACTTTAGCAGGCTTCGTCTGGACGGTGGCGATACGAACCCCAAGCGCTCGTCTGTGAGACGCGATACATGGATCTACAACCATTGTGTGTAGATCCAAAAGCTATCTGAAAAGAGTGACATCCATGCCTCCATCGAAAAATCAAGCAGATATAACAGTGCATGTCTCTTCTTTCACCAGAACGCCTGTGTGATCCACGAAACGGGCGAAAGAAAAAATGAGTTAAAATACCTTGAATCTCCTGATAGAATACCAAGAGAATAATGGCACAGACAAAGCACCCCGCGCATTGGTTCACCATCACTCAGTTGGAGAATATTCTCTTTTTCCAGCCCCCTTGTTCTGTGGCCGGGCTCACTGGTCCATGCATGATCCCCTCCGCCACGAGCAGAGCTTCGAATGGGGAGGGGAGAGAGAGGACGAGGCTGCTCCTCCATTGCCTTATTCATGTGCATTCTCCCAAAACAACACAAAAAAAGACAATAGGGACAAAGGTGCCCATTTTGTTTACTTACCGTCCAATGACAAATTCTCTCATACAGCGTTTTTTTAATGGCAACGGCTCACGACGCGCATGGTCTCTCGCAGCTTAATTCATCAGAAAATGGCCACCAAGCTAGGCTTCAGAGCATGTCCAACGAGACTCATGCTTTCACTCAGGGGGAGGGCGACAAACACGAAGAGGATTCTGGTGTCAGTTCGCACTCCTATCTTCTCAGACACAAAGCTGAAATCCCAAATAGCTCCAGCACACGGAGCTCCAAATCTGGAAGCCGTAGAAATGGAACAAGTGGGGATAATGCCTCGTGAGAAACTGGGGGTTTTCTTATGAGCTTTTGTTATTCAAACAAAACTTTGTGCATGCATTAGAAAGGGTGTACTGGATTGCACTCAAAAAATAACTGCGATGAAAGCCTTGCAATTTCTTGGTAAATCCCAGTGAAGTGCAAACGATGCAAACAGTTTGGCAAAGTGCTGGTGCATCATGGGTAAGCCGACTAGTCTCTATATGACCCAGATAAATGTTTATCACGTGACAAAGCTGTGAAATGGTACCCGACTTGCTGCTGTTGTCTGTTCAGGGAATGAGACACAGAGTGCTCAGGAACAGATGGGACTCCTCATGACAGAGCATAGAGATCTCCCCTTTACCACAACCCCCAACACACACACACACACATACTTTCATTGTATAGAAAAAAGATGCAATGAAAGTGGAGGGTGACTGAGGCTATATTCTGCCTAACATCTCCTTTTGAGTTCGAAATCAAAATACAGCACAGTGGGTTTACTAGCATTTATTGTCAACAGGATAAGAAGGAATTAAAAGGTGCATACTGTATGGTGTGAGTGGCATTGTGAGATGCAGTACCAGATTTTGACAAAATGGATTTCAACAAACACACAAAGAACACAAATGCAGTATAAGAGCATTTTTACCCTCAGGTCTTTAAAAGGATATTTCATTTATGAGGATGAATTTGTGAAGGCTGTTGAATCTAAGTGCTTCTTTATAAATCAGCACTCACAAGGCAAGGTCTAAATTCTTTATTGACTCTGGTGTGCCATCAGTGGCAGTGAGGAATATGTAAGTATAATCAAAACCTTTTAACATTTAAGGTTATGCAATTCTCACAACAGCCCTTCCCCATAGCTTGTAATTCTAACCATTGGCCAAAGAAAAGCTCATGTTTGCACACTTGTGGTTTAATGTTGACACTTTGGCTACATGCAATTATGTTGTAGTATGTTGAGAGCACAAAGCTGAAAAGAATGCCAAAACACTGCAACTACGTCAGTAATGAAAAAGGAGGGATTGATCCTACTGGGTTGGTGAAATCAACCATCTTAGTTTTACAAACACATTATGCAATCCTTCTGTGCTTGGAGAGTTTACAGTAAGACAGCTTGGCTGGATCTGTGGGACCTTTGAGGCATTAGAGCAAGCTTTGAACCTGAGAGATTTTCTCTTCCACAACAGGACTGTGTGATGTAACATGAGTTGAGTGGTGCTCACAGATGCTGGATTCACCCACTGAAGGGCTCATGAGGACATTAATGTTCCAACCAGGAAACCACACCTGCACAGGCATGAGTGGTCAGATAAAACAGAAGAACGCAATGATAAAGGTAATGGGAGACAGAAAATTTCTCCCCTCTTCTTGTGCCTTTTTCATCCTCTTTTCCTCAGTCTCCACTCATTTACAAAAAAAGCTCTGTGCAGTGATATAATACACCACTAGAGTGCTCAGTTTTTTGCTTTGCTATACGTGAATAGTGCTACTCACTGAATATGGTGCAGTATAATATACTGTATACTGCCTACTGTTTAAAAAATAAAATATGAAACAACGCAATGATAAATGTTTTAAACAGTAGTATGCTATATTGTTATCACATGACCTCATCAGAATTAATTCATCAAGTGGGATATGAAATTGCATTTTGAATCCTATTTTGTGTAAAAATGTCTTTGGCAGTCTGACCAAAATAATTATTCAAGAAAGAAATGTAAAAAAAAAAATATTACTTCTGGATTACTGTCATGCTGGAATTTGTGGGATATCTGTATATGTTCTGTGCATACTGCCAATGCTATTCCGAAATAAACTGTACACCCAAAAATGAAAATTCTCTCATCATTTACTCACCCAAATGCCATCCCAGATATGTATCGCTTTCTTTCTTCTACTAAACACAAACAAAGATTTTTAGAAGAATATCTCAGCTCTGTTGGCACACTCAGTGCATGTGAATGGTGGCCAGAACTTTGAAGCTCAAAAAAGCACAGCATAAAAAGTAATCCATATGAATCCAGTGGTTTAATCCAGGTCTTCTGTAGCAATATGATAGGTGTGGTGAGAAACAGATCAATATTTAAGTAATTTTTTACTATAAATTCTCCTCCCTGCCCAGTAGGTGGCCATATGAATGAAGACTTTGTGTCGCCAAAAACAAAAGAAGAAGAATGTGAACATGGAGATTTATACAAAGAAAAGGACATAAATATAGATCTGTTTCTCAAACACACCTATCATATAGTTTCTGAAGTCATGGATTTAACCACTGGAGACATATAGATTAATTTTTTTGCTGCCTTTAGCCTATATGCTTTTTGAACCTTCAAGTTTCTGGTCACCATTCACTTGCATTGTATGTGTAACAGGTCCTGGTCACCCCACTCCGAACGGGACTCAAACAGGCATCTCCGGCTTGGGAGGTGGGTGCGCTAACAAGGAGGCTAAAGGCTACAGCCTCTAGCGTCAGTCGCTAGTGCACCTCTTGAGGTCAGGAGAGTGAGATTTACGCACTGCACAGCTATCTACCAGCTGGCTCCTGTTACATATGGACCTAAAGAGCTGAGATATTCTTAAATAAATATTATATATATATATATATATATATATATATATATATATATATATATATATATATATATATATATTTAGAGAGAGTGAGAGAGAGAGAGAGAGGGGTTTGAGTTCTCAGCTTTAAACAGTTCAGTTCTAACAAAATATATATTGTGCGATAACTATCCCCTCACTGGTATTTTTTGTTTTTGGCACCATTTGGAGTAAATTCTAGAGACTGTTGTGTGTGAAAATCCCAGGAAATCAGCAGTTACAGAAATACTCAAATCAGCCCATCTGGCACCAACAATCATGCCACGGTCCAAATCTGGACTCAAGATGGCGCCGAGTATGGCTGCTACGTTGCTAGCTTCGACACAACATTGTAGTGTTTTGTTTGTTTTGTTTACAATTCTTATGTTTTTTGTATTGGATGTTGTCTGCCTTATTGTCTACGACAGACAAACACTTTTGGACATTGGTTCAGCAATTACACACCATAAACCGGACTTCAAATTCCTCAATGCCGACCCGCTGTTTACAAACACACCAGCGGAGCCCTTTGTCTGGGCTGCCCGGCCGCGGAAACGCAGGAGGAAAAGGGGAAATAGAGCCGACGTTCTCATCAGAGTAAGACGTTGCGCAAATTGACCCCCGCTACCCAGTATTCTACTGGCAAATGTTCAGTCTCTGGATAACAAACTCTGCGAGCTGAAAGCACGGATCTCTTTCCAACGAGAGACGAAGGACTGCTGCATTATCTGCCTAACAGAAACTTGGATGTCTGCTGAGATTCCAGATTCAGCCATTGAACCCGCGGGGTTCTCCGTGCACTGAGCAGACAGAGTGAAAGACCTCTCAGGTAAAAGCAGAGGTGGTGGTGTATGTTTTATGATCAACAAATCCTGGTGTGATCAGAGGAACGTACATTCTATCAAGTCTTTCTGCTCTCCTGATCTGGAAATTCTCATGCTTCTGTGGCTACTGAGGGAATTCACAGCAGTCATTATCACTGCTGTGTACATCCTCCCCACAAGCCAACACAGACCGGGCACTCAAGGAACTGTACAGGATTATAAGCAAGCAGGAAACTGTGCACCCTGAGGCCACGTTCATTGTGACCGGGGACTTTAATAAAGCCAGTCTCAAATCAGTCGCACCAAAATACCGCCAACACATTAGTTTTAACACACGAGGGGACCGGGTTTTGGACCATTGCTACTCTCCCTTCCGGGACAGCTACAAATCCCTCCCCCTCCCACCATTTGGCAAATCGGACCACTCTTCCATTCTGCTTCTGCCCACTTACAGGCAGAAACTGAAACAGGAAGCACCCACCCTCAAAACGATCCAGTGCTGGTCAGACCAATCAGACTCTACGCTACAAGACTGTTTTGATCACACGGACTGGGAGATGTTCCGGTCCGCCTCTGATGACGACATCGAGCTTTACGCTGATAGCGTAACGTGTTTCATCAGAAAGTGCGTAGAGGACGTCGTTCCGACCAGAACAATACGGATCTATCCGAACCAGACACCTTGGATTAATAGCGATATTCGCGTGGCACTTGATGCGCAGACCTCCGCTTTTAATTCCGGGAATGCGGAGGAGCATAAACAAGCCAGTTATGCCCTTTGAAACACTCAGATCAGCAAAACGTCAGTACAGGAACAAGATTGAAGAACAGTTCAACACCACCAACTCTAGAAGCATGTGGCAGGGAATTAACATCATTACGGACTTTAAAGGGAATAAAAACTCTGCCGTGAACACCGCTGCCTCTCTCCTGGATGAGCTAAATACTTTTTATGCTCATTTTGAGGGAAATAACACTGCTCTCGCGGAGAGAGCTCTCGCGGCCGAAAAGCAGCAAAGCAGTGGGTCCAGACGACATTCCAGGTCGCGTCATCAGAGCGTGCCCGAACCAACTGGCTGGTGTTTTTACGGACATTTTCAACCTTTCCCTCTCTTTGTCTGTAGTCCCCACATGTTTTAAAACGTCCACCATTGTGCCTGTTCCAAAGCAATCCAAAATAACTTGCTTAAATGACTGGTGTCCTGTTGCTCTGACCCCCATCATCAGTAAATGCTTTGAGAGACTAATCAGAGATTACATCTGCTCTGTGCTGCCTCCCTCACTAGACCCATTGCAGTTTGCTTACAGCAACAACCGCTCCACTGATGATGCTATTGCATCTACAATACACACTGCTTTCTCCCACCTGGAAAAAAGAACACTTATGTGAGAATGTTGTTTGTAGACAACAGCTCAGCATTCAACACCATAGTGCCCTCCAAACTTGATGAGAAACTCCGGGCTCTGGGCTTAAACAGCTCGCTGTGCAGCTGGATCCTGGACTTCCTGTCAAGCAGACGCCAGGTGGTTGGAATAGGCAGCAACATCTCCTCATCACTGACCCTCAACACTGGAGCCCCACTGGGCTGGGTTCTCAGCCCACTCCTGTATTCCCTGTACACACATGACTGTATGGCAACACACAGCTCCAATACCATCATTAAGTTTGCTGATGATACAACGGTGGTAGGTCTGATCACTGACAATGATGAAACAGCCTACAGAGAGGAGGTGCACACTCTGACACACTGGTGTCAGGAGCACAACCTCTCCCTCAACATCAGTAAGACAAAGGAGCTTGTGGTGGACTTCAGGAGTAGAGACAGGGAACACAGTCCCATCACCATCAATGGAGCACCAGTGGAGAGAGTCAGCAGCTTCAAGTTCCTGGGTGTCCACATTACTGAGGAACTAAAATGGTCCAACCACACTGAAGCCGTTGTGAAGAAGGCTCATCAGCGCCTCTTCTTCCTGAGACTGCTGAGGAAATTTGGAATGAACCGCCACATCCTCACACGGTTCTACACCTGCACTGTAGAGAGCATCCTGACTGGCTGCATCTCCGCCTGGTACGGCAATAGCACCGCCCACAACCGCAAAGCACTGCAAAGTGTGGTGCAAACTGCCAGACACATCATCGGAGGTGAGCTTCCCTCCCTCCAGGACATATATACCAGGCAGTGTGTGAAAAAAGCTCAGAGGATCATCAGAGACTCCAGCCACCCGAGCCATGGGCTGTTCTCACTGCTACCATCAGGCAGGCGGTATCGCAGCATCAGGACCCGCACCAGCCGACTTCATGACAGCTTCTTCCCCCAAGCAATCAGACTTTTGATCTCTTGATCTCCCACGATCAAAATACATCAGCACTGCACTTTATTACTCTTACTCTTATATCTCACACTGGACTGTCATAAATTATATTATTATTATATTATATTCTCTCTTAACAACACACTGGCAACTTACTATCAACCGACAGCCTGAATGTCAATACAGTACATTCAAACTACTGTACATTCTATATATACTATATATACTTTTTTATTGTATAATGTGTATTCTATATTGTGTGTATTGTATACTGTACATTGTATGTTATTATTTGTATATTGTGTTGTGTGTAATTATGTGTATATTAGATTTTAAATTGTGTTGTAAATCTGATGTTTATTGTAAATTGATGTTTATGTCTCATCATTGTCATGACTACTGTTTTGCTCGGAACTGCACCCAAGAATTTCACACACTATTGCACTTGTGTATATGGTTGTGTGACAATAAAAGTGATTTGATTTGATTTGATTTGATTTGATTTGATTTGATTTGAAATCACTGAGATCATATTTTTCCCCATTCTGATGGTTGATGTGAACCTTAACTGAAGCTCCTGGCCAATACCTTAATGATTTTATGCACTGAACTGCTGCCACACGATTGGCTGATTAGATAATCGCATGGATGATTGTTGGTGCCAGACGGGCTGGTTTGAGTATTTCTGTAACTGCTGATCTCCTGGATTTTCATGCACAACAGTCTCTAGATTTTACTCCGAATGGTGCCAAAAACAAAAAACTTCCAGTGAGCAGCAGTTCTGTGGACAGAAATGCCTTGTTGATGAGTGAGGTCAACAGAGAATGGCCAGACTGGTTCAAACTGACAAAGTCTATGGTAATTCAGATAACCGCTCTGTACAATTATGGTGAGAAGAATAGCATCTCAGAATGCTATTCTGAGATGCGGGTTGGTGCTGTTTTAGTGGCATGAGAGGGACCTACACAATATTAGGCAGGTGGTTTTAATGATGTGGCTGATCGGTGTATGTGTATGTATGTAATATATATATATATATATATATATATATATATATATATGAATCTTCCTTTGATGTTGATATCTTTCACTTATTTTCTTTGTGCCTTCCCTTTTCTCATTTTCATGTATACTGTGGTTTGTTTTTAATAATTTAAGAACAACACTACACACATTGCCTGTAACGCTATTCATTGATTCATTCTGGCAGAGAACTCAGCTACAGTACGCCTTCCTATTTACACACATACACACAGTTCACAACACATGCAGCAGAGGGCGCAATAGCACTGCTTAAATTTAATGTAGTTTTTCACATGCATTAATGTAGTTTTTCACATGCGTAATATTTTACGTTTTTAGAAAGAACAGAACAACTGTATGTACATTAGGGACCTGCAGAATGTGATTAATTTGTTTGTTGGCATTTGGCAGTGCAAGTCCAGTTAAATGGCACTTAAATTTTAACACTATAAATTATTAAATATACAGTATATGTATGTTATACATTTATAGATTATATGTGTCCAGTCTATTGTATATCCAGTTTAATGTCATGATATGATATTTTCAGAGAAAAAGATGAGTTATTTAAATGTCAGGATAAGTCTTCATTGTATATACAGTAGGCTGTGTACAGTTGTGCTCAAAAGTTTGCATACCCTGTCAGAAATTGTGAAATTTTGGCATTGATTTTTAAAATATGACTGATCATGCAAAAAAAAAAAAAAAAAAAAAAAAACAAACGGTCTTTTATTTAAGGATAGTGATCATATGAAGCCATTTATTATCACATAGTTTTTTTGGCTCCTTTTTAAATCATAATGGTAACAGAAATTACCCAAATGGCCCTGATCAAAAGTTTACATACCTTTGAATGTTTGGCCTTGTTATAGCCACACAAGGTGACACACACAGGTTTCAATGGCAATTAAAGGTTAATTTCCCACACCTGTGGCTTTTTATATTGCAGTTAGTGTCTGTGTATAAATAGTCAATGAGTTTGTTAGCTCTCACGTGGATGCACTGAGCAGGCTAGATACTGAGCCATGGGGAGCAGAAAAGAACTGTCAAAAGACCTGCGTAACAAGGTAATGGAACTTTATAAAGATGGAAAAGGATATAAAAAATATCCAAAATTCATATGATCACTATCCTTAAATAAAAGTTTTTTTGCATGATCAGTCATATTTTAAAAATCAATGCCAAAATGTCAAAATTTTTGCCAGGGTATGCAAACTTTTGAGCACAACTTTATGTCTACGTTGTTGCAATCACTGGATGTGTTCGCAGTCAATTAAACAAGCCAATATAGTCCATGATATGCAGGTTTAATTGTGTATAAGGATTATGAGCTTGTCGCTCTTGCATGGATTGATATGGTCTGTAGATTCTGTAAATGGGTGGATGAGATGGTAAAGCTTTCCTTAATAGTCACAAGTTATTCCTGTGTCCAAGGAAATCAAGTAGTCAATGTCTATCGTTTGCCTTACAGTATATTCATGATACCAGTCAATATAGTCCTCCTCCAGCCACATCTGTAATGCAATTTGATTTATTGTTTTAGGCTGTGATGATTTCCTGGCAACCACAAGCATATGTTGATATCAAAGGTCACTGAAAATGTCAAACAGTCCAGTTTTGACCTGTTCTATAATGACATCTTATTAGATGTCTCAGCCAAAATATAATTCTACCAACTTCCAATGCTGATTTTTCAATTTACTGTCTCTGAATAGTAGCACTGGTGTGATAGATGTTAACTCAGTTTCAGGACGTTTTTAGTTTGTTTGGAAAGCCTGGGGTAGAGCAAGCGATGCATCGTGTCTAGAATGAAATGACAGCCAATTTCTGTGGTTTACATGGTTTGTGAATCTCTCTGAGGGAGACACTGACACACACACATACACACACACACACACACACAAGTAGTCATTCACTATGAGGAGAATCTCAGTCCGCAGGCTCAGTACAGTCTGACATATTTCCTCACTTTGCATCGCCTGCTCTCTGTTCACATTTTTTGTAGGATGGCATCAGATAGCTTATCCATTATAGACAGTATGAGGTCATGTACAATCAGCTTAAGCATTTGAAGATCATCTCTCTAATGGCAAGAATGTTAATTTAATATAAAAATACCACATGATGAGCTGGAGAATTTGTGTGCAAGTTAGCGTGTCTCTCAGTGGTCAGTCGGTACTTAAGTGAATGTTTCAGTAATGAATGATTTAATCAATAATGAATGATGACTTTAACTTCTGAAATGTTCATGCAAGCGTCACCCATCTGATTCTGTCATATATCTCTCCTGACGATTTGAGTGTCCTGTTAAGTACCACTTAGTCATTATCAGAACCTACCTGATTAAAAATTTATCATTTTGCTTTGACAGTGGTGGCTTGGTGGTTAGGGGTTCAAGCCCCAACACTGCCATGTCATGCCTGCCATGACACCACCGTTGGGCCCTTGAGCAAGGCCCTTGACCCCATCTGCTCCAGGGGCACCGTATCATGGCTGACCCTGCGCTCTGACCCCAGCTTAGCTGGGATATGTGAAAATTAGGGGTAGTGGTGGCTCAGCGGTTAAGGCTCTGGGTTAGTGATTAGAAGGTCGGGGGTTCAAGCCCCAGCACCACCAAGATGCCACTGTCGGGCCCTTAAGCAAGGCCCTTGACCCTATCTGCTCCAGGGGTGTTGTATCATGGCTGACCCTGCACTCTGACCCCAGCTTAGTTGGGATATGCAAAAAAAATTTAAAAAAAATAAATAAAAAAAGAATTTCACTGTATATATGCAAAAATGTATAATGTGTGACAAAATAAAGACTTCTACTGTAGCTATACAATGGGGTACACAAGTTGTAGACCGCTAGTGAAAATGCTTCTTTTTTTGCATACAATTCTAATTTAATACAGAATTCTTTCAATACAAATTATATCAAGTCAAAATTGTTTATAAATACAATAAAGTCAACCGATGAATTCCATAAATGTACTATTCGTGAATTCAATTAGGATTTGTACACATTTGTAAAAATTTTTATATTGTCTATAATGTTGTTCATACTGAAAATGATTTGTGTTTTAGATGCTGTTAAAATGTCAATATTGTACTGTATTTCAGTGTCTATGGAAATGTTAGGAAATGTACGTGTACTAGAACCGCACTTTACATAAGAAAACTAATGAGATCAGATTGATAGCCAAAGTATTAGAATTAGGAGGCCAGAGAAAAAGATAAAATAAAGAGAATGAAATAAGAATACATGAATAATATACACCGATCAGCCATAACATTTAAACCACCTGCATAATATTGTGTAGGTCCCCCTCGTGCAACCAAAACAGCACCAACCCGCATCTCAGAATATCATTCAGAGATGATATTCTTCTCACCAGAATTGTACAGAGCGGTTATCTGAGTTACCGTAGACTTTGTCAGTTCGAACCAGTCTGGCCATTCTCTGTTCCTCTCTCATCAACCAGGCACTTCCGTCCGTAGAACTGCCGCTCACTGGATGTTTTTTGTTTTTGGCACCATTCGGAGTAAATTGTAGAGACTGTTGTGCGTGAAAATCCCAGGAGATCAGCAGTTACAGAAAGCAGTTACCAGCCCCTCAGCCCGTGATAGGTGTATATATACTGCATACTGTTTATATATATACTGTATACTGTTTATATATATATATAAGGCCCCTGCGAGCCAGGGACTCAATTTGGGAAGCACGTTGGTAGATGAAATTCGGTTCAACATCTCGGTAATGCTGACGAAGGTTGTTGCTGATTTGGAGGATCTCGCTGTAATACGTCGATCGATTACACCAATGGAAACAAAATTCTCTGAGTTGTTTACAAGAGTGACAGAAGTTGAAAAACGAATCGATTATCTTGAGTCATCGGAAAGGGAATTATACACTAATCCGCCCATGTCCAAAACAGATTTGGAATTCATTTTGAAAAAACTGGAATATTTCGAAAATATGAGCCGAAGGAATAACATACGAATTGTTGAAATTGTTGAGCATGAAGAGGGCAGAGATATGGTGAAATTCCTGGACGAGCTCTTCCCAAGTCTGCTCGACATAACAGGCCATAAACTGGAAATCGAGTGAGCTCACAGAGTCCCGGCTCGCAGATCTGCTGAGGGAGACAGACCCGATCAGTTCTGGACAAATTTCTGAAATCATCCGATAAAGATCTTGTGTTATGCCAGGCGAGGAGCAAAGGGAAGCTTTCTTAGAAGAACCGTAATATTTTCTTTTTCCCGGACTTTGCGAATTCGACGAGAGAAATGCGATCGGTTCAGGGAATGCAAGAAACTCTTACACCAACAGAAGATCGCTTTTGCATTGATGTTTCCGGCCAAACTGAGAATAGAAATGAAGAATGGTCGCAAAGTATTTACATGTCCAAATCAGGCACTCTTCTTCATAAATACATTGGAGTAAGCCATTTGATGTTTCTTATATTAGTGGACTGCCTCGTTGTTGAGGACTCTATTATCTGAGAAAGTTGATAATTTTCATTTTTGTTTCTTTTTGCATTGGCTCCGCCTAGCGGCTGGAGTTTGTTTTATGGCATGACTCCAAGAAACTTTTGCATTGATGGAAGATATGTTTTACACTGAAGTTCCCGGCCAGATCGAGAATGGACACTATGGATGACCGCAAAATATCTACATGCTAACATAAAGGATGTCTTTTATAAAGTTGACGGGCTGAGTAAGTTATGGTGTATTTTAATTATTTATTTATTTTTATTTGTTTATTTTTTTTGAGCGGCCTCCAAGTTAGTTTGGCTCTTGATCATCCGAGGAACCGGGATGCCAGTTTTGTTTTTCATGCTGGCTCCGCCTAGCGGCTGGAGCTTATTTTGTGGAATTACACTACTTCGGGACAGTTGTGGATAAATCTGTTCGTTCTTTGTGCTTATGCCTCCTGTTGGCTGGAGTTTGTTTTTGTGGAGTGTTTTTGAGGGACAGTGGAATGATTGTGTCATCTGCTGCACTCATAACATCCAGCTCACTGAACAGTTGTTTGTCTGTCCGGGGAAGCTGAATGGCTTTATATCGGCTGGGGTTTGTTTTGTGGAGGAGCACACCTTCGAGACAGTTCTGTGAATGAATCTACATGATTTTTCTGTTATTCTGCCTGTTGGCTGGGGTCTGTTTTACTAAGTATTTTCTGTTATGTAATTGTGCCTCACAAAATTTGTGCAGAAACACCGGACTTGAATAATCAGATGGCAAAGTTGTTGCGGGGGTTCTCGTATGCGTACATGGACTCTTTGAGTTTTGAGGGATTGACGCTGGTTGGCGCTGTCGTGCGTGGGGTTAATGCGCACGATTTTCTTTTTTCTGTTTGTTTTGTTCGGGGGGAAGTTTGGGGTTTGGTTGTTGCTTTAATGGGGAATGTGGTCTGTGTAATTTTGTTTTTGACACACAATTTATTTTTTTTATTATATCAATATGTCAAATGTTAATATGAATAAGTTGTCTCTCTCCACATGGAATGTGAATGGGTTGGGGCACCCTATAAAAAGAAGGAAAGTTATTTATTTTCTTAAACGTAAGAAATATGATATTGTGTTTCTTCGAGAAACACATCTTTCCCCACAGGAAGCTGAAAAATTTGGTAAGATATGGGGTGGACATGTTTTCTTTAGTACTGGTTCAAGTAGGAGCAGGGGAGTCATTACAATGATAAATAAGCATCTACAATTCAAATGTCTCAAACATATTAAAGATAAATTAGGTAGAGTCGTTGTTTTAGGAGAAATTCAGGGGCAAAGGTTGATTTTGGCTAATATTTACACACCTAACTCTGATGATCAGGGCTTTTTTATAGATCCTGATGGGATATTGCAAGCTGCTGGCACCCCTCATGACATAATATTGGGAGGAGACTTTAATCTTTTGATGGACTCAGTCCTTGATCATAGTGAAGCAAAAGTGTGTAAACCCCTTAGAGCAACATTGACACTTCACAGGATGTGTAAAAATCTTGGTCTTACAGATATTTGGAGACTTTTGAACCCATCTTGTAGGGACTATACATTTTTTTCATCAGTTCATAAGATTTACTCTAGAATAGATTTTTTTTTTTTTTTTTTTTTTTTTTTATCTAAGTCCCTCATTTCATCTGTTGTGAATTGCTCAATTGGAAACATTTTAGTCTCAGATCATGCCCTGGTGAACTTATAAGTTACCATATACAGAGAAAAAGAAGTCATATAGTTGGCCCTTTAATGTATCCCTTTTGCAAAATCCTGATTTCCAACAAATGTTAAAGACTGAAATCAGTGTCTATATGGAGACCAACTGGTCCTCAGTATCTTCTGTGGGCATGGCTTGGGAGGCACTTAAGGCTGTTCTTAGGGGTCGGATCATACAGTATGCCTCATTCATCAAAAAAACCCAAAGCACAAGAACTCGTGGAGTTGGAAGGAAATATTAAAAGTGCAGAGGCAGAGCTGAAGCGCCGAATGTCGTCTGATGGTCTCTGGGAATTGACCCGATTGAAATACAGATATAATACTATTTTGTTGCGGAAAGTGGAGTTTTGGTTGTACAGGGCAAGACAGTCTTACTTTGAGTCAGGGGACAAAGCAGGGAAGCTTTTGGCTAGATATATAAAGCAGAGAGTGTCTTTTTCTACCATTCCCTCAGTGAAATCTGCTGGTGGTGAAATATTTAACTCAGCCATTGATATTAATAATGCCTTTAAAGAATTCTATCTTGATCTCTATAGTTCCATGTCTTTGTCTACTGATGAAGATATTAGAAACTTTGTGGAACCATTAGAACTCCCTAAACTGACGAATGAGCAAAAAAACTCTCTTGATTCTGAGATAACCTTGGAGGAACTTGACGAGGTAATTAAGTCCTTACCTACAGGCAAGGCTCCGGGGCCAGATGGTTTTGCCGCTGAATTTTTTAGATCTTATGCTACAGAACTGGCTCCACTTTTGTTAGAAGTCTATTTTGAATCATTAAAGAATAGGAAGCTTCCGCCAACCATGAGACAAGCCCGGATCAGTCTGATTCTTAAAAAAGACAAAGATCCAAACGAGTGTAAAAGTTACCGT
The DNA here is from genome assembly GCF_019703515.2 of Myxocyprinus asiaticus. Lineage (NCBI taxonomy): Eukaryota > Metazoa > Chordata > Actinopteri > Cypriniformes > Catostomidae > Myxocyprinus > Myxocyprinus asiaticus. Next base: position 34,856,896 of record NC_059369.1, read on the forward strand.
CCAATTTCCCTGATCCAGCTAGATGTAAAAATTTTGGCTAAACTTGACTAACCGATTAAGTAAAGTTATGACATCTCTTATACATAAAGATCAGGTGGGGTTTATTCGGTGTCATAGCTCTTCTGATAATATTATGCGTTTCATCAATATCATGTGGTCAGTGGTGAATGATCAGACTCCGGTCGCTGCCATCTCACTTGATGCCAAAAAGGTGTTTGATATGGTAGAATGGGATTAAATTTTTAAGATTTTGGAAATGTATGGGTTTGGGAGTACGTTTATTGGTTGGATCAAGTTACTTTATAGACACCCTGTAGCAGCGGTACAAACAAATGGATTAATTTCATATTATTTTACTTTGGATAGGGGCACCCGTCAGGGTTGCCCTCTTTCCCAATTATTGTTCTGTATTGCCCTGGAACCATTAGCAGCTGCAATAAGAAAGGAGGATGATTTTCCAGGGGTGACGGCGGGAGGCGTGGCACATAAGCTTCTGCTTTATGCAAATGATATTTTATTATTCGTCTCTGACCCTACTAAATCTATGCCTTGCCTCCACAGAATTATTCATTCCTTTTTTAAGTTCTCTGGATACAAAGTCAACTGGTCTAAATCCGAAGCATTGGCTTTGACAGCGTACTGTCCAGTAATGGCCTTCCAGCCAGGCGCCTTCCAGTGGCCCAAACAGGGCAGTAAGTATTTGGGCATTTTATTCCCAACAAATTTGTCTGATTTAGTCAGAGTTAATTTTGACCCTTTAATAAAAAGATTTTCGAGCAATGTAGACAGGTGGGCTTCATTACATTTATCGATGATTGGGAAGGTTAATGTTATTAAAATGAACTGTATTCCAAAATGTAACTGCTTGCTACAGTCTCTCCCGGTAGATGTCCCCCTCTCTTATTTCAAGCAATTTGAAAGCATAGCGAAGTCTTTCATTTGGAGTGGTAAGCGCCCCAGATTACATTTCAATAAATTACATAGGCCGATTGACAAAGGTGGGCTAGGCCTACCCAAGATTTTGTTTTATTATTATGCATTCGGTCTCAGACATTGGGCTCATTGGTCGCTTCCACCTGAAAGAGCCCCTCCTTGGTTCTGCATTGAACAAGAACTTCTTGCCCCTATTTTGCCATTGCAAAGCCTTTCCATCAAACTAAATGGAGAAGTTAAATCACACCCCGTTATTTCACATTTGTACTCAGTATGGACAAAAGTGTCCAGAGAGTTTAATTCAGATATTTATCTAACTGTTGCCTCGAGCCTATGGCTAAACCCCAAACTATGCATTAATAAGTACCCTTTTTGTTGGTCAGAGTGGATTGCGAGGGGGGTTAATTCACTCGGTGATCTTTATGAGAGCGGTGTGATGAGATCCTTTGAAAATTTGGTTAAATATTTTGGGATCCCCAGATCTCAGTTTTTTAGGTATCTTCAGTTACGCCACTTGCTCTGTACTATTTTTGGGAATAGCATACACCCCCCTAAAGCAGCAGATACTCTAGGAAAGGTGATTTCTGATTTTGGAAAGGGCCATGAGGCATCAGTGTATTACTCCTTATTAATTCAGAGTCTGGGGGATGGAGTCTCAACCATTCTCAAGAGATTATGGGAGAGAGATTTAAACCTGGAATTGGAGGAGGGAGAATGGGCTAGGATTTTAAAAAACATAAAAACTGCATCGAGAGATGCAAGGGTGCGCCTTATACAAATCAAGATTTTACATCGGTTCTATTGGACCCCCTCTAAATTTTATAGGCTTGGTCTTAAAGACACACCCACCTGCTGGCGATGCCAATCAGAGGATGGAGACGTGGCCCATATTTTTTGGTGGTGCGCTGAGATTCAGGAATTTTGGTTGTAGGTACAGAGTGTTATGTGTGACGTGTTGGTCATTCAGATTTCGTTTTGCCCCAGACTCTGTGTTTTGGGTGATGGGGCGGTCATCAACGTAGGTGACAAATACATAAACAATTGGGTCCTCACCAGTGCTATGATAGGCAGGCAGATTGTTTTAAGGGGTTGGAAGTCGGTGGGAGCACCCTCAATTCAGGAGTGGTGCGAGGAGATGGGAAGGGTGGCAGCCTTAGAGGAGGTAATGTGTAGAAGGCTGGGGATATGGGATTCTTTTATTGGGAAATGTGGTAGATATTTGATGTTTTTGGAGTTGTAAGTTTATTGTATGTACTATGTGTGTATGTATATATATATATATATATATATATGTTGTTATTATTTTTTTCTCTGTATATGTGTGTACTTATGTAAGACCACTGAGATGTTCTTTTGGGGTTGGGTGGGATTCTTGATTGGGGAGGGGAAGTAGTGGGAGTTAATGTTGATTCATGGTATATATGTTTTGTTTTTCTTTGCTTTGGAAAATCAATAAAAATGTTAATCACAAAAAATTAGACTTGGGCACTCAACACCCGGTTTGTGGTTTGTCCCTCCTCAGATCACTGTCAGTAGGTGCTCAACTCGCTGACTGGGAGCACCCCATAAGCCTTGATGTTTCAGAGATGCTCTGACCCAGTCATCTGGCAATAACAATTTGGCCTTTGTCAAAGTTGCTCAGGTCTTTACTCCTGCCCATTTCTCCTGCATCCAACATGTTGAATATGAGAATTGATTGTTCGCTTATCATCTAATCTACCCAGAACTTGACATGTGCCCTTGTTAGGAGATGATCAACATTATTCACCTCACCTGTATTTGGTTATAATGTTTTGGCTCATCAGTGTATATCTTATTTGAGAGAGAGAGAGAGAGAGAGAGAGAGATAAAGAAAAAGAGAAAGAAAAAGAGAGAGAGAGAGATGTGGGGTGGGGGGGGGTAGAATACGAATATAGTTAGAAAAAAGCATAATCAGTAAAATCTCAAACAGTCTCCAAAAGCTAAGGAATAAAATAGGCCTAACAATTTGAGTACAAATTTACATAATTACATTGAAATAAAATTCAGAATTTCTTGCTGCAATGGTCTCCACAAAACCTGAATCATCCCAGCATGATTTTTGAATGTTCTAAAGAGCATTTTATGTGCTTCAATGGAGGCAAAGAAATCTGACCTTTAGTACAATTCTCCTTTAGGAGAATAGAAAGTTGATTAAAGTATTAAAGAAACATCCTAACTCTATAATCCTGTCTTATCTCTTAGTAACCATGGTATTTTCAGATTGGATCTCATTTAAATAATTTTATTTGTATAACGTATGCTAAAGGAAGTTTCTGCAATACTTAGGATTCTGACCTCAGAATCCTAAATATTTCTTCTTTATTTTACATCATAACTTTTATATGTTTTTCCCCCCCAAAGTTTTAATAATTTTTGTTTATTGTCAAGTTTAAATGAAATAATTTATCAAATTTTCAAAGTGGGGTTTTGGACCACACTCTCGATTAGTGTAACATTGTTCAATGAGGGGGAACCAATTAAATAGACAATTTTGGTGAACTCCACTTTTACTTTCAAAAAATTGTCTTAAGAAGTAAACTTCTATCAGGAAGACTCGCAGACTTGAGTGAAATTTAAGATGACATTTATTTGATGAATATAAAACAGAAATGTAATGTCTCTCTTTGGCGTAAGCCCCGTTTGGCGGTCTGAAGAAGTTGTACTCGGAACCGTCATATCCTGCCGGAGATAGGAGGCAGGGGCAAGGAGCCTACCCCCGTGCAGGATGGGACTCAACTTGTGGTGGTGGGGTAATGGAGGTTGCCATGTTAGCACACTGAAACAGCAATGTGATAGATTGTGAGCAGACTTATAAAGCAATGGCTTACATGTGATTGGCTAGGAGTTACCAAGCTAATGGTGCGATGATGTACAGCTGCTAGTCTTCCTGTTAGAACTATGCTGCACTTACATTTATCACAAAGATACAGTTTAGTGAGGCTCAAATCCAAAATCTTACAGTTGCTGAATACATAAATGACACTGTTAGCTAAACAGTAAATCCTGAGTGAAGAATATCGTAAGCACTGAATGTGGTTGTCAGTCTGCTTTTCTCTGGGCAAGACAGGCTTCCATTGGGTTAGCTGTTGCAATGTGAACCTTGCATTGCAACCAGTTAATATTTCATCAGCCTCTAAAAATAGAAGAGGCAGAATAAAAAAAAGATATATTGATGGAATTCGTTATGACTCTGCCTACTCCCAATGAGTAGCTGCTGTTCTGACATATGTTATGATTCTGTCCCTTCTGTGTCAGCTTTATCTACCTCTTCTTACCTCCCTCTCCATTCCTCCCACCTTCTCTTTCTCTCTCTCTCTCTCTCTCTCTCTCTCTCTCTCTCTCTCTCTCTCTCTCTCTCTCTCTGACTACATCCTTATTTTTCTGACTCACATGTCTTCAGCAGACTGCTTTTGTTGCAGAAAAAGTCTCCCTGTAGCCAGTTGCTAAGCAACTGGCTACTGTTGGATTATGGGTTAAATCAGAAACAAGAAAATGCAACCATGGGAGATGATCTGCGTGTGTGTGTGTGTGTGTGGGCAGGTTTGGGTGGTTTACAAAGACATTTTTTTAAGTTACAAACTGGTAATTACAAGGGTATTATGCTATAAATGTGGTTTATGAGGACATGTCTAGTGTGCCCATAATTCAAATCGCTTAAACATACTAAACAATGTTTTTTTTTAAAATGTAAAAATGCAGAATGCTTTTTGTGAGGGTTAGGTTTAAAAATCATTATGTCTATGAAGAGTCCTCATAAGGATAGCCGCACCAACGTGTGTGTGTGTGTGTGTGTGTGTGTGTGTGTGTGTGTGTGTGTGTGAATGTGAATGTGATTGTGTGTAAGGCTGAATAAGGCCATCCAAACTTGGTAGAGGCAGACCACATACCCTTAAACACTGTGTAATGACAGCTAATGGAGGTAATTTAAGGAAATGAGCTCTCTGAATTCTCTGCACCCCTACCAACAACCTCCCTACCTGTTTCCCTATCTCTCCATCTCTCTCCTGGCAATGTGTCCATATTGTGGGTGTTTTAAAATGGATAAATGGATATTAAAAATTGTAATAAGGGTACAGTAATTTTGAGAACAGATGGGTACATGGATGAGATTGACAGAAGGACAAAATAAAATAAAAGATGGCAAAATCCAATTTTGAATTGGATCTGTCAACCACCTTTAACACCCTCTGCATGGACTTAAAGTACCTGTAGCAATATTCATATACTTAACATAGAAATGGGCTCAATTAGGCATTAAAAAGGTAGTTCACCCAAAAAGTTTTAAAATCTGTATGACTTTATTTCTTCTGTGGAACACCAGACTGATCTCACTGTCAATTCAGCGACAGCAGGTTGAAAGTTCAGCTGAAATCAGTCTGTGCTTACTGAAATTCTAAGCACTGCCTCCAGTGGCTGAAGCTGGAAGTGTTGTTGAATGGATGGGTTTGTTTGATCACCAGATTCCAGGTGAAAAGTCCACAGAGTGGCACCAAAAATTAGTTGTAAAATGAGTTGTTTTTAGTTGTAAATTATGTATTAGTTTTATATTTTATTGAAAAAAACCCCAAACCCCAATCATAAACCTTTCCATCACTGCAGGAAAAGCTAAACATATTTGATTTGATACAACAATTTCTCGGCATGTAAATCTGCAGAATGAGGTCACTGTTCGGATACAAAAACATTCGGTTGCAACATGTTGAGTTCCCATGTGATAATGTTGGATCATGTAGTGGTACTGGAGGGTGTCAACATCAGCTGCTCCTCTGGGCACACAGATAATAGAGTCCTAATACTCTACCACACACTTATCTGCATGGAGCTAATTAATAGTCATATAGGCAACACAGATTTGGTCTCATATAGCCATTTTATGTCAAACTATACCAATATGGGTGCTGTTAAATAAAAATAGACATTTTGGAATCTTTTTCAGTTGCAATTCAGGGTCTGGACATCTGAAATCATATTCAAATGTTATTTATTTCCATGCTCTGTGTGTGTGATATTGTAGCTAGTGATATGAATGAATTCAGTCTGTTACTGACTTTAAATCTGGGAGCTTCCATGTGGACCGAGAGAGGAGGGAGTGGGGAGGGAGGGAGGAAATAGAGGATAGAGAGAGTTGGAGAGCAACACAGAGGAGACAAGGAGGGAGGAGGGTGAAAAGTAACTGACGGAGAGAGAGAGAGACAAAAAGAGAGAGATAGAGATGGAGTGAGCAGCTCTGAGCTTCACTGAGAAGCAGAGATCGGAAGGGAAGATGCAAGACAAAATATTAAGAAAGAGGGGGCAGAATGAGATACAAATAAAGATCGGATTGATTTCCCCACATTGACTAAAAAAAAAATAAAACACCAATTTGGAAACCAAAGGCTGCAGACTAAGAACAACACCACAAATGACAGAGGCAAGAAAGTCGATACTTTGGATGCAATTTCGGGTTGTTTTTGGTTTTTGAAGGAAACAAGGCATTGAACTTGGCTTGAGAATATTGTGATGGACATTTGTCAGATGGGATGGCAATATTCAAAGCCTGAGCAACATGGGAACCTGATGCCTCTCCCTCCCTCCACATCCCTTCCTGCTCTCTTCTTCTGGAACATACTGCATGGCCCTCAACATCTGTTCTTCCTTTCACTTGATCTTCATTCCTTTTTTTTATTTTTTTTTTGGCATCCTTTCAAAAGGGATCTTTTTGAGATACCCTAAGCAAACAGACCTTCAGCTGTCTTCTAGTCGAAGGAGAACCAGTGTTCGCATCATAAACAACTTCTAGTTTCTTGTTGCAATACAGTGGACATATAAGTTACTTCAGCTTTATCTCTGTTACTTGTGCTGGAAGAGACAGTAGAAGAGGAAGACAGAGAGAGCGAGACAGCAGAGACAGACTCTGAAAGAGCCAGGGGTTATTTTGGTAAGATGTTAACACTTGAAGGAGCCCAAGAAAAAGATGAGGACAATATTTTATAAGACTTTAACAGTGTAACCAAGAAAAAGGCAAAGACATTATCTGTGAGACTCTAACAGCTGAACCATGAAATAGACAAGGACAATATATGTGAGAATCCAACAGTTCAAACAAAAAATACATAAGGACAAACTTTTTTTTAACAAGTCAACCAAAAAACAGACAAGGACAATATCTGTGAGACTTCAGTAGTTCAGCCCAGAATTGAAACCTGGATTTTGTTGTTTTAGATGTGGAATGCACAGTCCAATATAATCAAAACAAGCTGGGCAACATCACCAAGGGAACCATGAAGAGCAAAATCATTGGGAAAGGATAGCGGGACCTTAAAAATCACTTGGAGCTGTTGCAGTGAAAGATTAATGAACACAGTCATGTTACTTGTCCTGTCCCTCTTTGCAGCAAAATAATGCAACTGTAAACGAGCTTCATCGCACAGCACAGGCAACAAGCTCACCCGCATTGTACAAAAACATTTGAATGCTAACTGTATTTTTAAGTTTCTAGACAACATTTTTAAGGTTCACACTGTAGGAACCGAAGCTAGGCGGTTAAAGAGCAGTCTAAGGAAGCTTCTAAATGGTGAGGGATTATTTAGGAACCAGAGGGAGGTGGAAAGGGTGAGAGACCTGGACTAGGCAGACGAAAAGGTGCAGGGGAAGAGGACCAGAGCCGTTTGGGGCTTCAAGGAGTTCTCTCATGTTCTGGAGGCATGGATGCAACATCGGAATAAAAATCAGGACGGGAAGTTTCTGCTTTCCCACTGTTACAATGTGTGGTGAGTATGTGTTAATGAGTTTCGCAATGAGATGCATTATTTACAATTTATGAGTTGGACTATTCTTCTTTTTGTGGAAAAAAAAATCCACCCTACTGTTTCATCTATAAATAATGTGTCTTTTTTTTTTTTTATCCCCTTTTCTCCCAATTTGGAATGCCCAATTCCCACTACTTGGTAGGTCCTCGTGGTGGTGCGGTTACTCACCTCAAACCGGGTGGCGGAGGACAAGTCTCAGTTGCCTCCACTTCTGAGACAGTCAATCCGTACATCTTATCATGTGGCTCGCTGTGTATGACATCGCGGAGACTCACAGCACTGGAGGCACATGCTATATTCTGCGATCCACACACAGCTTACCACGTGCCCATTCAGAGCGAGAACCACTAATCGCGACCACGGGGAGGTTACCCCATGTGACTCTACCCTCCCTAGCAACCGGGCCAATTTGGTTGCTTAGGAGACCTGGCTGGAGTCACTCAGCACACCCTGGATTCAAACTCGCGACTCCAGGGGTGGTAGTCAGTGTAAATACTCGCTGAGCTACCCAGGCCCCAAATAATGTGTCTTTTAAGTTTTTATTCTGGGCTTAGATGGTGGTTTCTAGTTCTCAATGAATTATATTACTCTTTCCAAACATCAGTTATAACTTTAGCCCTGTGGGGTAAAGGGTTGTACTGTGGTCACTGAATGTCAGTGATTGATTTAGTAGGAATTCTCAGTCGGATCATTACATCAGTTTCCATAGATAGAATGTAACACAGATGTGAATGTTTCTTTTGAAATAGCATGGTTTAAACACTTAAACATGGTTTACAGTTGTGTTCATTTGTTGTTTAGCCTCCTATTCCACTTCTGATTGTGGTTGCAATAATGGGCGCTAAATGTGCTCCTTGAAACAACCACACCGTCTTTTTCCAGAGCAGCCTGTATTTCTCCTGAGGTTACCTGTAGCTTTTTCTTTGTATCCCAAACAATTCTTCTGGCAGTTGTGGCTGAAATCTTTCTTGGTCTACCTAACCTTGGCTTGGTATCAAGAGATCCCCGAATTTTCCACTTCTTATTAGGTGATTGAACAGTACTGACTGGCATTTCAAGGCTTTGGATATCTTTTTATATCCTTTTCCATCTTTATAAAGTTCCATTACCTTGTTACGCAGGTCTTTTGACAGTTCTTTTCTGCTCCCCATGGCTCAGTATCTAGCCTGCTCAGTGCATCCACGTGAGAGCTAACAAACTCATTGACTATTTATACACAGACACTAATTGCTATTTAAAAAGCCACAGGTGTGGGAAATTAACCTTTAATTGCCATTTAAACCTGTGTGTGTCACCTTGTGTGTCTGTAACAAGGCCAAACATTCAAGAATATGTAAACTTTTTATCAGGGCCATTTGGGTGATTTCTTTTATCATTATGATTTGAAAAGGAGCCAAACAACTATGTGATAATAAATGGCTTCTTATGATCACTATCCTTAAATAAAAGACAGTTTCTTTGCATGATCAGTTATATTTTCAAAATCAATGCCAAAATTTCACAATTTCTGCCAGGGTATGCAAACTTTTGAGCATAACTGTACTTCTAAATGTCTGAGTTTTTTTTTTTTTTTTTTTTTTTTTTGATAAGTTACAGAGGCTCTGATGCATTATTTCATATACTGTACTGTGATTTGGTCTTTTGGGCCCCTGCCCAGAACCATGGTGCCATTTTAAGAATTTGATTAAATCTTCCCCTTTCCTGCACTCTATTCATAAGAAAATATATCCTTCTATAAGACAAAGAATTATTACATTCATATTAGCTTAATGGAGTCATTGTAATATAACTGAACGTGTCATCATTCGACTTCATTTAGTCCTGATTTTTGGTTTGACATAACATAAGACAGTTTTTCTCCTTTAATAGATTAGAATAAGTGCTGGAGGATAGGGTCTCTACTTTAAAAAGTGGTAACATGCAATTATTACTTTTAGGAGCTACTTCTACCTCATATAACCTTTAAAAACCTAATGTAACCTAATCAGGTAGATTCACACATGTGAAATATATTTTTTTACTTGAATATAACCTGTTTATCATAAAAGCACAACATTGTTAATGCAGGGGTCTTCAACAGGGGGTTCAAGATACTATTGGGATCCATTGTGGTACTGCTGGGGGTTCACTATGTAAACTATATACAATATTAAGTTAACTTTAACCAAAGCTAAAGAATCTAAATTTCAGCTTAATGTTTTATTGTCCCTCCAACATTAAAATGTATTAAAAGTTCACCCCCCCCCCCCCAAACAAAAATTCTGTTATCATTTACTCACCCTCATGTTGTTACAAACCCATGTTTTATTTTATTTTATTTATTTATTAAGTCGATCACACCTAGATTCTTTATTTTAGTTGCATGAGCAGTGGAATTTCTAAATATGACGGTGCCCATCATATACTACTCGATTTGCTGTGAAATCTGTCAAATCCGACTGCAGACAAGCGGCAACTAGCGCCGACTAGCATTGACTGAGTGTAATCCAGCCTTAACATACTGCCTTAGGCCTCGTTTGTGTTCCACAGAAGAATAGTCCTTATTCACACTAGCGCAGACAAAACATTGATAAAATATCTGTCCAAGAATATTCAGTATAGAAAGAACTCCAGACAACATGAATTCTGGAAAATCAGATGTGATCTAGGAGCTTTATACAGATTTATACCATTCGTGCCATCGAAGAGATGGTAAGTCTATCCTTCACAGCCTTGTTGTCATTTCCATTAAAAATCAAAGATGGCGCTAGCGTGAATAAGATCTACAGTATATCATACAGGATTGAAACGACATTTTCATTTTTGGGTGAACCAACCTTTTAAGTAAAATTAAAACATTATGTAATGTGTGTGACACTGTTCATCAATAATAATTACTTTATTGATGTTGCGAATGTATGCATCATAAAGTATGAGAATACACAAACATGGTATATAAACATGCTATTATGGACCAGGTTTAAAAAGCAACACTCTTTATATATATATATATATATATATATATATATATATATATATATATATATATACAATATGTAACATGGGGTCCTTGCTTCGTCTCCCTATCCACCAAGGTGTCCTTGGAAAAAGTTATAGCTACCTGTTTTAGTCATTAAAAAGATGTCTACCGTAGTAGGAATCAAAACACTGCTGAAACACCCAGAGGCATCCCTGTGGTCATTCAATTGGGGAAATTGCATTAGCATATCTCTGTAACCCATACCTGCCAATACTCCCGATTTTACCGGGTTTCTCCACCCCACCTCCCGCTGTACTCCCGATTTACAATTTCTCCAGATAAACTTTGTTTTTTATCACATCTACACTTTGCATATGGGATCGTCTCGTATTTAAGTACGAAATGATGTGCCTCATATAGAATCAATACGGGATGCGATTTGTCCCGTAAGCTGGTCAGATGGCGTCACGGTGAAATCGTTCCAGATCACTAATTTAACACTGATATAAGTTAGACATTTTTCATACGCTGGGTAAGGGGTTCATCGTTGTGCTGAAACGTGCTAATACTGTGGAGGGTGCGGTAAGGGACCGTCTGAAAAGTCCACACATTGTGCTTAAACTGTAGTTTTTTTTGTTTTTTTAAATATAAATGTTCAGTAAGATGTACAAAATTACCCAGATCCAGCAATGTATGATTACTATTACTGAGTCATAAATACAAGTATAGGTGAAGGAAAAAAAATAAATAATAAAAAAAGTAAATAACAAAAACATAAAAATATACTGTATATAAACTAACACAGATCACAGATGTATACACTCTGTACATAAAATAAAGATAAATTCGAAGAAATAAAAATAAAAAAAATTATATTTTTAATAAGTCATTGGTTAGGAAAGTTCTCAGCATATAAGAAAGTATATACACATTTTATTATTAATAACTCAAAAAGCATATATTGCTAAAACTGTGAAGGATGTGGTAAGGGACCATCTGGATACATGGTCAATTCCTTGGTATTATTCATCTTCAATGTAGTATTACTGACCAGTACTGCCGCTCCTTATACGCATATTACACGGTCTGCGTATTGCACCTACTCCTTACGAGGGCACCATCTTACCCTAGGGGGGCACCAGAAACTCCATCGGCTGCCTATCTCTCTATTTTACACAATCCGATGTTGGTAGGTATGCGATTGCTAGTAAATGGTTTTTGGATACCTAGAGGCCTCCATAGATCTTACCCTACATGTGGCCATACATTTAGCTATAAAATGAAACATGACAGAAAAATATTTTAAAATGAGTTGTAATAAATTGTGGAGGGGGTGAATCCAAATCTTCTGCTCAAGTCTTTATTCACTCTACCATAGCAGCATGAATCATCAACTCTGTGTGTGGGTGTATTGGCGAGAAAGGGACAGAGAGAAAGTCACAGTGTCTGTTTGTGTACACATACGTGTTTGTGATGCATGTAGGTTGGGAGTATAGTCACATTAGTGAATGTGTCTGTCATAACACTAACATTAACATGTATTTTCAGTTCCTTTTTGGCAAATCAGGAAGGCTGTTCTCTTGCTAAAAGGGAGAAAAGTTTAGAAACCAAGGCACCCTTGTTGTGTCATGTTATTCAGAATGTGTTGTTCATGGGGACTCTTCTTCGGACACTCTTATTGTGAAATTCTTTCACTTTCTGTGTGCCTGAAGGTCTTCTGCATGGACTCACTTCAGTGACCCATAGTAATCTTGTCATTTCCTCTGTTACACAATCACCCAAAACTATGTGGGCTTCTCATTCATCTCCCATTCTGTTATTTGTCATTTCTACCACCACTCTCCATCATTACCTTCTTTCTTCCACTCATCAAACCATGTCTTCCTTGCAAATCTTCTCTTAATTTTGCATGTAAATTAAAAGATTATATATATATATATATATATATATATATATATATATATATATATATATATATATATATATATATATATATATATTTTTTTTTTTTTTTTTTTTTTTAATAATAATAATAATAATAATAATATTAATAATAAAAGTAAATTATGGCAGAATTTTCAATTTTGGGTGAACTACTCCTTTTAAGATCCATCTTGTGTCATCCGATTACAAGTGGTAAGCAAAGACAGATTGTGTTTTCACCCGGTACTAACATGCATCTCAATTGCATGTCCTGTGACCACTTGGATGGGATTCCAATCTCATCTCTGATTACATACATCACTGTTACTGCTGATGTTTATAAAGCGCAAAAAAAGTTAAAAATATAGTTCCAAATTTAATCTCACAGCATATGTGATTTAATCTCGCAGCACATATTATTTTAGTCAATCTCCTCTAGTAATTGAACTTTGGATGTACAACTTAACTTTAAAATGGGGGTTTATTCTGACAGCTGTTTAAATAATAATAATAAAAAAAATGACGATCGATGGGGCCGTATTGTATTAAAAAAAAGAATAATGATAAATTTAGCAAAATGAAGCACAGTAGAATGAAAAAAACGGCAATGAAATACGGTTGAGGCTAAGGTCAAAAGACAACACAGAGTATTAGCTTACCCATATGCTTCAGCATACATCACCTTAATACATGCTTATATCATTCACAGCATTTTATGCACTCAAGCACTTGCTCAAATCACTCAAAGCATTTTATGCATTTAACACATGCTTAAACACTCACAATATGTTATGCATTTAACACATGCTTAAATCACTCAAAGCATTTTATGCATTCTTATCCAGGCTTTAACCTTTTCGCACATGAGTTTCTCCTGTACTGACGGACCCCCCAGCGTGAGTTCTTTAATGTGCACTGTAATAAAATAAATAAATTAAAAATCTTACCTTATACTTCACAACAGATGCACTGAAGGTCAGATTATATATTATCAAACATATAATGTGCCGTTTAGATGTTTATAATGACTGCTTATTATTGATAAGATGTGATCATGAATGCGCTTGCCAGCTATGCGTGCCGTCATATTGTTTACGTGGGATTCTGAGTTAGCTTCTAGAAGCATAGAAGGTTCAAAAAGCCCAGCCCTTCCACTTTCCAAGCACCGGAAGTGGTTAGGAGTGATGGACAGAATGGGAGAAGGCTCAAGTGGACTGACTAGTTTGTATATTCTTTGTTTGACATCAGAAAGCATGGCCGCATTGCTGCATCAAAACAGTGCGCTCCGACAGTAAAGGCTTTAAACTTTTATTTAGTGATTGTTTGAATGTTTGTAATATATACAAATAAAGATACAGTATTGTGATGTTGAAAAGACTTTTTAAGCAGCTGGCTCATTATTATAACCACTTCAGTCACTCTTCTGCTGGTAAACAGCCGCTTCAGTAACCCCTTTTGCTGGTAAACAGCAGCAGGAATGCAGATCACACCGGTTTGACCGTACACGTCTGAGCCCAGCCTAGTGTAATCACACCAATTTGATCGTACATGCAAAATGGTTAAGGACATGTACAACAGTTTAAAACAATATAATTCTCATATTTTAACATATAACACATATGGAACTATGTATTTGGAAAACACTCTGGGCTATAAATCATTAAATAATATATGATTAATACATTTACATACCCAGTTCTTGTACGTGTGCAAAAACGTGGTCAAACTCCACACATGCAATCCATATGCATCCTTCAAAAATAACCCATAACAAACTCTCAGTTTCAACATATGACTCTTGTGAACACATATTTAATGCAAATTAACAACAATTTGTGTAGAATTTTATATTTACCCAAATAATAATCAGCTGATGAACAAAACCAGATCTCTTGCCCAACGTATGCTCTCACGTTCTAACCACCACACGTATGTAACACAGCGGGCATCGCAAAACTCTTAAAGGGGCCACATCCAATTTATGACTAGAGTTAAATTACAGGCAATTTCTCCACTTGGTTACATTTGCAATATGCAGAGATCAAAAGACCAGAGAAAGCAGATGTGATGAACATAGACTAAAAAGTCAGAAATGAAAGAGTTAGTGCCAGGGGTGTGACTAGGCCATGGATATTGGGCTATAGCCCCAAATGTTTTTCCTATAGCCCCGGATCTAATTTTCTTTCTGTTTTTTGTTAGTTTTTTGCTGCTCTGGGTCTTTTTTTATTATTGTTGTTTTCAGTTTCAACGCTTCGATTCAACAAATGACTTGAAAGAAATTAAATCTTAATTTTGTTTAAAAAAAAAAATACATGACTGACAGGACTACGACTAGTCTAGTTTGCAGGCGGCGTGAAGGCGAAGCATGGCCGGACAGCTCAAGTTCAGCTCAGGACTCAGGAGGTAATTAAAGTCAAGAGCAGAAATTCGAGGGATATGATCTAAATATGAAAAAAGTTAAATGAATACCAGTCGTATCACACTCATATATAGTTTATCATTTGTTTCTGTGTAATTGTTTTTTGTTTTGTTTTTTGTGGCGGGAGAGGAAAGGCATATTTATGGTGGGATTGAAAGGTTTTTCTAATAAAATAAGAACATAATGATCACATTTAACAACATTAAGCACTAAATATTTTACATATTTAAGATATTTAGCTAAGCAAGGTGGAATATAAAGTGTCCAAGAGGTGAAACAACTAAAAGAGGCAGTTCGGTAACGTTCCGGAAAATGCAGCGGTGTTGATCCAAGCCAGAGCGGCGGACCGTTGATCCCGTTTCCGATCACCCTGGTCCACTGTATAACAGAGTCAATGCCTTTAGCCAGCTGCTTCCTTTTATAATATGTTAAAATGAGTTGTTCATTCTTTTTTTTTCCCAGGCAGATATTAGACAGTTTTTTACATCACGGCAGCAGGGAGTCTCAGTGAGAACAGGATCCGATACATTCAAAGGACGATGGCATCAAGAAATGGTAGGCAGGTGCAGGCACCGCATGAACAGAACTAAATGCACACCTTAAGGAAAATGTGTTGTTTACTAATCTCACAGTGTATGATTACAGAAAAAAAATAAATAAATAAAATTATTGAGCATTGATGAAGCAACACAATTTGAGGGGGGGAAATTATAAAAGTGGTTTGTTTTAATTAAAAACCATATAAATATAAAGGCGGCAAGGGGGGCCTTTTCACCCCATATTCGGGGTAAAAGGCCCACCAGCATGAGGCACAAAGTCCACTGTCTGCAGATAAAGCACTGCAGATATATCTACATATACTCACATATACTTAGCAAATCTCAATTGGCTGACCGTTTACATAAATGTCACGACATATATCGTCATATCACCCAGCCCAAAGACTGCTCAATGTAAATTAAGACAGTATAATATTTAGACATCATCACATCATGACTTCCTGTAAAGCTGCTTTGAAACGATGTGTATTGTGAAAAATGCTATACAATAATTAATTAAAATAAAAATAAAAATCTAAAAATACATAAATACATAAATTAAATGACACAAAATGTCAAAGATTATGATAGCTTCTTACACTGATTTTAGTAGATACAATTATAATTTAATATGGTTTTACATAAGTATTAACAATAAATATGATACTTTGACAGAAACTATGGTGTCAATGTAAATATGCTGAATATCTCTAAGATGGACACCATTATCTAAACTTAATAAATGATACTGACCTTTTTAACTGATCTAACTATAATATTTAGTATATACTGTATTTATTTTGAATCTGAAGTGTTATATAATTCATATAGGGCTAAAAACAAAAACTACATAAATCTACAAAGCTACATAAATCTACAACACTTTTAAAAACATTAAATATTAGATCAAATTTTTGTGTGACCTACCTTTACCAGGCATTTTGAAATACATTATTATTATTATTATTATTGGATAATTAATAATGGTTAAATGTCCTAAGAATGATACTCTTTTCAGGTTTAAACAAAATCACTCAATAATGGTGAAAGTGTGTTTGAATTCTATATTCAGGGCTCCCCCGAGTTGAGACCAACCTGATTTGTCGAGACAAAGGTATTTAGGGATATCTGCTAGGTGTAGACCTGAAATGTCCCCAGCTCGTCTCAACATGCTGGTCAGAGGGAGTAGACCAGCACGGTGACTTTGAAGGAAGACAGAACTGGGCCATAGATGGTCCATTAGGGAGGAGGCTCAGCTATTCTGGTTCTTTCAGCTTAAGAGATCTCCATGCCAGACTAATGGTGTAGTTGAGACTCTTGAGGAAAATGAACATAAAAATCACTCAAATCTGACATGCAAAAATTAAAGCTGAAGTATGTCATTTCTGCACGAACAAGCACTTTTAAGCCTGCTGGTAAAAGAACTTATATGGGATCAAAATCTCCTCAAAAGTATTGCGGTCACAGATCCAAAAATAATAAGTGTGAATCAAAATAATAAGCGTGAATCAAAAAATAAAAAAAATAAAAATAAAATAAAAATAAAAAATGCAGATAAAAAAATAAGAGCAAAAATAAATATTAAGCGCAGATCAAAATAATTAGTGCAGATCAAAAAATAAGTATGAATCAAAAATATATAAACATTTAAAATATGCTGCAAAAAGCAAAACAAAAAAACAACAGAAAAATTAAAGCAAAGTCATCAGACTTGCAAACAAAATCATGTTTTCCTTGGTTTTCCAAAACTTGTGAGTATAAGTTTCATATAAATCAGGGGGCGTTTTGCATCCCTATTGGTCCACTAGTTCTTGATCGACTGCTCCTCCTCTAGACAATCATTCGAAGAGGGGAGGTGACGTCACTGCAGTGCGACTCTGATGGCTGCTACTTAATATTATATTATTTGTGGTTGATAGATAAGCTGCTTGTGTCTGTTTTGAGTATATTCTGCCAGCTCTAGGAAACAATGTGTTGTCCGAGTAGGCCATTATCATAACCCATTAACACATTTATCGAGTCAGCTGAATTTAGTTAGCAGTGACTTTAGTTTAGGCATTATTTAAGACTTCGTTGTTTGTAGGTTATTGGCTGCATATCTAAAAATAATAATAATAATAATAAATAAAAGTAATATAACCAAGGAAAACATGATTTGTTTGCAATTCTGATGACTTTGCTTTAATTGTTCTTTTTTTTTTCTTTTTTGCATCATATTCTAAATGTATTTATATATTTTTGATTCATGCTTGTTAATTTTTTATCTGCACTAATTATTTTGAGCTGCGCTTATTATTTTGATCAGCGCTTTTTATTTATTTTTGCACAAATTATTTTTTTATCTGTACTTATTATTTTTTGATTCACGCTTATTAGTTTGATTCATGCTTATTATTTTTGGATCCGTAACGGCAATACTTTTGACAGGATTTTGATCCCATAGAACTAAACTCACACAAATTTTCTGAAGAGTTTGAGGGAGGAACTCAAGAAAAATGGATTACACTTGCTAATAGCTGCATTTATTTTAATGTGCTGTCTGCAAAATTTTAGGAATTAAGCAAATCTATAACTGAGCAAGCAAAATGAGTGCTAAATGCAATTTGCACAATGCAAATCCTGATCTTGCTAGTCAGTTCTGAGTGCTAGTTTGTGGAAAAATGACGTAGACTACTATGATCTGGCAAACTTTACTGCCGTGGTCATTAATTTTTTTTACAAGCATTTCTGTTTTAAATACTTTCTGTGAGTGGTAATAATGCATTATTAATTTTACCTGGCAAGTAGCGCTGAGTTTTGTGAATAAGACTAATTTACATTGATGAGGTGGTGTGTTTGTGCTGAAGAATATAACAATGACTTAAAGGGATGGTTCATCCAAAAATAAAAATTATCTCGTCATTTACTCACCCTCGTACCATCTCAGATGTGTATGACTTACTATCTTCTGCTGAACACAAACGAAGATTTTTAGAAGAATATCTCAGCTCTGTTGGTCCATTCAACACAATTAATGATGTCCAGAACTTTTAAGCTCCAAAAAGCACAAAGGCAGCATAAAAATAATTCATATAACTCCAGTGGTTAAATGCATGTCTTCAGATGCAATATGATAGGTGTGGGTGAGAAACAGATCAATATTTAAATCCTTTTTTACTATAAATCTCTACTTTCAAACAGCCCTCCTATGCTCATTCATGAGAGGACTGAGGTTTTCATTAAGCTGCCTTTGTGTGATTTTTGGAGCTAAAAAGTTCTGGCCACCATTCACTTGAACTGAATGTATCAACAGAGCTGAGACATTTTTCTAAAAATCTTAATTTGTGTTCAGCAGAAGAAAAAAAGTCATACACATTTGGGATGGCATAAAGGTGAGTAATTTAAATTTTAGGGTGAACTATTTCTGTAATTCAAACATTCACATTGCAGCGCTAATTCAGTGCATTTTGCACTTGTTTAAATTGGATCATGTGTGCTTAGTGGTTAAGACGCAGGCATTTGCGCTGATACAGTGCACAGAAGTGGCCTCACATTTTTGTGAATTCACCCTATCAAAGTCGTATTGTTTTCCAAAGAGTTTGAGAGTTGTGACTGGGCATTTCTCATTCTCCTCTTTCTGTGACCTTATCTTCATGCTAAGCTATTTTTACTGACATTGGCCAGGACTGAAAGGAACTGTGGGCCCAGACACACATCTGGGAGAATGAGAATGAGGGCATTCTTCCAATGAAGCTCAATTCTATTAATTACTTTGATTGATTTATGTGCCAATTAGTGACTCCCAAAATGTGGCACCACTTCAGATGTACTTCCTGATTAATTGTGACATGGAGTGGTCTCAATGCTCTTTGTTCACAATAGATAGAGACATTTTTATACAGTCATTTAGGGCTCATGGACTCATTAGAGCGTTCATTTTAAAAATCTCATCTGTGGGAGAACATTTAACTCGCTTTCAGCGAGTGGACTGTGATATATTATTAGGGATCACATTGAAACTTTATTAGGACACATAATCAGTTTCTTGTACCTTACTCTCTCTCTCTCTCTCTCTCTCTCTCTCTCACACACACACACACACACACACACACACAGACAGAGAGAGAGAGATACAGATACACTCTTTTTCTTTCATGTCATCCATTTTTTTATGTCTCCTCTTTTCATTTTTTCCTTATTTTTTTTATACACACCCCTACATACACATGGAGGCTTTCATCAGAAATGTGGTGTCAGAGCTGCTGTGGCTGGTAGCTTATTTCACACAGGTCAAGGTGAGCCATTAAATATTTGGCCACTCCATCACGACTCTAAAGAGAGAGTGAAAGACCAGGCAGATGACAGATACGCACCTCTGCACCAGCTATACAGTAATTACAGCCACAGAAACCCATCAAAGAACACTTTGAACTGTGCTTGTTTGTGGGCCGGTTTTGTACAAGTGTCAAACATCAGTTACCTAATTGTTTTGCTCTCAAGTCAGTGGAAACACAGTTCTGAGTGCGTTTTGCAGTTCCCCCAGACGAGCACCAGCTCTGGTACAAGAACAAGTGCCAATTTGGTGGAAAAAGGGTAACAGATACCTGAGGGTAGGCCTGTCACAATTATCAAATAATCATCTGATCGCAGTTATTTGATC
The DNA here is from genome assembly GCF_019703515.2 of Myxocyprinus asiaticus. NCBI lineage: Eukaryota > Metazoa > Chordata > Actinopteri > Cypriniformes > Catostomidae > Myxocyprinus > Myxocyprinus asiaticus. Next base: position 34,877,117 of record NC_059369.1, read on the forward strand.
TAACCAATGTTATATGAGATAACAGCGATTGTTGTGCACATTAAATTCCAATTACATTTTAATGCCCTAATAAGGGAATTTTAAGCGAATATATAAATGCCATCAACGGCACGCAACGCGGATGTCAACCAGGGGTGCGTTTCCCAAACAACGACATAACCCACTGCTTAACCATTATAGTATCATGCATTGTTGGAGAAATTAATTAGCTAGTCACAACTGTTTCCCGAAACTATAGTAACTATGTTGCACATCCATCATTCGAACCATGTTGGTTCAACAACACACTGCTGCCGTTAATTATGTAACACAGGGGGTGGAGTAGTAACTTCTGTGAATATTAAATTATAAAAGCTCATTTACACATACACCAGAGAGACGTTTAATGCGAGAAAGCTGCTTAAGACACAAAATCGCCATGCACTGTGTAATACAACAGATGCATTGCACAGCAATATTGTGTTTCCCTCTACATCAGACTTCGGAGTTCCTCTGACGCACATGAGCACAAATGCACATTTTCTGTTCTATTCAGAAGAGATCATCCCTATGCCTTATTCTCTTCAAAGTATTTAAAATCCACTGTGAGAGCAGTGGAGGGCTGAAAGATGTGGGGCTCCATAATAACAGTAATTTGGAATTCACATTTTAAGCCATTTAGACTGAAAATCAAGTTTGAAGCTACTGCATCTGTTATGATTGTTCTCCCTTTGAAGTGCCCTTCAGAGGCTGATTTATCCCATTTGGGATGCAGCCAAAAACGGCATTTGTGCATTGGACACATAAGCCGTGTTCTCCAACAGAAACCGATTGTGTTAAAGCGCTTTCTCTTAACAGCCTTTAAGGGCCTAAATGGCTGCATTTGCATGATGTTTCAGAACACAGCTTTCTATAAAACCCTGAATAAGTCTTCTGTTTTTTTAAATGCATGTAAACGTGATCAACGTCTTGACAGAATGAAAGATATTTATGGAATAAAAGATATAGAACCCTCAGCTAAGTGAAATGATAAGGACCTATGTATCATGTTTATTCTCAGATAAGGTCTAAATTTAACCACATTAAACATACACACAGGTGCTTTGAGATCCCTTATAATATTCATATTGCAGTGTAGGCTCTTGTAATGTGGGTATGTCTAAAAGGCTATCACTAATGCATGCTTTGTGGACTGAACTGAATATGTACCACTGGACTACTCTATTCAATATTCATTCTGAATTCAAACAGGACCCTGGCCTGGTTTCTCACCCTCCCCTGATTGCAGACTGATGCTTCCTACAAGTGTTTAGTTTTCAGATATGACTTTGTTTGCTTCTCCATTGTGTATGTATATACTGTAAGTGGTGATCAAATCTTTAAAAAAAAATGCTTCCAAGGTGAAAAAAAAATCACTGCTGATTTGTTTTATTTCATTTAGGGCAATTCTCGGAGTAGATTAAAGACTTTTTATTGATGGTTATGACAATGGAGTAAGTCTGGTCTTGGCGGACTAGGTCTGCGTTACGCACACTGCTGCTGCTGCTGCTGTTGCTGCTTGACGTAAGTCAATATACTGCTGACATTGGCATGGAAACATGCTGCTGCTGAGACAGAGGAGATATGCTGCTGCTACAGTATATGAAGAAAAAGCCCCCAGGAAAGCAGATCTAGCCTGATAGTGCTTGGGAGGTGAAGGGTGAACGCCATCGGTACAGCGCTGCTGTTACCAGTTACTGGTGTATTGCATGGTGTAAGTACCAGTTTTTGCATGTTTTAGCAAGAGGGTGTAAGCTTGCACTGAACAGAGTTTGCTAACTGAACTTAACTGTAATTTTTTCAATCTCTCACAGTTTCAGGACCTTGTACACAGTAAAAAAAAAAAATAATATGCAATTGTTACAATAAAAATCTATTTCTCCCTTTTATTTTGTTGGTATAAAAATAATCTTAAGTAATCAGGATAACTTTGATTTAGGACATTTTCACACCTGGCTCGCTTGGAGCATTTGTTTTGGAACCTGGTGCATTTTCTCACTTAGTTTGATTAGTTTGGGAAGATATAAACATAGTAATCTTACTCAGATCTGCACCATAACAATCAGTCTAAGACTACCTGGACAAGGTAGTCTCAGTCCCACTGCAAACAAACTCTATAGCTGACCCAACGGACCAACGTACCAAACAATATCCCTATAAAAGCCATGAGCATATGTAATGGATCTGCGGAGAAGAAATCTGTAGATCAGCACGTCACTGTTATTCATATTAAATATGATTGCACATTTAAAATAGGAGTTTAGTAATTCCTGAGGTAATTTTAGTACGATTGCTTCTCTCTTTTGGAGAGCAGCAGAATAGACACAGGTAGAACGGCATTAGCAACTTAAAGTATAAATAAAATAAAAAACTTCTATACACTCTTCACTCTTTCTGCTGCTTGTATGTGCATGTGTGGAAGAGGCAGCGATGTGAATGTGAGAACAGGCACTTTTAAATGCTGAGTGACGGATAAAGCTTATTTGTAGCGCAGCCTTTGACTGGAACGGTTGACCAAAATTTTGAAAAAGTAAAAAAGCCCCTGTTTCAGAGCAAATTAAATGAGCTAAAGGTCTGAAAATGACCTTAGATAAAGAAAAAAACAATTTAGATGTTACCACATCAAGCACAATTGTTTGGTTACCTGAGAATTTTTTTTTTTTTTACTGCGTATTCATTTACAGAGGTCATAAAATATTTAGGTCAGGACAAAGTTTGATGATAGATAGACAGACATGCATGCCGACCGACTGATTGATAGATTGATTGATTTAGATTTTGGCTTTACGTTAGCTCAGTTAGCAATTCAATTGGTACAGTTGATATAAAACATCTTGAATACATACAGCCTTCCAAGATCAAAAACTTTTGGACATGCAATCCATTGTTGTTACACCAAAATAATTCACAAAACAGTTTATTACGCTAACACAAATATCAGTATAGAATACAGCACCAACTCAGAATCAAAGATGAGGGGTGCTATGTGGCAAGAAGCATAATTAAACTTAGAATTAGAATCTACTCCATTCTGGCTTCAAGCAATAGTGTTGTTTTTTTCTTGTACCAGTGTTGAATTAATTTAAATAGGTCCTTAGTACAATGGATAGAACAATATGGTTGAGTCACTGAGTTCATCAGATGATGCTTATTTTTCTGACAGTGGTTTTAGGCTGCTAGGGTTGCATAGTCTGAGTCAAACCATCCTGTTAGCTTTCATTCCTCCATTCCACCCCCACCTTTTTATTCTATCTCTCTGTTTTATCTATTTATTTATTTAATGTTTGTTTGTTTCATTCTGACTCAACACAGCACATGGGTTTACTCCAGTCTTCACATGGCTCACTGCACTGACATACAGGCGCCTCACATGTTGTTGGGCTGTAAACATGCTTCTCAAGTGAGTATTGTAGTATGCAGAGCTAAGAGGGAGAGAGAAAAAAAGACCTCTGTGGCACGGTAGGTGGGCAGGATGCATTTGAAGTTATAATTAGTGGGGAAAGCATCTCTACAACTATTGCTAATACTTAAGATTTGGACAACTTCTCTAACTTGTCCCGCTCCGTTTGTGCTACAAACATGAATGATATCTCAAATAATAGTGACCTGGGGGAGGGCTCATTTGATTTGGGCCAGTAAGCAACAACCAAGAACACACCAGCAACCACCTAGAAATGACCCAGAACATCCTAGTATCTGCAAAGTCCTGCCCTGGCAAACACCCACTAAACCATTGTTGTGGAAGAAAGTCATACTGTACAGGTTTAGAATAACATGAAGAGGAGTGAATGATCAATTTTTATTTTGGCGGAACAATCCCTTTAAAGATTCATCATCTGTTTACTGTGGACAGTGGTTAAACTGGAATTTTGGATGTGGGGAGCCCTAAAATCACATGGTGATTCTGGCATTGTAGGCAAGAATATGACATAATGAACTTGAAAGGTATTTTGAGCAAATACACATGATTTTTTATTATTATAAGAAGGTGCCGGAAGGCCGCTCTGCACCATTCCAACCCAGTTTAACCCCTGGTGGTGGATTGTATTACAGAACTGTCCAATTGCATCATTTCACAATTTGTTTTTGCACCCTTCTCTAAATCTTCTCTGATTTGAGAATATCCAAAACTGTTGTCTCTCTCTTTCGTTCTGTTTCTTTTTCTCCGCCTAATTTCTAGCAGACATTTGGCTGTTGCGCAGGGTTGTTGAATATCCCTCTGAGCCTTGCAAGGCGTTCGGGCCATGTGCAAGTGCCTCTCTATCTGGGCCTAGATCAAGGATGTGCCGCTTGTATTTCCCCCAATTGGGTTGGAAATAATCACGTTTCACTGCTGAATGGCTAAACCACAGCAGAGTGAAGAGAGGGTGACAGCCTTGTCTCATAGGCTCTTGTGGGTCCTTATGCTGCTGCAACAGCTGCTTGCCTCTGTGCTGTTTACCCCCAGCCATCTTCTGTGACGAAAAAGCAGTCAACAAACACCTAAGAAGATGTACAGCCATCTTTAGTTGGCATATTTTCTGGAAACCCCTCAAAGCTTGGGCATCTGTTCTGTTTATGTCCAACTGATAAGCCATTTAATCACATGGTGTCCATGAGTAGGCTGAACACGTATTGTAAAACACTCACTTTGACATGTGGATTACGTCAGATTAGAAGGGAGAGCAGATTCATGAAACTAGACAGAAATGACAACCCAGAGATTTATAACATGCCCTTCAGTTGTTCTTTGGCTAATTGTAATGTGCTTCATATAATTTAATTTACTTGTTAGATTTCTCAGCTCGTAAATCAAACACTAGGACTTATGTATGCGTAAATCTCAAAGAATGTCATGACTGTTTAACATCTTATAAAGGCACAATTTTATGCGTTTTGGAGCTTACATTTTATTGGCCTTTATGTGAATGTTTTACACCTTTTTTGTGATAATTGCTCAATAGACCTTATTCACAGCAGTGCTATCTTTGCTTTTTAATGGGAATGACAACGAGGCTGTGAGGGATAAATGTACAGTCTCTTCAATGGTCTGTAGTGTAATTTAAAGTGTTTTTTTTTTTTTTATCGTGCCCTGCTGACAAAACATTTGAAAAAATATATTTCCAATAACATTCAGTTATAAAAAAAATCTACATGACAACATGAGTTGTAAAAAAACATATGCGATCTTGGAGCTTTATACAGCTATTTTCCAAGAGATAAGTTTATCACAACCTCGTTTTCATTCATGTCAAAAATCAAAGATGATGCTGCTGTGAATAAGGTCTTTACAGGAATTGGATTCCAACTTTTTGGGCTGATATTTTCAATTTTATGCAAATTTGAACAAACCCCTAAACCTAAGTATTAAACTGCATAACTTGTCCTACACGTTTGTGCTACAAACATGAATGGCACCTCGAATCATGCACTATGTTTCCAGAAGGGTGTGCTATTACTTTTCCAAATGAACAGATTTGCGATTTTCATCTCTTGTACAATAACACGGGCAAAAAATTATTTGGACTTACGTTGATGGATGGGCCTGAGCCATAGGGACAAGAATATCATAAAGACTTAAGGGTGTTCTCTTTTAACACTCTCCAGTCTCAACTACCTTGCAACTAGGGTTGTCATGATACCATGATCATATCTTACGATACTATACCAGCTAAAATATCACAATACCAAGTAGTATCATGATACCACACGATAGTGTGTTCATTCTTAACACACTTTGTCATAGAAAAGGTGGTTCTTAGAAACTAGCCATTCCACTTGCTGCTCTGGAAGTGGTGAAAATAAGTGATGGATGAACTGGGAGAAGGGTCAAATGGACTAACTTGTTACCTAATACATTTTTAGTTTGATGTAAAAAAACAAAAAAACAAAAAAACTTTCAAAACACTCAATGCAATGGCATTAAACTTTTATTACATTATTTCTGTGATTATTTTAATGTTGGTAACATAAAAATAAAGATATTGTGGCATTGAAAAGACGTTGTTTTGACCAGCTGTTTCATTATTACAACCGCTTCAGCCCCTCTCTTCTGGTGAAAAGCAGCGCAAATGCAGATTACACACACACCGGTTTGATCGCACACCTCGTCGAAGCTTTAGTATCACGATACTACCGTAGCACCGGTATACTGTGCAACCCTACTTGCAACCACCCAGAACACCCTAGTAACCTCAACGTGCTAAGAAATGGTACGTTCAAATCGACCAAAAGTGCCCTGTGAAAACACTGTGAAGTTTTCAGCCGTCTTAAGTGAGATTCCAAACTGAAGGTAAATGTTCAGTTGGAAGGGCACAGCAAATGATCTGTGTTTGATGACGTTGCAGTATATTCCAAATAAACAAAATCTGTCAAGTGAAGTGAACTTCAAGAGATATCCAGTGCTCAGTGAGTAGGAAGCAATGAACACTGCATGGGGACCCTGCAAATCGGAATGCAGCTAACCACTCATAACACTTTTACAAGCATAGCCACAGCATGGGAACCACCCACAGGCAAACACCCTTGCACTGCAATGACTTTTCTTCAGATAATCTAAAAATCTTAAATTATTTTAGTATGTTTTACATGTCTTTGTTTACTTCAATCAGTGCTCTCTCTCTCTCTCTCTCTCTCTCTCTCTCTCTCTCTCTATAGCAGTCGTAGCACCCCCTGATGGTGGGGATCAGTGATATTAAACATGCTCCCCCATGGCCATCATCACAGGTGCCGGGCCATCGTGGAGGAGCCAGAGAACGATCGTGAGGAGAGGATTCTGGCAATACTAGGGATTATTGGCACCGTGCTCAACCTACTGGTAGTCATCTTCGTCTACATCTATACCACTTTTTAAGATCCTAAATTACAAGACTTCCTGATGCACTGAAGGAGTGGCAATAATACAGAGAAAATCAGATGTGCAAAAAGACTGGAATCACTTTTATTTTCCAAAAAAAAAAAAAAAAAAAAAAAAACATCAAACAGTGCCTGGCCTATTCAACCCATCTAGAAAATGCAACCAGTAATTTAAAAACTCAGACCTTCTATGTTCAGTTTAGTACAAAAGGTAACACCGTTATAAATAATTTGTTTATCATCATTACATTTTGAAGTATTTATCTGTTCATTTTGTATAGTCTTGAACATAATTGCATGTTCTCTGATTTCGTATGAGTATTATATGCTATTTCAGATGTGTGTGAATTTCACTTACAGCTGACCTGTAATGTGGCCACAGCCCAGTTCTGGGTCCAGAACGAAGCAACATAAGGTTCCAGATGTAAAGGCACTGAAATCAGCTTTGGAGCATGCAGAGAAAATAGAGAGAAATTTATTTGGATTTATTTATTATTGCTTTATTCCGAATTCTAAAAGCACAACAGAGCAGAATGCAACAATAGATACAGTCAGCAAGGAGCCCCTGTCCACTCATGGGGGAAAGCAAAGTGCTGTTACCATAGTTACTCATACACTCCTATGAGGAATACAGGGAGAAATATCCGATAGATTTGGCTATTTTAACAATGACAAACATTACGAAAAGCTGTTATCTAGTTTTTTTGCACTTCAAACAATGCCAAAAAAACAGAAACTGATTTTTTATTGCCCGCTAACTGACAGAAATATATGCCCAAAAAAAGAGCACTGCGGCTGCGAGCTGTTGAGCCATAAAGTAGTTTCTTGGCAGCGCCAGGCCACCCCAAGACAGAAGTCACGTTAATATTTTGTCATTCAATTGGTATCTTAAAACATTTTTATTTATACCTTTTAATATGATTGATGATTAATGAAATTACTGTACAGGTAATATAGCTCAAATTTCACAACAACTTTTATCAGAAACCCCATTTACTAAACACTTCACCAAACAGACCTTACCGAGAAATACATCCTCTTAGAAATGGTTGATTGATTAAAGCATGAAAAACAATAAGCAGAGCTGAACTTCGATCATATCAAGTTTTCTCATGTATCTTGTCTTGTTTTCTACTCATCATTATCTCTCTGCTGGAGCTGGAGTGTTGTGATGATATGATAATCAATTAAGTCTTGAATCCGCTCAGATGTTTCCCAATACATTAAAGCACGTGTCCAGCATATGGTCGACTGCAGCCACAGTGCTCTTCCTTAGGCTTCTATTTCTGTCAGCTGGCGGGCAATAAAAAAATCACTTTTGAGTTTTTTGGCATTGTTTGTGGAGCAAAAAACAACAGCTTTTTGTCAGATTTTTCGTTGTTAAAATAGCCAAATTTGTTGGATATTTCTCCCCTTTTTCCTTATAGGAATGTATGAGTAACTATGGTAACAAGGCTTCGCTTACGCTAAGCCACACCTCCGGATATGACGCGTTGCCGACTGTATCTTTGGTGACTTGTTCTCAGCCAAAGAAAAAGTGGGAATGTTTACTTTAAAAGTTAAGGCACATTGACAATTGGTGGACTCTTTTGTTGCTGTCACACTCATAATGAGTATGATCTCAATGTACATGTTTTACTCAGTGTGCTTTTATTTGCAACTAACAAACTTTAAACTGAGGAAATATAGTGCTGTAATAGTTTTGTAAAAAAAAAAAAAAATTGGTTTGACATTCTGTAAAGGATGAGAGGTGTCAGCTGGAATTATATGAAATAAGACAGAGTTACAAACATGCTTTTATAACATCATAATGAATATTTTAGACTGTTTAAAATTGGATCCTAGCCTCTGCAAAGTTTTGAAAGTAAAGATAACAGTTTAAGAATATGTAGCCAGTGTTTGTAATAAGTATGTGTTGATTTCATTGACTGTATTTCAATAATCCAACATCCCATATCTTATTTATGTACTGTGTTTTTTATTATTTTAAAAGTAATGTGTATAAACACTTTCTCAATTTCCATTATAATATACAGAGACAACTGCAAGTGATTGATTCCTTTGAAAAGTGTAAACACTGTGGCTCTGTGCTCCATTTGTTTGAGCATCCCAAGGAGTTCTGGAAACTTCTTTGAATACAATCATTATTTTTGCAACTTTGTTTGTTGATGATAGTGGTACAGAAATTAAACACGTCACCCTTATGTTGAATTTTCAAACATAGCTGCTTAAATCTTAAGATGATGGCAGTATAATCATATAAAGGGAATCCGCTTGGAATTGAAGCAGTTGGCAAAAGTGATCGGTTTTTATTCTCTGAGTTAAGCACCCTGATATATTTTGTTCTGTGGCACCACAGCAGAAGTAAATGAAATACTGTATCCCCAACATCATGTCTGAAGGTCTAAAAAAGAGATTTCCCTCTCTCCCATTTGTTCATTCGGCTCAGATGATGACGAAGATAGACGTCAGTAAAGGAAGTGGTAGAGGAGAGCGAGTGAGCAGGCACCACCGAGAGCTGGAATGCCTGCTGCAAACATAAAGCCATCTGCTGTCCTCACGGACAGTTGCATTTCCCAACACACACTATTTGATTGTAGAAGTTACCGTTTTCAGATACGTATTATTCTATTATGTTGTGTGTAACATTATTATATATTATATTATACCAGTAATGGTATTATTTTATGATGTGTAAAAAAAGGGTTATTTTAAATGCATTGTTCTTCACCCAAACATTCTGTTATTATTGACTCACCTCATGTAATTTTACATGAGACTTTCTTTCTTCTGTGAAACTCAAAATGAGACATTTTAAATGATGTGCTCTCCGATTGTTCGCATGCAATTACAACTGAATAAAGATGGGCACTTTCCAGTTTAAAAAGGGTGTAAAAGCTAATTCCATTAGATATTCCAAAATCATATTATATTACATTTAAATAATGCATATTCTTCTGGTTTTATTTAACACACTAAATTGTCGTGGTTTGAATTCAGTTTGAATTGAATTACTGGCTTATTCATAAAGGTTAAGATCACAAAACACTTCTGTTTCACTATCAGCAATAGTTTTGGGGTATTACTGAATTCAAACTGTGAATGTATGAGGATTGGAACAGGACAGTCTCGTATTCTCATAGCCCCTTATCTTTCAGAGCTGTGTAAGATTGTCAGCCAGAGACCAAAATCTTTAAAATATAAAGGCACTTGTAAATATTTCAGCAGGGGAACTGTCATTTTGAGACAGACTGTTTGATTTGCCCTTTTCCTGAACATCCAAGAAAACATGACTGTAGTTAGAAACAGCTTCATTCTGTAAAACAGTGGATCCATGGGATGCAAAAAAACTTGTGTTTATTGGTCTAAACTGAGCATCTTGCCACTATATCAACCCAAACACTCCTGGCACAGTCTAGGAGAGATCATTCCTTGGCACTACTTGTCGTTACACAACCAGGTACAGAAGGGTCGTGCTTACAGCACTCTTTGCAAAAACTGTAAATTATTGACACTGTCTCTCTGTTCTCTTCTTCTTTTAAAGTGCACCTATTATGGTTTTTAAACGTGCCTAATTTTGTTTTAAAGGTCTCATACAATAGATTTACATGCATCCAAGGTCAAAAAACACTTTAATTTGCTCATAATTTAAATTTCTGCATTACCCTTTTTTTCCCAGTGTCAAAAATGACTCCTTCAATGATCCGTTCTAAAGAATTCATCCTAAACTCCTCCTTTCAGAGAGCCTACTCTGCTCTGATTGGTCAGATGTCCCAGTCTGTTGTGATTGGTCTGTCGGAAAGTAAACGCCCACTACTATATCCGAGTTTCAGCTCCGTCTGAAAAATGTCTGTTTTACCTTACCAATTTGAGCACGAGTCCGATAGTGATACATCGGAAGATCAACCCAAACCACCATCGCAAGCACGACGAGAACAGGACATTTCTCAGTGGTAAGTTTGTATGTAGTTTGACAATAATGTGTTAACCGGTTAGCAGAGGCTAACAGGCTAACAGCCTGCACTGGCTGTACATGTAAACAGACCAGAGGCGGGTTTTTTGTTACCAAATTACGTAGGTTAGTACAGGAAGTAAGTCTGGAATTACTAACGACTCGTTTCAGGTGGTCAGAATCGATTCTTTCATTTGGGTGTCAATAAATCCATATTTTGTGCACTTTGATTTTTGAAACTTTGCAGACTTTTTTACATTTACAAACAGCTATATAACACACTACAAGGTAATATTTGAAAAACCATAATAGGTGCTCTTTAACAGATTTGTATGTATGCATACATATATACCTGTACAATATCCACTTCCTTCCACATAAGAGCTCTATGTTTTGAATATACAAGAGTCACAAGCTTTTCTCTTCACATAATACATCAATCAAGAGTGAATACTTTATACTAACTTATGGTAAAAGCACATCAGAACAGAGCCTTGGCTTAACAATGACAATGTACTATTATCATGGTAACATTTTACAGTAAGTTTATGTATTTTAAATACTGTTCACCATGCTTTCGTTGTTTACTCCAATCATTTTCACTTCACTTTAGTGTATGCCTAAAACACTATAAAATACTTACCATTCATTTTATTGTTTCGGCCATGAACAACTTATTTATTAAATCAGCTAAATCACTGATTTATTGACTCACTCAGATGTCAACATGGACAGGTTGCATGACTTGCCCGCATCAACAAAAAGGCATTTTCATTTTTATATAATAATCAGTTTTCCTCTGTTTGTCTCTCTCTTTAACACTGAGGCTGTCTGCCTATAACATTCTGCCTAACATCTCCATTTATGTTCTTGAAAGAAAGTCAAAGGGGTTTCAAACAACAAAAGTGTGAGTAAATTATGACAGAATTTTCATTTTTGAGTGAAGTATACTTTTTAACTTATTCCTATGTGAAAACCCTACATAACACATGGGCAATCAAATCAGTCACACATGTATAGAAGCACATGCATCATGCACTGCCTGAAGGCCTTTTCCTTTCTTACTGAACCAAGAAGTTCCCTGAAGCTAAATGCGACAGCAGGCTGATTCCTTTGTGACTGAGCTATGAAAAGCACATTCAGAAAAGAGGAGGAGGGAGAATAAACAAACATTCATTTACATCAGAATTCAGGAGACATTTTGTATGAGTGTGCAGACACATGGTAAAATGCAGGGTTAGGTATAAATAATTGCTTCATTTTGTTTTATTTTTATATCAGATCTTTGGGTTAACTACACTATCTGCTGGTTATGCTCTTCAGAGCGGATGCATGCATAGACGATTTGGAGCATTTTGCAGCTACATTTGATATGGATCACTCGATAGTTTGACTGTGCTGCCTGAACGGGTGTTTACATTCTCACATTAGCATGTTGCGCAAAGCAAAAATAAATACAGAACTACATAGGGAAATATATTAATGATTAAAGAAATATAGAATTAAAAATCAACTCTCAATGTAGCATTTTCTTCAACTTTTTTTTGCATTTCCCAGCCATTTGTTTGTTTAATATTGTATTATTTTTGCATTTATGGGTGCATTTATTTATGTATTTATTTAATTATTTGTATATCTCCTCATACATGTAATTATTTATATATTTATTTATGCATGAATATGTGTATTTATTTATTTACTTACTTATTTGTGTATTTATTATTTTTGCAGGTTTCGTCCTCTATATTACTTGCACCTAAATGATCTGGACAAAAAATGTAATTGCAATTACTTTGAAAAATTTTATGATTGTGATTTAAAATGCGGTATGATTATTATGATTATTTTTGGAACCCAACATTTTTTGGAGAGAGAATAATAATAAAAATTATTATTATTATTATTATTATTATTATTATTATAAAACAATACCATATTTATGTAATAATTTCTTAACTTGCATGTGGCATTGCTTTGTCCGGTTAAACCCTTAAGTCTTTATTTTGGAGGAAACTTTTATTTTGATGGAACACTGAAGGAAGACTTTTTGTTTGTTGTTGAGTTGACAATGGCCTTTTAAAGCAGAGAAATGCTCACAACCACTCTTTTCTCCAAAAAAAGCTGGTGTTATGAGGTTACTTTAGATTTGGGTAGTACTTTTAGCATCCAAGCATATTCGGAATTATTAAATGTGCAATAAGTGAATCTAGAGAGCTGTAAATATAATGTACTTAGCTCATTAGCCTCACGCCTATAAAGAACAGAGCTGTGAACATAGAGTAATGCACTGCGGTATTTTCGCGGTCCATTTAAAGCTTTCGCGCAAGCGTAACCGAACCAGCTCGCGCTAATGATCTGCTCTGCACTCTGGCGCACACGCGCAACAACTGGGCTTCCCTCGATATTGCCTGCGCAGATCTCAAGACCCATTTCAGTTACAGTGAAACTTTTCTAGTTTAAAGTGTTACGGAGGAAGTCAAGTCAAACCTCTCAGACAGTAGGCAGCCCCGACATGCCAAACAGCACTGAGGAGGAAAAGAACAACTATAAAAGAGCTATGCGCTAAAAAAGAAAATTCACTACACATCATCACCTTTACAAAATTGTTTCATGATTTTACCTGAGTCAAAGTAACTGTTATATTTTCACAAAATGTTAATAGTTTCATATGAAATAATCTATTGGTAAAATCTATTAGACCTCATTTTTATTTCAACATTGGCAATTGTAGTTAAAGTTTCAAAATGTGTTTCGGCTAGTACTTTTTTCATAAATACTATAATTTATTATTATTATTACTATTAAACTAGTTTCATTGACCTAACCATGGTAATGAGGAGCCTTTCCTCCTGTGTAATATGTATGTTCTGTTTGAATTATGTTTTAAATTAGGAAACAAATGGGATAATAATGGGCTCATATAAATAAATCTGATCTTCAATTTTTAAAAGGGGGGAGAGAAAACTTTCTCTAGCTTTTGTTGTTGACCTCATCAACAAAAATAATGTCATCTGATGCATGCCTTTATTCTTGAAAATCATGAACAAGCTATGGAAGATAAAAGGAAATGTGACCCAGGATACATTATATACAGGTTTCATTTTTACTATGGTGGGTCACCACTTGATTTCCATTGTAAAATCTGGGTCCCAAAGCAAAACCAGTTGAGAACCACTGATATACACTTTATAGAGCAACCGTCTAGCAAATGCACAAGCAACCACTGTGCTGTACACCACTGGAACTATAGCAACAATCTAGTTTCCTAGAAACTACCCAGAAACCCTAGCAACGACAACAGTCATTTAAGCAATGACTTAGTAAATTCTGAAAAAGTTCTCAGGCGAACTTCAAGATTGTGCCAGTGAGTTTTGACAGACAAGCACTACACATACATTTTCTCCAGAATGTGTAAAACTCATTTTCTCAATGAGATAATGCAGTTACATAATACAGCATAATGTAGCAGCAACATCATTTGTTATCACTAAGCCACACTGGTGTTGCACTACTACATTAATATCTACATAGTGCAACGGTCAAATATTGCATATATAAATAAGTTATCTCTGACATCTGACGTCTATCTAAAGTATGAGCTGTGCTTCCTCTCCCTGTCTTTATCTCTGTAATTGGCATCATAAGCACATTTTTTTAGCCTAAGGCTAGTGTGCTTAGAGAGCTGCATACCAATGAACTACCCCTGAAGAGCAGAGAGCTCACAGTCAGCTCTCATTACAGCAGCTGATGTAGGAGATAGACACACAGAGGGAGAGAACAATTTTAAAAACTGTCGTGTGTGTTAGAGATAGGATATTAGTCCATCATAATTTCTAAAAGGAATAGGTCACCCAAAAATGGAAAAACATAGCGCTGACTAGAGACCCAGAAAACTCCAAAAGCATCCATCTGATGCATAAGTACCTTGACCAACAATTTTAAAAAGCATTGCAGAGGGAAGCAAGCCAAAAATAGGGTTATACTGAATAATATGGAAATAAAACAAACAAAATTTTGACTTTTAAAGCCTTTTTGTTTTGTCTGAATGCTTATCTGTTTCCGCAATATCCTGTATGTATATGGTGTAATGTATTTGAATTCTCTGAATTTGAATATTCATTATATATTATTTTGTATTTAGACTTATTTTAATGATCATATAATTTGGGGGCATTTCTGTGTACATATTGATATGCAATACATTTGATCAGTTAATCAGCACATCATGTAATTAATTGAATTAAAAATGTTAATTGATCGGCAGCTCTTATTTTAATCTAATTTTATATTTAAATCACTAATCACAAATCAAGTACACGTTTGTTTGGATGGATGTATTTGTAATTTACCATTAGTAGCAGCATTTAAGTCTTTGTTATCTCACTGGCCTTGTCTTCTTCTCTGCTGACCCCTACATAATACTGACCTCAGACCTCTAATTATATCCCAAGTCCTCATTAGAAAAGTGTCCAGGTAAGTGCAAAGTGGCCACAATTCTGTAATTGCCCATTATAACGTTTCAAACCATTTTGAAACCTCATTCCCTCTCTAACCCACACTCTCTGAGGCCTTATGTAATTACGTTTGTGTCAGTCTTTATCAGAGGAAAGCCTCTGATGTTAATGCACAGCCTGGTCTACAGGGTTTATGCTTTCTACACTGAAAGCAAGCATTAACTTCACCTTCAGAAGTCACAGCACACTTCCCAAAAGATCTACGGTAGCATGTGGCATTCGGAGAGATCTTGTTTTGCGCTCTTAGATGTTATTTTATTCTCTAGTTCTTTAGAAAACCATCTATGTGTTGATGCTTTCAAGAAACCAGAAAGAAATACACTGATTTGATAAATCTATATAATAATGTAACATCAACAGTTTTTACAGTAATCAGCAAAGAACCATTTAGCTAACCTTGAGAACCTTATACAGAAAAAAGGTTTACATTTTAACCTTATACATTTTCTTTGCTGAATTGAAGAACCCTTATTTTTTTACAGTAAGAGTGTACACTGCAAAAAATGGTAGTAACCTAAAATGTGCTTAGTGTGGTACCATCATAATTTAATGGTTTTATTCAAGTAAAAAATGTTATTTAACATCACTGAATCAACCTGAATACATTGGGTTACACTAAAAACAATGCTCAGGGTTAGGTCATGTAGAAATATCTCTTTAAGTGAACAATTGCTGTTTTCCACTTTTTACAGTATAGATTCCTGTTCTGTGAAGTGAAACGCACTCTGATTGTTAGTGCCATCTAGTGAATATGATGCAACATCACAAAGTGTCTCAAAAGAAGTGTGTTTGCACACAGAAAATATAGGTGATGCATGGTAAATCCATAAGTAAATATCAGTATATCTATATACACACACACACACCGATCAGCCACAACATTAAAACCACCTGCCTAATATCGTGTACGTCTCCCTCGTGCTGCCAAAACAGCTCTGACCCGTCGAGACCACAAGACCTCTGAAGGTGTCCTGTGGTATCTGGCACCAAGACGTTAGCAGCAGATCCTTTAGGTCCTGTAAGTTGTAAGGTGGGGGCTCCATGGATTGGACTTGTTGGTCTGGCACATCCCATAGATGCTCAGTCAGATTGAGAACTGGGGAATTTGGAGGTTAAGTCAACACCAACACCTATGAGCTCTTTGTCATGTTGATCAAACCACTCCTGAACAATTTTTGCAGTGTGGCAGGGTGCATTATCCTGCTGAAATAGGTCACTACCATTAGGGAATATTGTTGCCATGAAGGGGTGTACGTGGTCTGCAACAATCTTTAGGTAGTTGGTAGGTGTCAAAGTAACATCCACATGAATGCCAGGACCCAAGGTTTCCCAGCAGAACATTGAGCATCACACTGCCTCCACCTGCCTGTCTTCTTCCCATAGTGCATCCTGCTGCCATCTCTTCACCAGGTAAATGACGCACACGCACCCGGCCATCCACATGATCTAAAAGAAAATGAGATTCATCAGATCAGGCCACCTTCTTCCATTGCTCCATGGTCCAGTTGTAATGAGATAATAAATGTTGTCCACTCCACCTGTCAGTGGTTTTATTGTTGTGGCTGATCAGTGTGTGTGTGTGTGTGTGTGTGTGTGTGTGTGTGTGTGTGTGTGTGTATAATATATATATATATATATTATTTATTTATTTATTATGATTTTGGAAGAATTGTTATTTTGACTTTGCACAATATTTCCACAAACTACCAAACTTTAAGATAAATTAAAATAAATAAATAAATAACTGATAAACATTATGATTTTACAGTACATTAGCATTGGTAATTGTGCATCTCATATAACACGGATCTTTATTATCATTTATTCATATATATATATATATATATATATATATATATATATATATATATATATATATATATACCTTGCCATTTTATGGGCTATTTTATCTTTAAAAACAAAACAAAGGCACACACAAAAAAAGCCAGAAAAATACAATAAAATGAAATAAAAAAGGGAGGCGAGTGATTTATATAAATAAAATAAAGATAATTAAAAAGGTAGAAATAAAACAGTGGTTGTATTTACTCTTACCACAAATGTTTCTTAGCGTATATGCTAATTATGGCCGCACGCTCATCCAGTATGAGCTTTGATTGGCTGTCTCCAGGTTGCAAGACAGAACTTTTTCTGATTGGCTCAAAATTTTTCACTCACCTCTTTCATTCATGTCACTCAGTCCTCGCGGTCCCGAATCAACAGCAGCGCGTGTGTACACAGTCAAAATCAGAGCTGAGATGTCGGAGAGGACACCGTTACAATGAATGACGGCCATCTGCATTGACGGATCACTCTGCAGTAGGATTTTTATCTTATTGCCATTGCAAAACCACTTGGACAACTTATCGATTTTAATTCACTTCGATCGGAATAAGGATGTCAGAGCTACGGAGGTTGTCATTTTGCAAGTCCGGAAGTCTGTTAATAACCATTCTTGCATTCGCGGTCGTAAACTCATCATCAGTCAGTGATCAGATGTCCTCTCATCGGCCCCATCACACCTCTCATGATCACAGTCATCCTGTTCAACTCATGAGCCAATCACAGAGACATCAGACCAACTCATCACGGATACAGATAGATTTAAAAGGGTAAGAGTGTTATTTGAAGTCATCTCAAAAGTCAATTTTGAATTTAGTTAAGCTATTGTACACTAAAAAGTGCACTTGTTACCCTAAAGAGCTATTTCTACCTGATCTAACCCCTGAAATGAATTTTGTTGTCATAACCTAATATATTAAGGTAGATTCGGTGATGATACATAATATTAATGAACTGATTCAAACCAGTTAATTTAGATGTTACCACATGAAGCACATTTTTAAGGTTAACATATTTGTTGTGTACGATTAAAGTGATTTGAGTACTTCTGTTTAGTTAATGTGATATATTTGTGGTTAAACTATTGAATATATATTAATCAGTGATCTTGAAAAAGTGTTACTATACTGGCACTAAAAATGCCTCTTTATTTTTTAAATGGAATAAAATAATCCTCTTGGGCTTATTTTCCTAAAGGAACATGCAGGATCTATAATGGAATTCCTATTGTTTATAGGCTCTGTGAGATTTTTATTTTGACTTCACTTTAACAACACAACAGTACTAAATAGCCCATCATTCAAAACTCAGATATTTCTCTAGACTTGCACAGGAAGTGTTGATCCTTCAAGCCATGAAAGGAATTCCTGATTATCCTGAAAAGTCAAAGGCATATTGGCTGGTGTTTTAAAGCCATTACACAGCAGGAAATTACTTGTGCTGCTTTTTATATTCATTTTGAGGCAGCTAAGATGCCATTGAACCATTGCAAGAGTTCATCAGGGGTGCACCACCGCTCTTCCATAACAATCCCACCTCCTCTGAACTTAATTGTGCTTTCAGGTCAACCAAGGACATTGACTGTGGTCAAACATGTCTGTCTTGGGGCAATGGGGTTTGGCAGTAGGGGGAATATGGTAGCATTTTCACAACCCTTGAATGGAGGAGGAGGGTGTTGTAGAGTAATGCTAACAAGCCAAATGCAGGTTCAACAGTTTAGAGCACAGAAGGCAAACCTCAGAAACTGGCGTCATAGCTCATCAAAGGAGCCTTTCACACCTCTGAAATTTCAAAGGGACACAAAGGCATGATTATTTCATCCTTGATGGTGATGCCAAGCAAGTGGGAGCTTTGTGATAATCCAGCCGTTAACCCACATATTTGACCTCAAGGACTGCCGTTGAAGTTTTATTGAAATCTCTCCATGGCCCTCATTTAAGAGGTGATGGAAAAAAAGATTCAGGGCCAAGAAGAAAACCATAAACCCTTTTCATCTTTGTTGTATTGCACACAAATTGATGCAAACTTATTTTTAATTCAAGAAAGGCTCATTTAGAATCTTTATTTTACTGTCTCTGCACCAATAATGTGTTGGAGTTGTGCTTATTGCTCCATGGCTTTGGATGCAAAAAATACTGCCTCCTTTCTTTGCATTCTGCTCACACAGAGAGAACTGAAAGGTCTGTCTGTAGGCAGACAGAATGAGATACATGTTGGTGCAAATGCAGCTGGTAAAGATCAGATGTTTTATCCTTTAGTTGATACCCAAAAGCCAACGTAATTGTCCTTAACATTTTTTTGTGCACTTTATATAAAAACAGCTGTATCATCTAACCTGCTTAAAGTGAAAATATTATCATGTTGTTCCTTGCCCTTATGACCTTTTTTCTTCTGTGGAACACAAAAGATGTTAGGCAGAATGTTGGTCTCAATCACCATTCACTTTAATTTAGGCATTTGACGGTATCAAATTTTCACATCACGATAATGGATGAAGCTTTTATCACGGTATACGGTATTATCACGGTGTTACATTACATTACAGTATTACATTACAAATGATAAACTTTATTGTTTTTCTCTTAATAAAGTGTTTACATACTTTTTCAATACCAAACTGGTCTATTAAAATGAACAGATAACAAAGAACTTTGAAAAGAACCCTGAATATTTAAAAAACTGTCATCAACACCATAGATACATAGCCAAAAAATAACATTATATACACACACACACACACACACACACACACACACTGTATATATTATATTATATATGGCCATGGGGCCACTGATCATTACAGATCAGTACATACCTTGTCTTGTTGAGGCTAATTTTAAAGTAAGGCTAGACTAATTTGATTGAGCCAGCCAGCTACTAGCCTACAACAATAATATGCTTGTTTTTTTTTTTTCTGGATAACAAGCCAGTTGCTAATATATAGCTAGGCGCAAGCTACAAATTTAATAACCGCAAGTTCACTCACACTATATGACAACCTATGATTGCTTGGCATTCCAACTTGAACTTAATATTGAAATCATCATTGTGCCACATTGCCACTGACAACTACAGGACCTAGTGTTAGCTGATTTCAACTGTATTTTAGTTGTTACTAAAAGACGCAAACGTTACTGTGTAGCTAGCAGAGTTTTAGCTAACTATTATTCGGCCACAGCAAGTTACACATTATCTGCAAATGGCAAGAACTGTTCACTTTCTTTGTCGTCTTAGTTGTCACTCAGCTAGTTGTCTCTTAGAGTGTTGTCTCTCGGTTTTCAAAAACTGTTTAGAAAAATGAGCAGAACTGTAACAACTTACCTGTCTCGCAGATGAGTGAACATGTTGGAGGTGTTCCCGTGTTTCGCTGCCACTTTTCTGCCACATGTTTTACACAAAGGGAAACCATCTTCGACCAACAATCCCTCTGCATTTTTATGGAACCCAAAACACTTCCACACTTCTGACTTAACCCTTTTAGTTGGCTGCATTCCTCCTTCAGCCATGTTTAAAGTCCACGTTGGTTTTGTTTACATCAGAGTGTAACATCTGAGGTTGTTACCCATCCTACCAACCACCAGAGGGAGCCCTCTCCCGAATACTGATCATCACCCATTTCTTCATTGCTCATTTCCTGTTTACCATATGTATATATAGCCATCCAGTTCCATTGTTCATTGCGAAGTATTGCCAGTTTACCCTGCCTTGCTGAGCGTTTTCCATTGCCACTGTTTATTGATTCATGTTATGACCATTGCCTGTTTTTCTGGATTTACAGCTTTTTGGATAACCCTTAGTTTTGTTTTGCCTGGTTGGACTGTCTGTTTGGTTTATTGAATTTATCTGCATGCTTTTCGACTACATCTCTCTGCTTGCTGTTTTGGATAGTTTGCTTGTGTCTCTTTTAATAAACTTCCTGCACATGGATCTTAACACCGTCTCCATGGCCAGTTTGTTACACAGAGTGAACATGTGTCATTTATGCCACATACATGCAGTGTTGTGACTCTTGATTTGTCGATTGTTGGGGGGACTACTGAGGATCAGAAAAATCTAAACAATTTGGCTGAAAGGATATCTAGAATTATTTACGGTATTTTGAAGTGCCCTCGAAAACAATATCATTCATGTTAAATAGTGCTGCAACTAACGATTATTTTAATAATCGACTAATATAACGATTATTAGAACGATTATTCGACAATTTAGGTGAATGATATTCTCTGAAAGCAAGTCTAAAAGCAAGTAAATATCTTAATATCCTATGTTGCTTCTCAGGAAAATGCGTCTTGTTTTAAGAATTTTTTGATATTTTAAAATATTGAAATATTTTAGATTATATTCAACATTCTCAAATAACAAATTTTTCTTCTGCAGTATAGCTCCTAAAGTATTGTAAATGTATGTTGTTTTAAAGGAGTTTTATATATTTATATTGGAAAAAAAGCCAAAACAACAACAAATCAAAAACGTATTTTGTTGCACTATATTATGGGCGAAGACTATCCTCTCTTTTGTTCACTTTGATCCATCTTTAACTCACAAAAGAAAACCTCTCTGTTCTTAATAGAGCTGCCTATCACTGATTTTCTTCATGATAAAATACACACCGCAACACAAATATTATGATTCAATACGTCGTGACCGATTTTCTTCATGATAAGATACACACCGCAACACGTACATATTTTTATTCATTATCGTGAGCCGTTTATGTTTATTCCCAACAAGGGACAACCGTCCCCGCGCCAGAGTGTGTATCAGACGGGTGGAGTTTCAATCTCTGCCCCTTAGAGCGGGTCACTTCACGTGACTCGTAGAAGAGGTGCTGACCACACAGAGAAAAACCAGTTTCGGAGTTTGTACTTATTGACATGATCTGCTTCCTTATTTGAACTTTAATAAAGGATGCATTAAAGATATAACGCCGAGGTGTTTCCTTTAAAGACGCTCTGACATGCAAGTTTTGCTTAAGCGGAACGGCAGCTCCGGCTCCGTTTTATTTCACAACGAGAGTGCTTCTGTGTGCACTTATTTTGTATTTTTGTATAATTCCTCATACTTTGTGATCTATATCACCTTAAACTGTCTGGAATGTTTGGGGTGTGTCTGTGAGCTGTGTGTTCTTCCTCTCCTCAATCAGGCGCAAGCTGGTAGGTGCTCCTCTCACGCATCATCATTAGAGTTTATTGTGATCTCATGTTAAGTTAAACAAGATCAAACGACTATTTGACAATGGAAATTTTTGTCGACAATTTCTTGATAACGTCGACTAATCGTTTCAGCACTAATGTTGAATATACCGTGATATAACCTATTACCAAATACTTTCACATGTAGGGTTGCAACGGTATGAGATTTTCATGGTATGATAACCATCTCAGAAAATATCATGGTTTCACGGTATCACGGTATACAGTATTACACAATTATTATTATCAGTTACAGTGACCCTTAAAGGAGTGAAAACAGAAGTTTTTTTTTTTTTGAACAAACACTTTATTATAATTGAAACTTGAAACCATTTTTTTTAATTGATGTGTAAAAAAAGTCTCCCTTTTGAAAATAAAATAAATAGAATAAATAAGAAAGCTAACAGAATTATAATAATAAACCGAATTATAAACATAAAAAATAAAAAAAATTGCATGTAACTATAACATGTTATATAACTAAAGCATGTTAGTTTACATGTTAGCATAGCGTGTTAAATGAACTACTAAATGAAAAATAACATCAGCTGTGTGAGCTTTAAAGTAATGTCCTATGATTATTAATAATATATACTGTAGGTGCACGACAGTGCAGCCAGACTGCTCCTGTCTGTACCTTTAACTCAGTGGTTCTCAACTGGTTTTGCTTTAGGAACCAGATTTACAATGGAAATCAAGTGGCGACCCACCATAGTAAAAACATAACCTGTATTTAATGTATCCTGGGTCACATTTCCTTTTATGTTGCATAGTTTTGTTCATGGTTTTCAAGTACAAGGACATGCATCAGTTGACATTATTTTCGTTGTTGACGTCAACAACAAAAGCGACAGGAAGTTTTCTCTCCCCCCTTTTAAAAATTGAAGAGCATATTTAATTATATGAGCCCATTATTATCCCGTTTGTTACCTAATTTCAAACATAATTCAAACAGAATATACATACTACACAGGAGGAAAGGCTCCTCATTACCATGGTTAGGTCAGTGTAGCTAGTCTTAAATAATAGTAATAATAATAACAAATTATAGTATTTATGAAAAAATAAATACTAGCTGAAACACATCTTGAAACTTTAACTACAACTGCCACTGTTGATATAAAATGTGGTCTTATAGATTCTACCTTTAGATTATTTAACATGAAAATATAACATTTTGTCAAAATATAACAGTTACTTTTACTCAGGTAAAATCGTGAAACAGTTTTGTAAAGGTGATGTATAATGAAAAAAAAAATTAGCACATAGCACAGTGTTGCTCTTTTCCTCCTTTGGCATGTCAGGACTGCCTACTGTTTGAGAGGTTTGACTTGACTTCCTCCGTAATGCTTTAAACTAGAAAAGTCTCACTAGAACTGAAATTGGTCACATTAATTTTGAGTTCTGCGCTCCGCAATATCGAGGGAAGCCCGGTTGTTGCACGGGCGCGACAGAGAGCGAGCAGATCGTTAGCGTGAGCTGGTTCCATTACACTTGTGCGAAAGTGCAGATGAGAAGCCTTTAGCTGATTGCGAGATTATCATTAAATCTGCCTCGGCAGTCCTAAATAGACTATTACTTGGGCGGACACCGAAATATCTTCAATGGGAGAACCATGGCATTGTTCTTTCCCTGCTGTCCAGTCCGAATAGACCTGCGCCCACCAGTTGAGAAACACTGCTTTAACTCATACACACACTCACTTATGTCAGACCCCCTCGCCTCGCTTCTCTCTGACATTTTCTCTGCTGCGTGTGTGTGTGTGGCACAAGTTGATGAGTCTGACAGGCAGACGAGGAGGAAAGGAGATGCTTTTTATTTATTTATTTTTTATGTGAGATTCTCCGTCTGGTTGCATTTTTTTTCTCAATACCGTAGATAAGCAAATGTACATGGTATGATAACCGTCAATTTCATACCGTGGTATACCGTGAAACCGGTATACCGCTGCAACCCTAGTCACATGCCTACTTTTATTGCTTCTTTTGTCCATACAACGAAACCAATATACTTATTATACATGGAAAATGTTCCTGACTGATTTAAATATCCTGTTGTGTCTGTTGTGTCAAGGTAGCCATGTGAACTGTAAAAACACAGATATCTTTGATCACTATTTTGCTTTAATGGGATGTGAGGTCACTACCCTCTCAGCTATGTAAACATCATGTCTGATTTGGAATGTATCGTTTAAGTGTCAACTCCACATTAAAACCCAAACTGGGCATTAAAGCTGACCGTAACTTTCCATTCTGTCAGTGTAGACATTTCCCTATTTGGGTCTAATAGGAGCCGAAATGAAGGGTCAAGGCTTTTATTTATGAGATCAGACAGATAGGCTGTTGGTTAAAGAGCCCAGTGTTACAGCGACATCTCAGCACTGTTTCAATTTAAGGATGCATAAAAGCATTCTAATAAAGTGGGATTCAGAAGTTCTAATTTAATACAGTTTTTTACATGTTATATTATCAGCATATCAATTTGAATTAAAAGTTTAATTGAAAATTAACATGAATTTTAGGATTTCTTAGTATTTGGTGTGTTCTCCTTTAATTACAGCTGACTCCACAATTTTGTGCAAAACCAGATAATCCATGTGATTGCAACATAATTTGAGAGTGTTCCAAAGATCTTGTGTTCTTCAAAGGAAACAAGGAAATCTGAGTTAATTGTCTTAGGGTAATTTTTGACCTGGCATTGGTAAAGAATACGATAAAAATTGGAGTTTTGGTTATTCAGGGCAAGACAGTCATACTTTAAGTCGGGGGACAAAGCAGGGAAACTTTTGGCTAGATATATAAAGCCTTTTTCTACCGTTCCCTCAGTGAAATCTGCTGGTGGTAAAATATTTACCTTGGCCATTGATATTAATAATACTTTTAAAGAATTCTATCTTGATTTCTATAGTTCCATGTCTTCATGCTAACATCATTTGGCGTTTCATCAATATCATATGGTCAGTGGTGAATGATCAGACTCTCGTCACTGCCATCTCACTTGACGCCAAAAAGGCGTTTGATATGGTAGAATGGGATTATCTTTTTAAGATTTTGGAAAAATATGGGTTTGGGAATACTTTTATTGGATGGATTAATTTACTTTATAGACACCCGGTAGCAGCAGTACAAACAAATGGATTAATTTCAGATTATTTTACTCTGGATAGGGGCACCTGGCAGGGTTTCCCTCTTTCCCCATTATTGTTCTGTCTTACCCTGGGACCATTAGCAGCCGCGATAAGAAAGGAAGATGATTTTCCAGGGGCGGTAGCGGGAGGTGTGGCACATAAGCTTTTGCTTTATGCAGATGATATTTCATTATTCGTCTCCGACCCCACTAGATCTATGCCTTGCCTCCACAGAATTATTAATTTATTTTCTAAATTCTCAAGATACAGAGACAATTGGTCTAAATCCAAAGCTTTGACAGCGTACTGCCCAGCGACGGCTTTTCAGCCAGGCATCTTCCAGTGGCCCAAACAGGGCATTAAGTATTTGGCCATTTTATTCCCAGAAAATTTGTGTGATTTAGTTAGAGTTAATTTTGACCCCTTAATAAAAAGGTTTTCAAGCGATGTGGGCAGGTGGGCTTCATTACATTTATCTATGATTGGGAAGGTTAATGTTATTAAAATTAATTGTATTTAATTTAACTACCTGCCAGAATCTCTCCCTGTAGATGTCCCCCTCTCTTATTTCAAGCAATTTGATAGCATAGCAAAGTCCTTCATTTGGAATGGTAAGCCTCCTAGATTACATTTCAATAAGTTACATAGTTGACAAAGGTCCCCATTCTGCTAGTCAGAGTGGATTGTGAGGGAGGTTAATACACTCTGTGACCTATATGAGAGTGGAGTGTTGAGATCCTTTGAAAATTTGGTTCAACATTTTGGGATTCCCAGATCACAGTTCTTTAGGTATTTACAGCTGCACCACCTGCTCTGTACTTTTTTTGGGAGTAGCATACACCCCCCTAAAGCGGAAGATACTCTGGGAGAGGTTATTACTGCTTTTGGAAAAGGTCATGAGGCATCAGTGTATTACTCCCTGCTAATTCAGAGCCTGGGGGGTGGAGCTTTAACTTCTATCAAGAGATTATGGGAGAAAGATTTAAACTTGGTATTGGAGGTTGGAGTGTGGGCTAGGATTCTAAAAAATTTCAAGTCTGTATCTAGAGATGTAAGGGTGCGCCTATGCAATTCAAGATTCTACATAGATTCTATTGGACCCCCTCTAGATTGTATAGGCTTGGTCTTAAAGACACACCCACCTGCTAGTGATGCCAATCAGAAGATGGAGACACAACCCATGTTTTTTGGTGGTGTGTTAAGATCCAAGAATTTTGGTTGAAGGTTCAGAGTTTATGTGTGACGTATTTTGCCCCAGACTCTGTATTTTGGGCGAAGGGGTGGTCATCAATATGGGGGATAAACACATAAAAATTGGGTTCTGACCAGTGTTATGATAGGCAGACAGCTTATTTTAAGGGGATGGAAGTCGGCTGGAGCGCCATCATTTCGGGAGTGGTGTGCGGAGATGGGGAGGGTGGAAGCTTTCGAGGGGGGTGTGGAATAGTGGGGGTTAAATGTTGATTCAATATATATATATATGTTGTGTTTTTCTTTGTTATATCTATGAATCAATAAAAAATGTTAATCGGAAAAAAAAGAATACGATAAAAATAAATACCCCATAGTTTCTGGTACCAAAACCAAATGTTGTTACTTTATCAAGACCATCAAAACAAACAAACAAAATACAAAAACTATTTAAAACCAATTGTTCCTTCCATTGGCTTAATGGGTCAATTTTGACCAGCATAGGAAAAACCAGTTGTGACCTTTCACCGTCGGAATTTCTGGATGTTATGCAGCTTTAAATAGTTGTTTGTACATATATGAATAAAATTTGACCAAAACATATTTCACATTTTCTCAGATATAGCCCCTATCTCCATTCTGTTCTCCTGCTTCCCCACCTGCTTCACTGGGTACTGCATCTTTCCCACAATTTGCATTCTTTTCTCTAAAATGAGGTTGGTGCTCACATGCACACACACACAGTATTTTTAACAGTTTTGAACAGGTAATATGCAGTAAGTACGTTTACTAACATTATTTTTTTATGAAAGGGTACAGTGGGGTTAAATATACAAAGTTGATTTTCTACAAGCAGAATAAATCAGACATTTTTTGTAATTGAAATAAACATAAATTGAGACATCATTTACCAATGTTTGCCAAGGTTTAATTTTTTTTAAATATATATATATATATATATATATATATATATATATATATATATATAATTCTTTTAAAATTATAATTCAATAATATTCAGAATGTAGTAGCCCTTTTTTCCCAATCATTCTAC
Source organism: Myxocyprinus asiaticus (assembly GCF_019703515.2). Lineage (NCBI taxonomy): Eukaryota > Metazoa > Chordata > Actinopteri > Cypriniformes > Catostomidae > Myxocyprinus > Myxocyprinus asiaticus. Next base: position 34,904,841 of record NC_059369.1, read on the forward strand.
ACTTTGGGACCACAGCAAAACAGATTTTCATTAGGGGTTCTTTAGTGGCGTTGTACAGTAATCAAGAATTTATGCATTTTGAATGGTTTTCCATATGGGTCAAAAATGACCCAAAGGACAAAAGGAGGGTGCTATTTCTAATATTTCAATAATAGGAGGGCTAATATGGTCAGTGTCACAAATTGTTTGCGTAGTGATCTTTAAATAGTGCTGAATCTTAAATATTTCTTCCATATTTTATGTAATAACTTAAATAATTTTTGTTTTTTTTAAATCCTACAACTTTCTGTTTATTTCCAAATTTAGATTAGATCTGAATCCCAGACTTTAATTAAATTAAAAGGGTCTGAGTGTATTGAAATTTTTCATAAATGAACTTTGCTGTCTATTTTACAATTACACCATAATAACTAAACACACAGAGCATAAATTCAACAGAAAACTCCCATTTTAAAGCTCTCTCATTGGTATCTGTGTTTTTATTATGTGATTGTAGATAAATCTACAGATCTGTGTGTGATGAATTGGCTTTGAGCAGTCTTGGAAGGTTATAGTTCAATCTGACCTCTTTATAGCCTGGATCACCAATGCCAGCTGTGTTTCAATCGGCTTTCACTGAGCAGATTTCTCTCTGCCTCATCACTCATACTGGGAAGTTCCAATAGTCTTGCTTTAGAAACCACACAATAAAGGCACAAAACTGTAACTAATTAGCAAATCCCTCCTGACGCTATAGAAGGGTCAGACTTATGCACGTTGTGGCTTTGTAAGCAAGTGATCAGGATTGGGGCTTGTGTTAGTGTGCTAATTGTCTTTTTCTCCCAGAAGCTGCTAGACAAACAGAAACCGGCCCGGCATCCAAAGAAGAAGACTCGTAATACACGAAAGTTTACACATCTGAGAAGTGCCGCAGACGATCCTGCCTATGCCACTGTGGGAAAAATAATATTCCTCATGTGCATGGGCAGAGGGAGGGCAGAGGCCCAATGAGGGGGGCGTCCATAACAAACTCGCACCCCCTCTCATTTTTATTCATCGCCGCTATTTGTCCAAGCTGAATAAAACGTGGGGTGAAGGGTGAGCTTAAACCCAAGGCTCTTCACTCAGTCCAATGCATTTTAAGGGGCCCAGGGCCACGGTTTGTAAGTCTTTTAAAGCTGTCTTTTCAGAGGTGTTTTAATTTAGAATATGCTGATTGATGTGGTATGGAGTCTGGAAATGTGAAATAAAAAGTGAAACTAGTTGAAAGTGTTGCTTGCAATAAGAGTGGCAGCAGACTCATCTCAGCTGTTGCGTTGGAACATAAATGGTAGACTGACTTGCTAGAAAATCCATCTTAGGCTATTAGCTGTGTTGGGAATGTGGTGGTATCTGTTGTATCTGGTCTGAGATGGTCATTAGCTGGTTCAAGCAGATTAATAGCTGGTTTACCAGCAACAATGTACCAAAAACCAGCTTGACCACCATAAACTGGTATGACAAACTGGCATCTGGTTTGTTAATGGTCCAAGATGGTCTATAAGCTTGCATTAGTGTAACAAATGCAGGAAGAAATCAAGAGAGCAGGATCTAAGTGCAGTTTTGATTTAATAAGAAAATGAGTCCAGATACAACACTTGGAAAACACAGGAACAAAACAAAACTAAAACTCGGGAACAGAACAAATGTCACGTCCATGAGGATAACAGGAAACAATAACTGACCTAGACACAAGCAAACACAAGGCCATTAAATACTTTGGGGCAAACAAGGTAAACGAGAAACAGCTGGGAACGATCAGGGCAGGAACCAGGAACAGAGACACAAGAAGGTAAACAAAACTTCATACTAAAAGTCTCTTAAACACCTAGTGACCTCTGGTGGCCACTAGGGCAAGGTAGTCTCAGGTATGAAAATTAGCTTGCATAATGACCAGCTTGGACCAACTAATGACCAGCTTGGACCTGATAATGACTAGTTTGGACAAGATAATGTCCTGCTTGGACCAGTTAATGGCTAGCTTGGACCAGCTAATGACACGGTTGGACCAGCTAATGACACGGTTGGAATAGCTAATGACCAGCTTGGGCAAGTTAATGAAGAGCTTGGACCAGCTAATGTCTAGCTTGGACCAGTTAATGCCATGGTTTGACCAGTGGCATTAACTGGCATAAAGTTTATACCAGTTTATTACTAGCTTGAATCAGCTAATGACCAGTATATGACCAGTTAATGACAAGCTACTAGCCCCTTTCACACATGCAACCTGGTAAATTAGAGTAAAATTGTTGGATTGCCTTTACTGGCAAATGTACCGCATCTGCAAAAAAACACATGCGGTTTTTGTCTTTTTTTCCTTTTTGTGATCATCCACACATCAGCACCAAAATGCCAGTAAACTCCAGAGATGTGCTTAGTTATTTTATCAGTTGACAAATTTCTTTATACACTTTTAGGCTTGATTACACTACAACACTTATAAAATATGAACATAATCTAAAAATACTAGGCATCACATACTTACCGATTATGTAAATGGCTACAAACAAAACTGGGCATCACACACTAAACGACTGAGGATCACTCCAGCTGTCAAGTCGATTCGATCACAAAGTCATGTAGAAAGACATGCCCCCATTCTTGGATACACATGACAGATATAAACAAACATGGACGTATGGGAGCGCTGCGGTTGATGTTGCTCTTTATCTGTTCTGAGTCTCAAAAGAAACTGACCGAGCGCATTTGGTTGCAGTCTTGGGTGGGAAGACGGAGACTGTGACGTGAGTTGGAAGTAAGTGGCGTTAATTGTTTTCTCCATTTTGAGCGCTTGTTCGCCATCTCCATTTCTTTGTGGTCCAGTGTTGTGACTGTGCGCCGTCAATTTCCGTTGGCTGCTCACCATAAGACTTCAGATTTGAGTCGAGGAGCATCATACCCTATGAGATCTCCTTTGTAGTCAACTCTAAAATATCAAACCATTTTTATTTCCTCTATGCATGAAGTGGAATAATTTCAATATCTGTCAAATTTTAAGACATTTTTTGGACTCCATAGTAACTGAATCGTCTTACGTCAGCGTGTCCTGACCGTGCTCAAACCGTTAATCTTACAACTTTGTTCACACAGCATCAAAACTGAACTTTTCAGGTAACATTATAACTTCTCATTCAGGTAAATGGCTAGTAAAAAATTTACTGGTATTTTTGAATGGGCTGTGTTCACACATAACCTCTAAACTGAAAATTGCAGTTGATCTTTCTGGAAAAGGCTGTATGTGTGAAAGTGATTATTGACTAGCTTGGACCATCTAATAACCAGCTTGAACCTGTTAATGACCAGTTTGTACCAGCTAATGACCAGTTAATGACTAGTTTGAACCAGCTAAAGACTAGCTTGGACAAGTTAATGACCAGTTAATGACCAGCTTGTACCAGCAATGATCAGTTAATGACTAGTTTGAACCAGCTAAAGACTAGCTTGGAACAGTTAATGATCAGCTAATAACCAGCTTGGGCCAGATAATGACCAGTTATTGACTAGCTTGGACCAGCCGTTGACCAGCTTGGACCAGATAATGACCAAATTGAAACAGTTAAAGACCAGCTTAAACAAACTAATATCCAGCTCAGACCAGATAAAAAAACAGTTACCATTTTCCAAAACACAATGGAATTTTCCAGCAGTGGCCCTGGAGATTTATTCTCTCTCTCTCTCTCTCTCTCTCTCTCTCTGTGTGTGTTTATCTTCTTCAGGCCCAACGTTTGTGGGACCAGGTGCTGCCTTTCATGGGTAGTCAACCCCAAGACTAGACAATGCACAAAACGTGAGTATCTTCTCTGGGCTTTTGTTACCATTCTGATTAATGTTTTTACAAAAATACATAAACACAGCTGCCAGTATTTCATCTAGCTCAGATGATCTTAATATGTCTGTTAGCAGAAATGAAAAAATGTGCAAAGAAGGTGCTTACAGTTGAACAGGATGAATGAATTCACAAAACATCCAAAAGTAGTTTTAAGACTTCAAAAGAAATTATAATTGGAAGCTGTTATCATGGGAATGAGACACTCTTTATTGCATTCAGGTGCAGTGACATCAGACCCTTTCTCATTGCAGGTACTAAAGCCTATTTTAGGTACTTTCCCCCGGGACTAGTACTTTTTGTCGTTTTCGCACCTGAGGAAGAATAGTTCCTCAAAGCCATTTTAGCGGACATTTTTAGCTCCTACTCCAGGCAGGTACTTTTGGCCTGTGATTGGTCAAAAACCTATGATACACAAAGCATTGAGAAAGGGGAGGAGTCCACAGCTGCCATTTATAAACAAACTAGCTGCTAGCATGCTACTCAGAGGACTGCGTTAATTTTACAATTCCCTTAACAGAAATAAAATAAAATGCTTGCATGTCACCTGTACTCCTCTATGATTAAATAATAACAAAAACTTAATAGTAGAGTTGTATGCAAGTGTTAAGATGTAGGTCACATGAAATCTGAAACAGCCTCGGAATTGTCCTAATGGAGAGTGCTGTTGGCATTCTCAGGTGTTTTATTTTCATGTATCGAGTCCTGGCTTGAGTAAATGACGAGGACTGTTGACTTTTTTTTCTTTTTTTTTACCAACATGAGCACACAGGAAATCGACATGTTGCTTATGAATGTTCATGTACCCTGAAATCAACCCTATTTTTCCAAATTATTGACTCGCTTTTAAAGCTACTTAGATGGACTTATCACCCAGAAACTGGAGCCCACACGTGCCCATACATTCAACAAATCTTCCAGCTTCAGCCACTGGGGGCAGTGGTTTGACAGTAGTAGTTTAAAAGCAGCAGAACTTTCATCCTTCTGTCGCCTAATTCACAGTGCGATCAGTCTGCTCCTTACTTTATAGGTGCCCTCTGACGTACAAATAATGCTTAATAAAAAATTAATAAAAATAAAAACCTAAAAATAACTTGTGTTGCTTAATTGATTCCGATTCTATTGAATTGATTATATATATAATAATGATTAATTTGGTCTTAATTTGGTTTCACTGGACTTCATTGTTTCTTTCTTTGTTTATTGATTGATTTTATTAGGCTTATGTGGTATATATAATATTTAAAAGGTTTGTGTGTACATTATTTGCCATTCACTTCAGTTCTGTAAACATGTACTTTGTCTTTCCACCTGAATACCTAACATTATAACATTGCAAGTAGGCCAAACCCTTGAATACCATGTTGAGGTAGCTTCCAGTAGCCAGAGCTTTATACCATGATTAATCCAGTCCCTCAGCTTTCTCATCATAATCCACACATTCCTAATCCTAATGTATCTAGATTTACCAACTAATAAATAAGCCCTTGACCCATGTGCCTTTAAAAGGCCAGTACAACTCATAATATTACCAGAGTGTATGTGCAATTGAAATAGAATATTAAGAAATTAGATCACACACCATAAATCAACAAACATACAGTATGTGTGATGGGATTTGATCAAGGAAATAATGTTGCTTGAAAATGACATGTTTTGCAAAGGAAAAAACAGTAACAGAATGCATCTGATTTTGTGGGGTTAACCCTTGGATTGCAATGTCAAAGGTATATAATGTGAAACAATACATGCTAAAATGTTTTATCAAGTTGTGTAGCAACAGACATCCATAAACTGCTGGAGTGCTTACCTCATTAAATATTAATGTGCTTTAATAACTGTTGCCGAAGCTTTCACACACTGTATTTAGTTTCAGCGTCTGGGGGGAAACTGTTGAAATTATTAAGCAGTGACGGCAAACTCAGTTACTTGAATGATGAAGAGACAGTATTATTTTTGTTGTATGTTTCAGAAGACCAACATTTCCACAAATAAAGTAGTTATTAAAACAGGTTGCTGCTGGGTCATTGCATGCTGTACTCATCTGTGTATTAACTCACACAGTGTTAATTCTTGAACCCTGACTATTCAGGATTGAAACAAACATGGAACAAGATAACCCAGGATTAAGTTTACCCAGGGTTAATAATGATCAATTTCAAGTATGAAAAGCCCATCTCACTCCTTGTTTCTTACTCTCTCACTAGCAAGGTGTCATCCTCGTTGTCATAATAAAGCAGTGTGTTGCCGGACGAACATCTGTCAGTGTCGTCCAGGCTTCCATGGCCATCGCTGTGAGCATGCTAGTGTCACCCCAATCCAAGCACAGCCTGGTTTCACCACATCCTCAGCTGCCATCACGTTAGCAGTTGCGGCAGCAACCACCACCACCACCCCGGAGTTTGCCACCACACACCAGAATCTCTCCATTTCTGACTCAGACCGAGCTCCTCGAGATGCCAATGCAGATGTCAGAACGACATACTCATTACGCTGGCAACCACTCAGGTGGGTGATTGCCTCATAACTTTAATACACTTTTTTAAATAAAAAAAATATATATATTATTTTTGAGTATTTTACTTTGAAAAACATATTTTACACCAAAACAAGTGTTTTTTTTTTTAAACAGAATACTATGTACTGCATACTGAACAATGCATATTGTCTACTATTTTTATTCGTTGCTCATTCTTTAACCTTTACTGTTTATTCTTTACTATTTGTTATTTACTCTTTATTTTGTTTTACTCTTTGTTATTTGCGGTTTATTTTTACTGTTTATTCTTTACTGTTTGTTCTTATTTTTACTGTTGAATTATTTACTCTTTTTTCTTTACTGTTTATTCTTTACTGTTAAATTTTTTACTCACTCTACTCTTTGTTTACTGTTTATTATTTAGTCTTTGTTCTTTGCGGTTTATTTTTACTGTTTATTCTTTACTGTTTGTTCTTTATTTTTTACTGTTTATGCTTTACGTTTGTTCTTTATTTTTACTGTTTATTCTTTACTGTTTGTTCTTTATTTTTACTGTTTAATTCTTTACTCTTTGTTCTCTTTGTTTATTCTTTTTTATTCTTTACTGTTTATTCTTTATTCTTTACTGCTAAGTCTTTAATCTTTGTACTTTACTCTTTTTATTCTTTATTCTGTACTGTATTCTTTACTGTTAAATGTTTTACTCTCTCTACTCTACTCTTTGTTTACTGTTTATTATTTACTGTTTATTATTTACTCTTTGTTCTTTACTTTTATTCATTAATGCTTTACGTTCTTTACTGTTTACTCTTTAGTCTTTATTCTTTGTTCTGTACTTTTCTCTGGGTCTGCATAAAAATACACAAGATAAAATCACCATTATATATTATTGTCAAAAATATGGGTACTGCCACTGAAACCAAATCACCAAAAATAATTGTCCGTCTGTCTATTTCAGACCACATCTTTACATAGAAAGTTTTTGAAAAAATACAGTATGTGCTTTTAATTAGCTAGAGGAAAGCATATTTCAAGTAACAGAGGTTGTCTTCGTGACAACCATGCTCACTAGACCCATGCTCACTAGACTTGACATAATGTGACTCTGAAAAGGAGTTGCCTACAGGGGGCGTTCTCATACTTCAAATTCATATGAACTGTAAATACATGTACTAATGCAGCCCACTGCCAGTGTACGGCAGCAGAAGAATTGCAGGTAAATTGCTGAAACAAATAAATATAAGCACTCGTATGCTCATCCTGCCCCCCTCCCCCTCCTCACCCCCACCCCCACCCACCCTTCCTCTTTTGACTGCTAGGTGGGAAATACTTTCATGAGCACTCTTTAAAGCACTCTAATGTTTATGTTTAGGATTCCATTCCAACTGTAACAATTGTATACAGTGATGGTAAGTAAATTTTGTCTCTTTAAACAGAGACCTTAAGTAACCCTTATCTTCTCAGTCCACGCTCCACCCTGAAATGAAAAATAGAGCTGTATCACTAATCTCACTTTATGTTTAGCCAAGGCAGGATAATTTGGACTGCTCACCTTTAAACCGACATATTTATTGTGATTGGCACACCACATAGGCAGATGCTGCTTTTAAATTCTTTTATATTGTATCCAGATTACAGAAGATGCAACAGAATAAAATATTAGATCAGATCTTTTCAAAGATTGTGAAGAGAAGTATTATGATTGGAGAGACACTCATCTGATCTCAGATTGATGGGGCAATTATTACCATAAAGTTAGAGTCTTGTTCCTTGGAGGTCTCTGATCAGAGTTTTGATATACAAGATGGAATGTCTCTCTCTCAAAATTAGGTAGAAATGAAGATTGAAAGAGTATTGGGGCTCATGGTTAAGAATTGTCCATCTGGATCCGATCTATCCAGGCCCAGATGCAGCTTTTAAAAAGAGCACATTAAAGGGATAGTTCACCCAAAAATGAAAATTCTCTCATAATTTAGAACACAACATTTTTAGAAGAAAATCTCAGCTCTGTAGGCCCACACAAGTGAATGGTGACTCTAAAGCTCCAAAAAGCACATAAAGGCAGCATAAAAGTAATCCATAAGACTGCAGTGGTTTAATCCATGTCTTCTAAAGCTATCGGTTTTGGATGAGAAAAGACAAAATATTTAAAAAAAAATCGCTTTAAATCTTGGCATCTGCAGTCTCCTTGGCTATCATAATTTCAAACTTGATTGCACTTCCTAGTGCTTGACGTATGCACAGATCGTTAGATGGCGCTAGGAAGTGTAATCAACTAGTTTAGTCCATAAAAGTTTAGTCCCACACTTTTAAATCAAGTGAATATTTCACAGGGTTTATTTTGAAAGTAATTTTCTAAATATCCAAATTCCTGAAAAGTCTTAGGCCTCAAAAAAGGTATTGAACATTTCCACTGTTATTGCAAAGGGGAAAAAAAAGATAATGTCCATCGCATGCAAAAATGTGATGTTAACAGGATTTTTGTTTGGATATCATTTGCAAAAATTGATCTAATTAAAGATGGTTTTAAACTAGGTGTTCAAAACCAACATACAAAACCAATTCTAGAGAAAACATGCTTTTGTGTAATTGGACTTTTTACTTAAAACCTTAGAGTTACTGAGAGATAGCCCCTGTGTCAACTTCCCTGTGTGACAACTATCTGTGACAACTATTTAGTATCCCCTACTAAAACTAAAACTTTAGGTTTGTGTCCCATTTTGAGAGATTTACTGGCTGTTTTGAGGTAGATCACACCCATTCAGACTCCGCCATGGCCGCTCTGTTGGGAAGGAAGTGCCTGGCCTTGAGGAAAAAGTTCTCTCACAATAGACTATTGAAAGGCTCCGCTTCAGTGATCTACCTGACGGACCAGTGTTGCTTACTCGCCCGGTGCTGACTGCCCCAGTTTCCCAATCATTCAACAGTTTTTTTTTTATATCACATTCAATGTGTGAACAAGATTGTAAGATAAATCTTAATATATATATATTATATATATATATATATATATATATATATATATATATATATATATATATATATATATATATATATTTATGTTCCAGAGCCTTATTTCCATGGCTTGTCTAGTAAGATATAAATGCTTACATTTGTTGGCTATGTAAAGTATATTAAGACTGACCTCAGAGTGAAATCGGAAAGAGTAGGTTGACTTTTGTTTAGCTAGAATCGGTGTGCTAACCAACATTTGATACACTGCCCCCAGTGGCCAAAGCGGTTAGAGTTGTTGGTCAATTTGGCTCATGTGAGCTCCATTATCCACCAAGAGGTGCCATTAACGAGTTGTGAGATGAGTTGTTTTCAGCTTTACAGGTGGAATGCATTTTTTATAAACTGTACCCCCCAACCCAAACAACAAACCTAATCCGAACCATCAGTGGAGTAAAAATGTAATGTTGGGGGAAAAACGAAACTTCAGAATCTTGCTTGTCACTGTTTATGTGAACGTGACTACTTCCTAGTTTCAACACAGGACATGAACACAGGTTTCCCATGCTGGTGACGCAAGATGCTTCTGGTCACACCAGAAGGGTAGGGTAAGGAGATGACGCTTAATGAGTTGGCATATTGTGGCTAATCTTGTACCCGAACTCTCAGAAACAACATGCCTACTTCCCATGGGATCATGTTGATATACGTATATCTTTTGGTTCCAGGGGGATTTTGCTTTTGCTATGTCAAACCTGTGTAATAGAAGTTATGAGTTAAAAATATTGAGCTGTCAATAGGTTAAAACTACTTATAAAACTACTAAGAGATTAAGGTAACAACTAATCATGGAAAGAAAACAAAATTTTAAAGTTTTTGTGTGGATGACACCTTTAGTTTAAACGTGACTAAATAATGCAAAATTATATCCATTATAAGTGACACATTTCTGGATTGGTGTCGATAAGGGGGTACTTGAGCCTTTCTGATGTGGCTGTCAAGGTAAATAAGACAAAAAAGGTTAGGAATTTTCCAACATCCTAAATAAGAAGGGGAATATTAGTTTACCCCAAAGACAGAAATTTGATATGACTCTGTTTTTGACAATCCAAAAGGAATGTTGCACTTGGAAGAACTCTGGGTTTCAGAGCACACATGATCTAATATTTTGAGCAATGTATGGTTCTGAAGGAGATTCAAAATGCTAAAATTGATTTTCTCCCATTTGATTCACAGAGGTGAGATTCATGGTCTACAATATTTGTGAAAAACTGAGGATTTACTATCATTATGTTTCATTTTGCTAAAGCTCTGCACAAATCTTGGAGTCCCTCGGGACTGTGTATTAGGACCTGATGAGTTGTCTTATGTCATAATCGTCTATGAGGTGTGTGTTTATACAGAGAGTGTGTGTGTGTGACACTGGCTGTGATGGCAAGGTTGCGTGTGAAATAGGAATGGCCATGTGCGTGTTTTACAGGCTGTTTGCAATGGACCAAAGCTCTCACCAGCTTTTTTTTTTTCTCCCCAATTTGGAATGCCCAATTCCCAATGCCCTCTAAATCCTCGAGGTGGCGTAATGACTCGCCTCAATCCGGGTGGCGGAGGATGAATCTCAGTTGTCTCCGCGTCTGAGAGCGGCAATCCACGCATCTTATCACGTGGCTTGTTGAGCACGTTACCGCGAAGACATAGCGCGTGTGGAGGCTTCACACTATTCTCCACGCACAACTCACCACGTGCCCCACCGAGAGCGAGAACCACATTATAGCGACCACGAGGAGGTTACCCCATGTGACTCTATCCTCCCTAGCAACCGTGCCAATTTGGTTGCTTAGGAGACCTGGCTGGAGTCACTCAGCATGCCCTGGATTTGAACTTGTGTCTCCAGGGGTGGTAGTCAGAGTCTTTACTCGCTGAGCTACCCAGGCCCCCTCACCAGCTTTTTTTAAAGTGAAAAAGAGGATTCAGGAAAATGAGCTCAAATTATGGTGAGCAATAGTACTGAGCTGTTTAATACAGGATAAATTATTTCATGATGGCATGTGTGTACCTGTTTCTATTAAATTTGTGCTTGTGTGTACATATTCAAACATGATGTCGTTTGTAACATCAAACTACTCCCTGTCATATTTCATTGAAACCCTGTCATATTTACTTTCTGAGTCAGGCTGTGGGTTTGGAGCAGGTTTGCAACACTTGGTTCAGCTATGGCATACAGTTGTCCAAGAAAATTACTGCGATGTGAGAAGAAAGTTGCTCCCTTCTCCACTGTGTTTGCATTTGGGTGGTATTCACCAGAGTTCTTTTAATTGTGCTAAATGGGCTGTCAAATCACGCACAATTTGAATTCAGAGCAGAAATTTCAGACTACTTGGATATGCCGAGAAGTTTAGAAGGCTCTATTTTCAATTTACTACTGAAAATTATGAATCAGAATTGTTCATACCATATGGAGTCTTAATAGTATTGATAGTGTTTAGGTATGTTACTATCGCTGCTTTTATTTCATCTGAAGCATTGCAGTTTTATTCCTGCATTTTATAAGGGTTTCTCAGTGGATCAGGCATACAATGTTTCATTTAGGTTTATTGTGTTTCAGTTTAAAGGAGGACCAGTCAGTCCTGTTGAAGAGAGCGCTGTCCAGTGGAAACCATGGGGAAAAGATCATAAGTGTTATACTGAAATACATTGAATCAGAACGAAGTAGACTGGAGTCTTCCTCCTCGACCTCAGCAACAAAACTCTCCAGCACAAAGACGTTCCACACTCAACGCGGCCAGTACAACCTCATTTACACAGCAGGTCAGTTCAAACCAGTTGCACTAATTATTTTGTTTTATTTGGTGATTCAGGCAAAACATCTATACCTCATATTCCTCTATAATTAGACGTCTTTAATATCTCAGTCATTTCTCCTAGACAGCAATGAGTTAAATGGAGTGTAAATGCAGAGAAATCACCTGTTTCTCAGATTTGAGAATAGATCCCAGTAATCCCACATCTCATCTAGAATTTCAGCAGAGATCTCAACATTTCAAACTGTGCTCAGATATTACTACTACTACTACTAGAGTGAATATTGCATTTTATTATACAATTGTAATATACTGTATTTCTGTCGCAGTTTCTTCAATTTCAGGTATCTAGCTTTTATATTGAATCAAACTTTTATTTTGAAAGGATATTTTATTTTGACATGTTTTTGACGGAAGCTTCACACATCTGGATAGGCAGATTGCTAAATGGCCCAGTGTAATTATTAAAGCACACATGGTATGATTTCATCATATAAATATGCTGTATAGTCCACATGTGCTGTGTGCTTTACAGTGGATGAGTGCTCTGCTCTGTCGCATACAATACACACAGCGCGCATGATTGTCAAAGTCTGTGGAGTTTTCAGTGTATGAGTTGTCTGCTTCACACGTTCATTTTAAAGCATGCAGCTCATACAGATGCAGACTGCAGCCTTTCGTGGTTTAATGCTGCATTCCGTTCAACTCGGAAAGTTTGAATTTCCAACTTCTTACATGGAAAAGTGCAATGAAATGCCGTATGAAGATGGAATTTCAACTTGGAAACTCGTGCGGAAATCTTCAACTGAGATGCAGTTGTGTTACATCACACAAACATGTCGGCACCCAGGGAGATGTACAAAGTAAGTGATAAACATTCACTTTTATTAAATAAGATTGATCAATGAGTAAAAGTTCCTACATTACATAATAATAAAACCCGTGTGACATGTACCTTAATGGTTGGAGATCGGAGATATCAAATCCCACATCTGACTTTGAATGGAAACAGCATAATAATCGCACTAGGACATACAACAATTTTACAACAATGTCAAATTCGTGTGTAAGCATTTTGAAGCAGTCGTGTGTCAGTTAGACGGTGTGCGGGTATCGAATTGAGTTGGTGCCTGGTACTGCAGAAACACTAGAATCGTGGCATATTTTTAGTTTATTTTAGTATTGACTTGGTACCAAAGTACCAGTACTTTTGACATCCCTACTCCTAAGGAATTTACAAAGATAAATTTGAGAACTCCATTTAGTCTCTGAGCTATGAAAGAGCAACCTCTGAGCAATAGAACATTTTATTGTTGTCAACAAACTTTAAAAAATTATATTTTAGCCTTTAGAGCCTATTACATAGGCCTTAATCATTTTGAGAAATTACAAGGTTCATTATAAATTTGTGAAGTGTAAAAGGGTAAAGACATTTTCTGTAGCATTAGCATAACGCTAATGCTATAGACAATAGCTTCTATACTTTCACAGTTCAAAAACAAAACAGTTTTTGATAAACAATTCCCATTGTATATTTTAAGGTTATATCTGTGTCAACTTGCTAACCTTTACTTTGCAAGCAACAAAAAAGCAGGCTCGAGTGGAGAATATCTTGTTTGAATAATTTTGCCTGTTTCCTGGTTTAAAACCTTTTGGGCCGCGATAAGGTTTATCTGACTCTAGATTCGGACTAGTTTGGATTTAGACAGTTGCCAATACACCATTGTAGCATATTCCTGCCATTGTTTAAAGTGGCCCAGATGTGACGGTGCAGTAATTACCCAGGATATGGATGTGGTGTTTTGCTAATGGTAACCCCTGTGTCTCCATGACCTCATAACATGCTGGAGTGGACCTCTGTGGGAATGATGGGAAGTGTGGGGAGATTGACCTCTTTTTCACTCTCAAACACAACACACACACACACACACACACGTTGGTGCAGCTATCCTTGTGAGGACTCTCCATAGACATAATGATTTGTATATTGTATGAACTATAGATTCTTTCCCCTAACCCTACCCCTAAACCTAACCCTCACAAAAAATCTTTCTGCATTTTTACATTTTCAAAAAAACATAGTTTAGTATGCTTTTTTTTTTAAGGGATTTGAATTATGGGGACACTAGAAATGTCCAGTCGACAAATAAATTTCTTCTGAACGCAAACGATTGAATATTTTTAGAAACAAAACAATGCTTGTATACTTTTTAACTACAAATGTTCGCTTCCATACATCTCTGTGATGGGCGCTCATGAGAGGGATGACGTGAGCTCGTTGGTAAGGTCACGTGTCACGTGGAGGAGGCAGGAAGCGCATCATTGTTTACAAGAGAAACTTGCACAGACCACAGACCAAGCACCATTCACAAACCAAAACAGTCCAAAACAATTTCAAAACAAATATAAAATAAAAAAATCATTTCCAAATAATAATAATAATAAAAAATAAAAAAAACATTACTGCAGTAAATAACTATCTTTTGTTTTGGCGCAATGCCATTGCATTATCTACTTGTGCTTTTTCTTTAGCAGAAATATATAGGTTATATGACTGTCTGGAATTGAAGCCACACAAGTTGTAGTTAGTGAAACCAAGTGCGAGAGTGTTTACTGAGATTCACAGGATTTACACAGTGAGATCAATGGTACAGGTGATATCACACAGAAGAGAAGCTTCACAAACTGAAGCGAGAGAATTGAGTGCAGGTGCGGTGAATTAGAAATTGGGTGATGAGGAGTGGAGCGCTGAGGGAGATGCAGAGCCCGAGGGAGGCGTGACAATGACAAAGTTTTAACACATACCTGAGTTCGCTGGGAAAACAGCATGGGCACAGCCGATGAATTCAGATATCGACCCTTTGTTTCTTTCGATGGCCTGAAATCCTCATGGGTAGAATGTTCACTGCACACCCTCCAATATATGAGAGAATGTAGGGGTGTAATGATATCCAGGTTCAGCACGATAAGCCAGAGCTTCAATCGCTCATGATCATGTATAAGCAATCGATGCAAAGTTTATATTTTTCCCGGCGTGCATTTTCTTTGGAAGGTTGATGCATCCAGGATATACACACCAAACGACCATTTTGAACAATACACTTATACAAATACAAATCTACAGCAAAGACAGTTAAACTTTTGTACAGTGCTGCTCCTCTTGTAAACAATGACGCGCTTCCTGCCTCCTCCTCCACGTGACGCATGACCTTACCAACGAGCTTATGTCATCCCTCTCATGAGCGCGCATCACAGAGATATACGGAAGCGAACATTTGTCGTTAAAAAGTATATAAGTATTGTTTTGTTTCTAAAAATAATCAATCGTTCAGAAGGTTCAGAAGAACTTTATTTGTCGACTGGAGTCATGTGGATTATTTTGATGCACCCTAAATATGCATTTTGAACCGTCAAAAAATGGAGTACATCCACTTGCATTGTTTAAAGGAGGAGGCCTGAAATGAAATCCTAAAAGTCTTAAATTCTGTTTTGATGAAGAAAGAAACTCAGATACATCTTGGATGGCCTGAGAGTGATTAAGTTATCAGCAAGTTTTCATTTTTGGGTGAACTATTACTTTAATGCTGGCTGCAAAGACAGAATTTAAGTTTCCACAATGGGAGAGTTTGTAACGTGGTGAGGGAGTCACAGAAGTTTAGAATTCCAGTGGATGAGGAAACTTTTTCATCACTGTCCTCTTTCAGGGATGATGAGTGAAATGGCACACTTAATAAATATTTACACTCATGCAGTGATTAGCATATTTCCCCTGGTGTTATGAGTCAATAAGATGAGAACAGATTGCAGTTTAACCGCAGCGATACAGCTAAAGTTGGACTTGATAAAGACACTAGAGCTTTGTTGAGGGTGTCAGGAGTGTTACAGAATAGTTTGACCCTTAAGCTCTTAATCAATGTTTTTTTGTTGTTGTTTTTTTTTTCCAGTTTGTTTTGCCAAATATGAATGCTTGTGTAAGATACTGTTGATAGTGGATGTTGGTAAGGTTATGAAAAATGGAATATTTCCTTCAGTGTCTACCCACTGATATGACCTGTATTTTACAGTGGCAATCTACATTCAGAGAGGCCAGAAGACCCATAAATTGCATGAGCCTTTTTTATGTATTTAATGTATAACATTTATTTAACATACCGCAATGCCCAGAATCACTTGAAATGTCCTGTCAACTATCTACTATGTATTCTATAAGAATTGTAATCTTATTATGTAGGTCTAAATTTTGTTATATGTTTCTATTGAATTAAGTATTGCATGAAAAAAAAAAGTATAAATGCAAATGTATTTTCTAAAACTACGTTAGCAATTAATTATGTAATGCAGTACAATCACCTATCAATAAAGCGCAGTGTTGCAGAGTTTTTTACTTTTTCTTTCTTTCTTTTTTGTCACAATGAAAAATGGCCAATTAATTATTCAACTGGACTACACTTGTACTCACTTGTTAAGCATCCTTTACCGTGATAATGTTTTTAACATATTGAAATGCAATAGAACAGTTAACTAACTTTTTATCTGTCAAAAAGGTGGGAAGCATTGTGAATTATCTGTCATTGTTTTTAAAACGTACATTTTTTAGTTTAATGCAACCACTAAATGTAAGTGTCATTTTCCATTTTGTGCAGTAAGCGCAATTGGATCACTATTCAATCACTTTGTAGACAGATTGGAATGCAAGGTGTAAATGCAGTCCAGCTAAAGAATATTTGGATACTATTGAATGCAAAATGCATTTTAATACAAGTTTTAGAAGTGGACTTTGTGTCTCTGTTGCTGATGGTGTATAATCCAGTGCCATGGCTCCAAACAGTATTACTTTAAATATACTCAAAAATATATGAATGCCATTGCATTAGGTAGTAAAATATATATCCAATCGCCATCTGAAAATAAATTATGCCAGTTCTTTACTTTGCCTAGCCAGAACTGGTCCCAAGGTCATTTTTATTGTGTATGAAGTCAGTTCACCTTAAGTTGACAGGTGCTCTAGCAGAGTAACCACAGGTGTAGTTAATCACATTAACCTCCTGAGACCCAAATGCAACTGCGGTGTGCATTTCCCATTTCCATTTTTGATTTGCAACTAGTAGCCCCTAATAAACATGGCAACAAAAAAAAAAAGAACAAACAGTTTTCCTAAAAAAAATTGGGACTAATTTGTGAAACTTTAAATAATAACAAGCTATAGAAAGTCAGATTATTCTTTTTTTTTTTTTTTTTTTTATCAAAATGTTGATTATGTTTCCTGGAGTGTTGATTATTCATATTTTTAAGACATTACAGACATTACAGCTGATTTTCTGTAAAGCTGCTTTGGAACAATTACAAATAAAAATTATTTGACTTGATTTTACTTTTATGTTACACTGTTTTTGTTTTGTTTTTTTCTGCTTTGGCAACAAAATCTCAATGTTCTCTCTTTGCACAGTCAAACAAACAAGTGATAGCCAGTGCTTAAGCATTTTACCAATCATAAATTTGCATAAATAATTCTGATTCAGAGTAATGGCCAGCATCATCCAATCACTGCCAGTGAATGCACTTGGCTGCATAGGGAAGCTATAGGATGCTCCCTTGCTCCCTATTTAGTGAATGTCTTAACCTCCAGTTTGCTGTCTGTCTGCACTTGTCTCAGAACAGTTTGAAATGCACCTTATTTTCATCCAAACTCCATATATAGCCTCTGAAAGCAAAATTTTTCAGCTTTTGGATGATCCCACTGATTCTCAATGTGATAGTGCATATTGAATATAGAATTTCTAAGGGGGAACAAATCCTTATAGTCCACGTCTGTGGTCATTGTGTTTAACAGTGTGCCGTTTCATGATAAATTGATAAAATTAAAAAATTGGCATATCGGATGAAACTAAAGACTCTTGTCTTTTGACTCAAACAGGTTTCAGTGTAAAAACTTTATGAGGTTTCTTACCAGATGTAGTTTTGTTGGTGTTTCTCACAAAGACAGACTCCACTGTGATCGGCGCCATGTTGTTTTAACACATGACTCGGTGCGTCAAAAGTTTAACACTTTATTGACAGCCCAGAGTGTCCTGAACTTAGTTCAGTCAGTTTACATGAAATTAAATTATGCATAGCATATACCAAGACAAAACACACAATCCACCCATGAGGACACGGAGTCGCAGGAGGTTACATATGGACATGTTCCACCTAGTTTGACAACCAGAATGTGTTTTTGTCTTAATTTTGAACTGTATATCTATTGTTTTGTTATTTAAAACTTACAAACCTTTGGTGAAATGTTTTGCTTGTAAAGCATGCTTGGATTGATAATTTGTTATCAATCAAATCATTCATGACATGTATACTGTAATTTTCCAAATAATTTTGGGGCAACTGTATTTTAAATGACCAGACTGTATTAATAATTTTCCAAACAACATGACTGTTACCCCACCCCCTCTCTGGAAGCACACTACATTTGGACTTGTTATTGTTTGAGCCAGAGCAACAACACTCGTTGCCGTGGTGATGCATGTCTCGCTGGCCAGCATCATCCAATCACTGCCAACCATGTTAAAATAAAATTAATAGCATCATAAATTAATATGTAGAACATGAGATCATGACACAGTTGGACAGCCCCTCCCACATGACTGAGTGACTTCCCTGTCCAATCATAACATCCGGTCTGCATTGTTTAATTAATGTATTCAATTTGTAATAATGTAAAAGTGTAGTGTCACTACATGAACAGTGATTTGCATTGTTATTGTTTTGCACCATACACTGGATCAAGGAAGAAAATAATGTGCATTAAATTATAGTAAATACAGCTTTTGTTTTGTACATATGTATGTAAATGCTTTTATAAAATTCTTGGATTGCATACAACTGCAGGTCCAAAGCGGGGGTCAGTTAGGGTCAAATGATCCATAGATCACACAGAGGCAAGCGGGGTTACATCCTCCTCGTGGTAGCATTTCTAATTTATCATCCCACCAGGCCTGATTCGGCCAGCTGCAGGATGTTGCAGTGCCGTGACTCTCCGTCAGTGTTCTGGACTACAGGTTTGGGGGAGAAATTTGCTCCTCTCCCAAATAAAGTTTCTGTCCTCCTGAAGCTCCCACACGAAAAGCAAGGCAATTTGTTCTAGATTGAGGGGAGAAAACACAGCTTACAGTCCAGACGCACTCCAAACTTTCCAAAAAGCTTCAGGTGATGTAGATCGCAGAGTATGAGGAAATTATACAAAAATAACTAAATACAGAAGCACTTGTGTTGTGAAATACAGCGGAGCCGGAGCTGTATATATCTTTAATGCATCCTTTATGAAAGTTCAAATAATAAGGAAGCAGTTCATGTAAATAAGTACAAACTCAGAAACTGGCATTTCTCTGTATGCTCAGCAGCGCTTCTATGAGTCACGTGAAGTGACCCAATCTAAGGGGGAGAGATTGAAACTGCACCCGGCTGATGTACACTCTGGCACGGGCACGCTCGTACCTCGCGCACGCTTGCTCCAGTTAGATTATAACGTGATGGCTCACCATGAAGTGAAGCATAATAGACCTTTTTCACACTCCGTGTTTTGGAACTCGGAAGAAAATGTTTGCAGGGTAAACTTTGACAGCGGTGAATGGGAGATCACAGCAAATATTGTTTTCACTTACCCATTTGCTCCAAGACCAAAAGAAAAAAATCCAATATTACGTTTGAATGACTTTCCAGAAGAGTTCAAAAATAGAGAGCGGTGGATTAAGACAGTAAAATGGGAGAAGATACCAAATTTACTGTCACTCTCTCAGCAGCTGTAATTGAAACCCCTTCACAGCTGTGGTAATTCATTTTTTAAAACTAATTCAAGGGTAATATAACACAAAGTATAATGTTATAAATTTACACTCAAAATGAAAAAAAAAAAAAAAACAGAGATTACATGATAAAATTCATCATCACTGTGAAAAAGGTGTATACATATGTGTTGCGGTGTGTATCTTATCAGCTCTATTAAGAAGAGAAAGTTTGTTTTTTGAGAGTTAAAGATGGATCGATGTGAACAAAAAGGTAAGAGGATAGTCTTCGCCCATTATACACTGCATCAAAATACGTTTTTGATTTGTTGTTGTTTTGTCTTGTTTTCCAATATAAATACAGTATCTAAAACTCCTTTAAAACATCGTACATTTACTTTAGGAGCTACACTGCAGAATAAAAATGTGTTATCAGAGAATGTTGAATATAATATTAAATATTTTAATATTTTAAAATATCTAAAAATCCTTAAAACAAAATACATTCAATGGAAAACAAGACAAAACACTTGATTACAATATATATATATATTTTTTTACTGATTTAAACTTAATAAAGATACTTTTTCCCTTTAATGAATGTCATTTAGAGGTATTTTTAAAAGATGATTTTGTCCTCTTTATTATTAGTAAGCACGTTTATTACAACCTTTTAAGTCAAGGTAGAAGCTGAATAGTCGGTTAAGAGCTAATGATTAATCGTGCAATAATCGCCTGAATAGCCTAATAATCGTTCTAATAAACTTTAGATTAGTAGATTATCAAAATAATCGTTAGTTGCAGCCCTAGTTTCTACTAAAATTCCTTTGGAGAAATAAAAGAAGAAAAAAACTGACATTTGTTGAAATACATTACAGTAAGAGTATAGAGCTATAAAATATTAATGTGGACTGCATAGCTCAAAGAATTTGGTCTTGGAAGAATATGATAAGATAATAAGATAAGTTCACAATGAAATCTCTTACTTTTGATTGCAGACTTTATCTTGGCAAACCCTAGCACCAATTGAGATCTCTTCTGAAACTCTAGTCAAAACATTTATGAGATTACTAAGGCCTTTTTATTAACAGAAAAACTCTTTCTTAGCAACAAAGAAATTTAAGCAAATGTTTTTATTTGCTCTCCATTTATTCTCATTGCTTTTCAGGATAAACAACTGATATAAGATCTAATTTGTGATTTTATCCCCTTTGGGTTTATTCACTTTTCTGTCAAAGCACCATTCAAACACCATACAAATTTGGAGAAAACATATTTGTAAAGAACAAAGCATCTTTTTTTATGAGGACCAATTTATTGTTAGCATTGCATGGCTCCGGACACTTATTTGGCTTACCCTAAACCATCATCCTGGTGTAGAGACACCTATAAATGTCCAACCTGAATGTAGTCTATCAACTATATCAGGTAAAGATGAGGTCAAAACCTATCTCAAATTTCTCAAAGATCTAGCTGCAGCTTTTTTTCCAAAATCATATGACTTCCCTATAAAAAAATACCTTAACCGCTTTTTGCCATATAATGAGAGTGAATGGGGCAGAGAAAGCACAATAAAGTATCATAAAAGTGGCCCATACAACCCATGCACTGTATTCCAAGTATTTTTGTCCAATCAAATATGGTGCTTAAAGGGATAGTTCACCCAAAAATTAAAATTCTCTCATCATTTACTCACCCTTATGCCATCCCAGATATTTCTGAACTCAAATGAAGATTTTTAGAAGAATTTTTCAGCTCTTTTGGTCCATTCAATGCAAGTTAATGGGTGCCAAAATTTTGAAGCTCCAAAAATCACATAAGTCAGCACAAAAGTAGTCCATAAGTGGTTAAATCATTATCTTCAGAAGCGATATGATAGGTGTGGGTGAGAAACAGATAACTTTTACATTCTTCTTCTTGTGTTTTTGGTGATTAACATTCTTCGTGCATATCGCTCCCTACTGGGCAGGGAGAAAAATTTCAGGCAAAATAGGACTTAAATATTGATCTGATTCTCACCCACACTTATCATGTCACTTCTGAAGATATGGAGTAAAACTTTTATGAATTACTTTTATAATCCCTTTATGTGCTATTTGGAGTGTCAAAATCTTGGCACCCATTCACTTGCATTGTATGGACCTACAGAGCTGAAATATTCTTCTAAAAATCATAATTTTTGTTCTGCAGAAGAAAGAAGGTCACACACATCTGGGATGGCATAAGGATGAGTGAATGATGAGAGAATTTCCATTTTTGGGTGAGCTATTCCTTTTTTTATAAGGTCTTAAGGCACCATATTTGATTTGAAAGCTACAACAGAGGCCAAGATTTTCAGTGAATAACGACTTAAATCAGAAGACTTGGTGCATGAGTCATATGGACTACTTTTATGATACTGTAACTGTGCTTTTATTGTCATTTTGAAGCTTGAAAGCACCCATCACCATTCACTTTCATTATATGGAAAAGACCTGTGTGAACATTCTACAACACTTCTCCTTTTGCGTTTCACTTAAAAAAGAAAGTCATACAGGTTTGTAACAACATGAGGGTAAGTAAACGACATAATTTTCATTTTCTGTGTGAACTACTTTAATACTCTGCATACACTGCAGGGGGACAGTAAAAGCTTGCCAAATGACAGTGTTGAAAATTCAGAGTGAAAGAAAAATACACCCCTCCCTTCATATACAAGCCCCCAGTACACACATACACACACCCATTTGAAACAGCACTGACCTCACCCCCATGTGCAATGCCAGAGACGCAAAGTCTTTCTCTCTCCCCCACTAGTTTTCTCTTTTTCGCCGCCCACTCTTGTCTCTCCTCCTCATGTGACAGAGAACGTTCTCCTCCTGTAGCCAGTGTATGGGGAAGCCTGTCAGTTTGTTTGTGAGTGCAGGACGGAGAAAGAGAGAAAGGGGCGGCAGGGAACGAGACACACTAGTAGGTGATGGATCAGATCTCAGCTGCACATAGTGTTTGGATCACAGCCAGAGTTTGCTTACGACACTGCCTTCGAACACCAGGAGGGTTCTTGGCACCTCAAAAATCCTCTTTTCACGCTCACTAAGCGGCATATATATACACACACACACACAGGTGTGGAACAGAATACCTATAATTATTTGCACTGGTACTGTATTTTTGGGGCAAGAAGAGGAGCTTGGCATCTTTTCTGGTCATCATTTGCACTAGTATTTCAAGGAAAACAGGCGGACGTTGACAGAAAACAAGGCAGTTTGTTCCTCATCCTCATTTTGAAGCACTCGGCCTGTGTGTGATGTGTTTGTAAGCAGGACTCACCATGCGTCTTCACAGGCTGACTTTGCTGCTTTGCTTTTGCTTTGCCCTCTGCTTTTGTCTAGCCAACGCTCAGCCGTCATCCAACCAACATTCATCTGGAGTGATCCGCAGGGGTACAGAGCGAATCAAAGTTCTCTTCACCCCAACCATTTGCAGACTGCGCTGCACGCAGGGACGATGCACCAACTACTGCGAGCGTGGAAATGTCACCACTATCTACAACAGTGAGCTGGGAGGACAAATGCCTGGATCTGGCTTCAGAGTGTGTGAGTAAACATACAAACACACATGTACACACCAAGGTCAGAAATTAACCAGGGTTGCTGTACATAACAAAAATGTCACACATAATTAAATCTTGGGTCAAAAAATGCCCCGTTAGTGAATACCTCTTTTTTTTTTTTTCTGTTATCTAACATTTTATATATTTCAGAAAATTCTATTATAAGCTTATCCAGTTTGGAGATTATTGCCTCTGTACACACTGTAGTGACCTGTAGCTATCA